>NC_047085.1:113606974-113910004 GCF_902459505.1 Geotrypetes seraphini
TCCAGCACCTCATTCCCACACACATTTATAGAATACAGTGCATGCATTTCTGTGGCAAACTAACAGTAGTTAGGTATGAATACAGCCTTTGGCTGGTATAATTGCTTGCACCCAAAATTAAGCATGAAATTGTGCACTAAGGGCCTGATTCACTATAGAACGCCAATCTCAGCCATGCATTGAAATCCCAAAGAGAATTGCGTCTAAATCGCTGAACAGACGCCTTAAATGTAGGCCAGCATTTTTCAGGCCTGTATTTAAGGCATCTGTCTCTTGCCTATGGAGACACATAGGAATGCTTATACATGCCCAAGGCCACTTCCGGGTAAAACCATGCCTACGCCCCACCTTGGATGGGCTTAAGCATCCCTACGCATCTACGTAGATACGCTACAGACGCCTACAATGTAGGCGTCCGTCCTCATTCAATTTTTTCTAAAATGTTGTGTCCCGATTGGCTTCCAGACGGCTCTAGGACGCCTACCATCGTCTGCAATTGGGACGTGGGTTTTGAGAATCAGACTCTATGCTAGTATTCTATAAAGACTGATCAGGAAGGAACTGACTATAGAATTCACGCATAGTGGGCATCATCCCAGTGCCGAATTTTCCTATATGTGTTTCTATACAATTTAGACACAAGTACTTAGCTCTATGGCTGGAGTAATTGATTTAACCCTGATTATAGGTGTGTATAGCACCAGTTATTTTAGTACACATCTACTTTCTTTTATAGACTAGCACCACATAGGCAGTCATTATTACAAAAATACCTCTTTCCCCCTAATTCTATAAAAAAAAAGTGCAACAATTGTACATGCAGTCATGATTGTATACCCAAATTGTGCATGCAGTCTAATTGCATAACAAGCTAATTAACATTGATAACCTGCATTTTAACACACAATTATTAGTATTAATTAAAATCAATTAAGGGTTCTGCTCCTAAAATTTAGGCACAGATCAACTCCTAAATTGTACAGGTGAATCAAAAAAGGTGGTGTGGAAATGGATGGATCAGGGACATTCCATTAAATGACGTGTAATTTCAGAATTAGGGCCTCCACTCTTAAATTTAACTATGGACATTTGCACTGCATTTTGGCTGGTACAAATGGCAATGCCTAAATTCAGTCGCAGTTCCTGGGCATTTAACATAACATAACATAAAAAGCCATTTATATACCGCTATACCTTTCAGTTCTAAGTGGTTTACAAACGAATTAAGAACTGTACAAACACAGTAGATTATAAGCTCATTTACAAAATTTATAAAATAAGGGAGTCTTCAGCATCTTTCTAAAAACCTGATAGGAGCTGGAACCAGATCTCAGCTTACTAAAACTCTTGTCCCAAAACGCTACTTGATAAGCTAAGATTCTCTGGAAAAATTGTTTGTAAATACAGCCTTATGCTGTTGGAAATGTAAATATGGTAAGTTTATGCAGTGATGGTTTTCTATCTGCAAATTTGAAATAATCAACAAGGTAGTTTGGCACAAGACCGTCCAATGTTTCATAGCAGAAACAGCCCATTTTAAAAACTATCTTTGCTTCAACTGGAAACCAATGTAGTATGTAGTAGTACATTGTCACATGATTTATTTTTTTTCAACTTTAAAAACAGTCGAACTGCTATGTTCTAGATAAGCTGTACTTTATTAATGTTCCTTTTAAGAGAGGCTAAATAAATAATATTACAGTAGTCTATAAGACTTAGAATCAGTGATTGCACAAGAAGTCTAAATGCTGAAAAATTAAAATACGATCTAATTGTCCAAAGTTTCCAGAGCATAAAATAACTTTTTCTTGACCACGGTTTTTATTTGAGCATCAAATGACAAACTTCCTCTGAACTCCTCTCGTATGAGGAAAGGCTAAAAAAGTTATGGCTCTTCACCTTGGAAAAGAGACGTCTGAGGAGAGAGATGATTTAAAGTCCCCAAAATCCTGAGTGGAGTGGAACGGGTACAAGCAGATCGAGTTTTCACTCCATCAAAAATTACAAAGACTGGGGGACACTCGATGAAATTACAGGGAAATACTTTTAAAACCAATAGGAGGAAATATTTTTTCACTCAAGAGAATAGTTAAGCTCTGGAACGTATTGCCAGAGGTTGTGGTAAGAGCAGATAGCATAGCTGATTTTAAAGGTTTGGACAATTCCCTAGAGGCAAAGTCCATAGTCTGTTATTGAGACAGACATGGGGGAAGCCACTGCTTGCCCTGGATCGGTAGCATGGAATGTTGCTACTCCTTGGGTTTTGGCTAGGTACTAGGGACCTGGATTGGCCACCATGAGAATGGGCTACTGGGCTTGACAGACCATTGGGCTGACCCAGTAAGGCTATTCTTATGTTTTTATGTTCCTACTGTCTTTGGGGATTTGTTTTACATAGACAGGTTGGCTTATATTTTTTATTTTATTTTTATTATAACAAACTTTGTATTTGCTATGCTTTGACTCCAAGGTTTCTTTCTTTTTACTTAAACTGCTATTATCAGCCGTGATCAAGGCCTAGGAAGCTGCAGGGAGAAAGGGTTGCAAAAACATTGGGAGAGTGGTGAGGGAGAACAGCTTCATAGGAGGTGAAAGAGAAAAGGAGAGTGAGAAAGCCAGGAGTGGGAGAGGAGAGAGAGGACTGCACCGGGGAGGGGCAGGAATGGATCGCAAGTGTTTTTCATTCTGGCAAGTAAGTTCTGGAGGAATTTTCCAGAGTCCCGATCAGGTTGTCTATTATTGAACTAGCTAGAAAGCCCAGAAGTGTGGTGTGCTATTGTCAGTCATCCATTGTGCTGTTTGAATTCTAAGACTAACTGTGCAGCTGTTTTGACAAGCTTCCCATCAGCAGGTGCAGCGCAGGGTGTTTGAAACCGAAATAAAATGTTTCTGCAGGTCTATCGGGAGTGCTGTACATGAGTGAATTCAGATATATTAGAGCAGCATGAATTTCTAATATGCTGCTATTACAGAAAGGACCACTGGCATATTGAATAATGTTGCTTTCAAAGCCAGGCAGAAAATGTGATTACAAAGAATTTGATTGTTGGGTTTTCTTTTTAAAATAAATGTTTTCAAAATACTAAGGATTTTTTTATATATATATATTTTATTTCATACAATGCATAAAACATTCAGCAGAGGACCATAGCCCAGAATCTTTTAAGGCACCATAGAGTGAATAATGTCAGCTCTAATTATATAGATACAGAATATTGGAAACATTAAAATGAAATGAGTGTCTCAATGGCTTGTTTCTCAAACAACAACAACAACAAAAAGAATGATTGCATACACTTTGACAGAATCAAAAAAGCCAAGGAATAATTGCTTAGCCTCGTGCCACAATTTATTAAAGCTTTTTCAATAATAGCCCTGGTTTTCTTCCCCTCAAGCTATCCTTTTCCAAATACCGCAACCCGTATGAGGAACAACTTAAAAAGAATACAGAATGTCATTGTAATGCTACAAGGGAGGGGAGGGGGCTCTATTTCATATTTCTTTTCAGCTGTTTTTATTCATAGCATGCCGGCTAATAAATCCAATACAAAAAGTTGTTTGTAGTTGTCATGGATTCTTTCAAAGCTATTTCTTTTCTCCGGCTGCTTGTATTCAGTTTTAAATTCAGTATTCATGACTAATCTCGGGGCTGACCCAGAGCTGTGAGTTTTGGCACCTTTAAAAGCTGCAAAAAAATGACTCTGTCAGACATAAATCTTGCACTGATCAAGACAGCAATTGATAACTTTCTTATGAGTATAAAATAAAGTAGAATAAACTTTTCCTTGTGCTTGCTGAAGTGCTAAACTTTGCGTTCTTGAAAAGATAGCACCAGAACATTTTTATTTTTTTTTTATTCTCAGAGCCCTTTTATCTGGAACAACATGCCATGCATCTTGTTATGAGAAATGTGTTTTGGAGGAAAAGAGGAAGGGAATTCAAGAAGTTGCCCCTTTTTTTTAAGACAAAACCATAACTATGGAATTAGAGCAGATCAATAATAATAATTCCCTTAGCGCACATGCGCACTGCTAACCTGATGGCTCCATGCGTCCGAAGCTCCGTGGTCGGCAGATAAATAGTAGAAAAAAAAAGTTGGTAAAGTGTGCGCGAACGCGGCATTTACAACACGCGAGGCGCGCACATTCCATTTTCTTCTCCCAGCAGCGGCTATTATGTGCCGGTTGCCGTTTGATTTAAAAAAAAGGTAGGTGGGAGAAGGCGCGCAATCCCCGTAAGATCCCTAATATTTTCCCCGACATCCCCGACCTCCACCGACATCCCCCTGACATCTCCACACACACGGACAGGGGCCAAACAGACAGGACTGACAGAAAAGGTGGCAGTGAAAGACACAGAAGGACAGGGAGCCAAACAGACGGGACATTGACAAACTAACAGAAAAGGTGCTCTGGGGGGGGAAAGACAGAAGGGGGCCACGGAGAGGCAGTCAAAGAGAGAGAAAGGGGGCTGCTATGGGGGGGAGGGGTGTGCTGGGGGGCAAACAGTTTTGCTCGGGGGGGAGGGAATACAGAAGGGGATCAAGGAGAGACAGGCAGGCAGGCAGACAGGGGGCCAGGGAGAGAGACAGACAGAAAGAAAGAAAGACAGACAGCAGCCAAGGAGAGAGAGACAAATAAAAAAAGACATACAGTCAGCCAGCATCCAAGGAGAGAGAGATAAAGGGGAAAAAAAAACCCAGATAGCGGACAAGGAGAGAGAGAAAGAAAGAAAGAATGACAGACAGACAGAGGGCCACAGAGACAGATAGACATCCAGCATCCAAGGAGAGAGAGAGAGAGAGAGACAGAAAGAAAAAAACAAAACAAACAGCGGCCAAGGAGAGAGAAAGAGAAAGAAAGAATGACAGACAAAAAGAAAGACAAATAGACAGGGGGCCAGGGAGAGACACAGACATAAAGAATGACAGACAGACAGACAGCATCCAAGGAGAGAGAGAGACAAAGAAAAAAAAAAAAGACAGACATACATCTATTCTACCACCCGTTAATGTAATGGGCTTAAACACTAGTGTTTAAATAAAAGAGTAAGACTCACCTGCATTTCCTATGTTATACTATACAGTATATTCTACTTGCTGCATCAAACAATGCCAGGACTGTGGGTGAAGGAAGTAGGGTACACAGAACCACTGCTCCGGATGCTATCAGTAGGGCTTCCTTTACCTATCAGCAGTAAGAGACAACTGCCCCAGGCCTCACACTGTATGACTGTGGTTTTCAATGCAAGACCCAGGAGCCAATGGTGACCCTCAGAAACCTCTATGGTGGCCCCCCATTGTTTTTAACGGAGGGGGAATCCTGTTACTCTGCCTCTCTACCCAGGCTCAGGACAGAAAGCGGAAAGTGGATGGGGGAAGAGCCACATGCTTGAAGGATAAAGCATTTTTCAGTATACAAAAGAGGTCCATTGACGTCTTTTGTAGAGTTGTTATAGCTGTCCTTTATCTTTATTTCCCGTTGTTTTAGTACCCACACATCCAGGGAAGAGGGGGTATATTTTTTGTTTGGTATTATTCCCTGATGGAAAATGTTGAATGGGAGAGGGAGTTTTATTTTTGTATTGATAGTGATTGATTATACCGGATTTTTCACTCCATTAGATGCATTTGACCATAAGACGCACCCTAAATTTAGAGGACAAAAATAAGAAAAAAAAACATTCCGAAACAAATTCTCCCTGCCAGGCTCTGCACCCAACCCCACACTCCTTGCCAAGCTCTGTACCCTGTCCCCCTTCCCTGCCAGGCCAGGACAGGGCAGGCAGGGACAGGGCAGGCAATTCTAGTGGCTGGCAGGCAGGTAGGGACAGGGCAGGCAGGGACAGGGCAAGCAGGCAGGTAGGGATGGGACATGGCGGGTAGGTAGGTAGGCAGGCAGGCAGACCTCCCCCCCTCCCAGGCAGGCAAGGAGGCCTCCCCCTCAGGCAGGCAGCAGGAAAGCCACGGCCTCTCCCTCCTCCCTCCCTATTTTTAATTTGGTAGGGAGGGCAGGCAATCAGGCCCCAGCCTCTCCCTTCTCCCTCCCTACCCCCTAGGCAGGCAGCAGGCAAGCCCCGCCCTCCCTCCTTCCCCCCTATTTTTAATTGGGCAGAGCAAACAGGCCTCTCCATCCTCCCTCCCTACCCCTCAGGCAGGCAGTAGGCAGGCCCTGGTCTCTTCCTCCTCACCCCCCAGGCAGGCAACAGGCAGGCCCTGGCCCTCTTCCTCCTCCCCACTGCCCCCCTTGCAGAGAGAACGTGAACTCGCAGGCCTTGAGCATGCGCAGATGCTCAAGGCCCAGCAAGAAGAGGAGGCCGATCTTCGGGCACCGGCACCAACGCACAGGACATGCCGGTGCCCAGGCCCAGATGACAGTAAGAAGCGGCGGGGGGGTGCCCAATCATGGTGGGGGGTGCCTGATCACGGCGGGGGGGCCGAATCACATGGGGGGAGGGCGTCAGATCGCGGGGGGTGCCGCTCGCAAATCGAGGCACGCTCGGTTTCTGAGGCGCCGATTTTGCGAATGTTTTGCTTGTCTTGCAAAACACTCGTAAACAGGTGCACTCGTAAACCGAGGTACCACTGTATTAGGAAAGGAATGGAAAACAAAGATTAAATGTTATAATGCCCTTGTATTGCAGACATGTCAAATTCTGGCCCATGGGTCAAATTTGGCCCATGAGTGAATTCCCTAATTTGGCTCGTGAGAGAATACCCTCCTGCTTGCTCTCTGCTCAGCGGCGACGGAGGGAAGCAACCACCAGCTACCGGGTCAGACACAGGAAAGGACCAGCCATGAGACAGCGAGAAGAAGCGCACAAGAGGACAAGGACGAAGGGTAGTAGGAAATGGAGGCTCCTGGCTCAGGAAGAGCGCCCCCTGCAGTTGTACTTCCAGAGACGCAGTTAGCGTGTGACTTGCTCTTACAACTCTCACTGTGTTCTTAGATTCCAGTACCGGCAGGGGCTGTTCATCCACCAGCGGCAACAACAATGGCGATACCTGGCAGGTAGAGTCAGCAGTCTGAACAGGCTTCTCCTGGCCTGCTCCATTGGAGCTTTTCCTCTGCCGCGTTACTGATGACACGGAAAGAGGGAGCACTGGCGGTTAGACTGTTCATGCTGCTGCTGTTGTAGGAGGCCTGAAAGTTGATGTCTCATGGGAGGGGGGGGGTTCGTCAATCGGGAAGTGCTGCACAGGGGGATGGGAGGGAGGGCTGGAAGGCTGCTGTACAGGGGGATGGGAGGGAGGGAGGGATCGAAAGCTACTGCACTTTGGGGGAGAGAGGAGAAAGGAAGAATTATTGAACATGGGGTGGAGGAGATGGAGAGATGCAACAAAGATGTATAAAGGGGTGAAGGAGAAATCTTGCATTTGGTGGCGGGGAGAGAGAAATAAATGGAGAAGAGAGAGAAATGTTGGACATAGGGTGGAAGGCAGGGAGAGATGCATGGGGAGAAAAATGCTGCACGTAATAATGGAAGGGAGGAAGGAAGAGATGCTGCATGGAGCAGAATAGAGAGGTTTGGCCAAGGTGAGCAAGTTAACAGACAGACAACAAAATAATTTTATTTGCTGTTTTGTGATTACAATATGTCAGATTTGAAATGTGTATCCTTCCAGAGCTGGTGTTAGACAACAAGCATGAGCAAGGACATAACAGAGAGAGAAAAAGTTTTTTTTATTTATTTTGTTTACATCACAGAGCCGGGGTGGGGGTTGTAGAGGTTGTAACTCTATACTTCTACTAAGACTAAGGGGTCCTTTTATTAAGGTGCACATTTAGCGCGCACTAAATCGGTTAGCGTACCTTAATAAAAAATTTGGCCCACGACTTAGCCTATGTTTTAGATTTCAGCCCCTTCGGCTCCAAGAGAGCGTGAGCTCGAAGGCCTTGAGTATGCGCAGATGCTCAAGGCCCAGCAAAGAAGACGACGCAGATCTTCGGGCACCGGCATGTCCTGTGTGTTGGTGCCGGTGCCGGTGGCCAGATGGGGGTAAGCAGCGTGTTCGGGAGGGTGCTGGGGGATTTCAGATTGCGGCGGTGAGGGTGCGACGCGAGCGGGGGGATGCCATATCGTGGGGGGAAGGGTGCTGGATCGCGGGGGGTGGTGGTGGATCACGCGGGGGCCTTCGGGGGGAGCAATGCCTGTTCTCGGGGGGTAGAGCAGCGCACTGGCCTCGGGGGGTGGGGGGTGAAACATATCAAGCGAATTTCCCTTAGTTCCTATGGGGAAACTCGCTTTGATATACGAGTATTTTGGTTTACGAGCATGTTTCTGGAACGAATTATGCTGGGAAACCAAGGTACCACTGTACTAGGACTAGGGGACATGCGATGAAGCTACTAAGTAGTAGATTGAAAACAAACCGGAGAAAATATTTCTTCACACAATGTATAGTTAAACTCTGGAATTCATTTCTGGAGAATGTGATAAAATCAGTTAGCTTAGCGGGATTTAAAAAAGATTTGAATAATTTCCTAAAAGAGAATTCCATAGGCCATTATTGAGATGGCTTGGGGAAATCCACTGCTTATTCCTGTTTTACTACTTGGGATCTAGCTAGGTACTTGTGACCTGGGTTGGCCACTTTTGGAAACAGGATATCAGGTTTGATGGACCTTCAGTCTTTCCCAGTATGGCAATTCTTATGTTCTTATATGTCTCTCTTTATATATATGAGTACGTACAGTATATATAGGCCCATTATGAATTTTCTATAGCATTGTTCTAGGAAGGACACCAGCGGGTTCATAATGATTGTAGAGTTTAATTATCAAAATCTTAGGGAGTTAACTGGTGGTGAACAATGTCAAATGTTCACTTGTATTACCTAATATCCTTACATCAGCCCTTACCTATGGTCCTGGGCTGTGTTTCACCAGTCTGCAAAGTTCATGAGTATTTGCATGGGTCTGAAAATCCTCATGCAGTATTTGCATGGGTCGGTGCAGGATGGAAGAAGGTAGAGGTATGCTTGCCTCAGCTCAAATGGACCAGAAGGAAGAGGCAACACGTGCCTGTCCTCATGTCAACCAGTGGAAAGAGGTCCATCTGCAGGCATGGGCTGGTAACATTGATCTTTCCTGACTCTGATTTTCTGAGAACCTATTTGCAATTGTTATAAATGCCTTTTCAGGTATTGTTTTCCTAATGTTGATTTTTTGATGACTTTGTTTATTAATGTCATGTGTTGTATTTTGTTTTCCAAATCTACGTATGTAATATCATGTAACCATTTAGGAATTAGTCGGTATAGACAGTTTTAAAAATAAATAAATAATAATAGGAGTGGGGAAGAATGTTTTGGAAAGGAGAGAAAGTGAGGGTAGTGAAACTTGATCACCAACTATCCAATCTACCGATCACGACACCAGACTACAAAACTTTCAGAAAAGAAATAAAAACCCTGCTATTCAAGAAATCCATCAAGACAAACTAACTCCGCAGGAAGCATTTCAATCCCACAAAGTAACCCGTTCAACTCATCTGGAAATGTCCAGATAACCTCTAATGTAATCCGCCTTGTAATGTAGTATAATATGAAAAATAATAATGTTTGTCCACATAAATTTGCCCAGGACCCCTTTAAGCAATAAGAATAGCCCCATTGGGCCAGATCAGCGGTCCATCCAGCCCAGCAGCCCATCTCTATGGTGGCAAATCCAGGTCACATTCAAAACAAAATCTTATCACAGGGATAGTAGGCTAATAATGAGCCAAAACCCACTGCTCCAACCAAGGGGCAGCTCCTACTAACTAAATAGATTTGCAGAATTTTAATACCACATCATATATATTGCCATTCGTAGAAAGTAAACGAGCCAAACCAAGGAAAAGCCATCAGATTTTACAAACGGGAGAGTTACACAGAGAAATCCCCACACTCCCTAGCACAGTCACTGGCATAAAAACCTCCATTTTGGTGCCAAAAAACTTTAAATGTTTTCAAAAACATTTTAAGTAGTATAATTACATATTCAATTAGACAGGTGACTTTCCCCATGAAAATGTCAACACACTCTTTTGACAGTCCAACAAGCCTCAAACAATATATTGCCATATAATACTTGTTGCGGTAGTTGTAGACTTTTCACACAAAATTTCCCAGAGTATCTGGAGCTGAAAGAACCAAAAGATAAAGCAAAAGATGCTTGAGACTCCAAGGACATACGTTGTCTAGAACATCCCATCCATTCTACCATTCAACTCTGAAACTTATCCACCAATTCCTTAGAGATATTACACAAACTGAGTCACTGTAAATAAAGGCTCAGCCTAGTAAAAATTTGTCAGATGTCTCTTAAGGAAACATTCCCTGAGGAGTGATCACAGAAAGAATTATCTAAATCCATTGTGGCAAAACAGGCCCAGGAGGCAACTTTAGTCTGAAAAACTGCAAAAATCTGAAACAGTTTCTTCTCCCCTCACAATAAAGAAACTAGTCAAGCTGAGGAGGAGACATTGAGGGTTGGCTACTAGGATTCAAAGAAGCCTAGAACTTAGGCTGCACCAGGGACTAAAGCTCCATTATCAGTTATTGAACAGGAGCAGGGTCTATCTAGAGGACTACTCTAATCTAATCTATTCTAATTTCCATCTTATATATTGGATCATTCCAGCAAGGACTCGAGCCAGTTAACAAAGTTGAAAAGAAAAGAATATAATATAAAATAATAATAAAGGTAATAAAATTTTTTCATCTTCTTGGTCAATTTACAAAGATTTAAGCCACAGAAGATCCTCGAGTGTTCCACGGGTGCTCTGAAGGGATATAACCAAAGGTGGCTTGTCATGCCCCTTTGGCTGCTTGCCTGTGGCCACACTTACGTAACAAACGGTAGGTGGCAGGTCTCCTCATTTGTCTCAGAAAGGCCCAGTGACCACTGTTACTCATTCCCTTTTTTTTTTCCCCAAAGCATCTTTTTAAGATTCAGCATTTGGCTTTTCTAAGATTCCTTACAAACTGTAAAATCTGACATAGAAATTATTCAAATATATTATACTTGAATTATAAGATAGTATTGCTTCCTTCTTCAGATGCCTGAAATAGTGATTTCTGAAAACTCATGCACAGTATCATCTTTTAAATTATTTTTATGTCATGCCAATAAACAGGCAACACAACTTGCAAAGAATCCATTTTAGCTCAAGTTAATATATTATAACTACTTGTAAAGAGATTTTTCACCAGAGAGATATCCTCTTGGTAAGCATCTCAGAAATGACTAACTCACACTGATGTCTAATTGTCTGTTTAGTGTATTTTGTGATATTAATTTTTGCAAACTCTTTGTGACTCACTTGTCAGCACAGCTGCTTCCAGAACAATTAGGGAAAATGCAAGTATGTTGCTTAGTGAAATAATTAACAATAAAAAAATCCAGGGGCTTTATCAAGGCAAGTTTAAACAGCATTTGTTGTGTAAGCTTTTCCAGTATGAGCTATGGGTTTTGTTTTAGTTCAGACCTATTTTTTATTAATTTTCAAGAAAATTACAAACCAACTAAACAACAATAGAATAATCAAGAGCCATGATACAATCTTCATAAAATATTATTGCCCAGACATATATCTAACCGTTCCTATTTACAATGCTTACTTTTACTCTTAACAGTCCTATCTTCCACCTCCTTTTCATATCTAAGGAATAGACATATAATATTCTATCACTAGATCTCTGATGGCAAAGAATTATTCTTCCAGTTGGTCACACCAAGTTGAAGGGCAACAGCCAGTAAAAAGTCACACACCCTATCCTGGCCCTTTGGCATTGAACTTTCCAGACCTACTGATTTTCAAATCAAAATATGATAATTGAAATCCTCTGTGATGGACAATAGCTGTATGATTTTATTCCATACAGCTCTCCAGAAGGTCTGTAGATAAGGACAAGAATATAAAATATGTCTTGTATGTTCCAATGGCTTCTTGACATGACCAACAGCGATTACAAATATCTGTAAGTTGAGAAGGTTTTTATGGCATCCTGTACATAAGAACATAAGAAGTGCCTCTGCTGGGTCAGACCAGAGGGTCCATCGTGTCTAGCAGGTCCACTCGCGCGGCGGCCCAACAGGTCCAGGACCTGTGTAGTAGTCCTCTATCTATACCCTTCTATCCCCTGTTCCTTCAGAAAAATTGTCCAATCCTTTCTTGAACCCTAATACCGTACTCTGTCCTATCACGCCCTCTGGAAGCGCATTCCAGGTGTCCACCACTTGTTGGTGAAGGAAAAAACTTCCTAGCATTGGCTTTGAATCTGTCCCCTTTCAACTTTTCTGAATGCCCTCTCGTTCTTGTAGTTTTCGAGAGTTTGAAGAATCTGTCCCTCTCCACTTTCTCTATGCCCTTCATAAAAACATAAGAACATAAGAAGTTGCCTCTGCTGGGTCAGACCAGAGGTCCAGTTGCGCCCAGAAGTCCGCACCCCGAGGCGGCCCATCAGGTCCATGACCTGTTAAGTGGTCCCTGACTCACCCTATAAACTATCACTACCTCTATCCTACCCCTCAATCCCCAGTATCCTTCAGGAATTTATCCAAACCTTCTTTGAATCCCTGCAGTGTGTTCTGCCCAATTATAATCTCCGGGAGCGTGTTCCATGTGTCCACCACTCTCTGGGTGAAGAGAACTTCCATTGCATTGGTTCTAAACCTGTCCCCTCTCAGTTTCTTCGAGTGCCCCCTAGTGCTTGTTGTTCCCCACAGCCTGAAGAATCTGTCCCTGTCTACCTTATCTATGCCTTTCAGGATCTTAAAAGTTTCTATCATGTCTCTTCTAAGTCTCCGCTTTTCCAGGGAGAACAGCCCCAGCTTTTCTAGCCTGTCGGCATATGAAAAAGTTTTCCATACCTTTTATCATCTTCGTCGCTCTTCTCTAGACCCCCTCAAGTATTGCCATGTCCTTCTTGAGGTACAGCGACCAATACTGGACACAGTACTCCAGATGCAGGCGTACCATTGCACAATACCAGTGGCATGATGACTTCCTTCGTCCTGGTTGTGATGCCTTTCTTGATGATACCCAACATTCTGTTCCACTTTATTTTGAGGCTGCCGCACATTGCGCCGATACTTTCATTGTTGTATCCACCAGCACACCCAGGTCTCTTTCAAGGTTACATACCCCTAGCAATGATCCCCCACTAAACATTGGGGTTCTCTTTTGCCCAACATGCATGACCTTGCATTTGTCTATATTAAAACGCATCTGCCACTTTTTTTGCCCACTCTTCCAGTTTCGTTAGGTCCATTTGCAGTCTTCACAATCTTCCTTGGTTCTAACCCTGCGTGCAGAGTTTGGTGTCATCTGCAAATTTATAACCTCACATTTCGTCCCCGTGTCTCCAGATCGGTTTAAATATATTGAACAGGAGCGGTCCCAACACCGACCCCTGCGGACTCCGCTCGTGATCCATTGCCAAGTCTGAATATTGGCCCTTCACTCCAACCCTCTTTTTCTGCCAGCCCAATCAGTGTTTAATCCATGAGTAGAACATCCCCCTCCACCCCTCAATTATGTCCCCTCTAAGTCTTCTCTTCTCCAGGGAAAAGAGCCCCAGTTTTTCCAGTCTCTCAGTGTATGAATGGTTTTCCATACCCTTTATCAAACGTGTCGCTCTCCTCTGAACCCTTTTGAGTATCGCCATATCCTTCTTAAGGTACGGCAACCAATATTGGATGCAGTACTCCAGATGCGGACGCACCATCGCCCAATACAATGGTAGGATAACTTTTTTCGTTCTGGTTGTAATACCCTTCTTGATTATACCTTGCATTCTATTCGCTCTCTTGGCGGCCGCTGCGCACTGTGCCTACGGCTTCATTGTCTTGTCCACTATTACCCCCAAGTCCCTTTCTTGGGTACTGTCACCCAATAGTATCCTTCCCATCGTATAGCTGTACCTTGGGTTTTTGCTTCCTACATACAAAACTTTACATTTCTCTACATTAAACTTCATCTGCCATCTCGTCACCCACTCCCCTAGCTTGTTCAGGTCCCTTTGTAATTCTTCACAGTAAATAATGGATGTATTAAAAGCAAGAGTGAACTTTTAAATTTCATTAGCATAGCATTAGTTAATGGTAAAATAACACATCTTAATGGTAGCCCCTAATGATAACTTCCAATCTAACAAATTATGGGAGGGAAGTTAGGGTGTGGTAAAAGAAGAGCTTTTACTGTACCTTGAATTACCATGCTCTTCACCAGCTACAGTATTTCAGTGCTGTAAGTTTCTGACTCCTATGCAAATAAATAATGCTGCTTGTGAGCCATCTCTTAAGCAACATTGTTCCAGCAATCCAGGAGCATCAGGCCTTGAAGCTGTGCCTGAATGCTCAGGGGTTGCTGTTTAAAGAGACGTTCAGAGTTTATAATCCCTCCAGTATTCAATCCACCCATCCCTGTGATCATCTCCTGAACCCCCCCCCCCCCTCCCATTCAAAGGCCTTCTCATCTTCATCCTGCCCCCTTGGTCAGTCACTCAACCCTCCAAAGGTCTTACCACCACCCCTGGAGGCCTACAGGCCCATACATGATGGTCTAATACAAGGGTGTCCAACCTCAGCCCTTAGGTTGTGTTTTCAGGATTTTCAAAATTAATATGCATGATATCTAGTTGCATACAATGGAAGCAGTATATGCAAATAGAGCTCATGCAAATTCATTGAGGAACTCCTGAAAACCCGACTGGATTGCGGCCCTTGAAGACTGATGTTGGACAACCCTTGTCTAATGGATCCCTGAGCAGGAGCATATCCTAGTTGATCCTGCCCTGCTGGCACCATCTCAAAAAATGGCACCCCTAACCATGGGGTTGGGTGATGATAGAGGGAGGGGGCTTACCAACTTTGAATGGTCTGTTGAGCAACAGCCCCTGAGCATTCAGCTATAGCCTCAAGGTCTGATGCACCCAGACCACTAGGATAATTTTACTTATGTGAGCATCAGGCCATGCTTTTGAGGCCCAATGCACCTGGGCAGTAAAATAATTCAGGTTATTGTAGCACATCACCAGTCACAACATGGTATTTACATGCATGCATTTGCATAGTTTGCATCTCATTACTGTGGTGACTTACATCAAGCTGCGTTGCTTAATGTAAGTCACATTAGAACCCCTTAACATGTATTCTGAGCCAAATGATGCAATTTAGTACCTTAATCTCACTTGATAACTTCCACCTATTTGCAAAACATCACACCGGTATATTGCTGATTATAGCCTTATAAAATGTATTAGACCAGTGAAAAAACTGGTAAATTTAACCCCAAAAGGTAACTAACTATAAATTAATTTTGCAGCTTTAAATATCATGAGTTAACCATTTTAATGTTTAAGCAGTCTCATTATTAAAAGGGTATGTATCATCATCACAATAGTGAAACCTCATTCTAACCATGAAAAAAACAGTGTTACAGCTCCTGTGCAAAGGAGTTATGAGATAATCTACCATCAGTGAGACGTATAGCAAAGGCTGTATGTTCTGTGCAGGAAGCCATGTTGAAATAAATGATTGGTTGCTCAACTAGAATTGATCATTACAAAGATAATCAGCATAAAATATGTTTTACTGTTTTGTGATCTTGCCAGGTACATATGACCTGGATTGATCACTGTTGGAAACAGGATACTGGGCTTCATGGACCTTTGGTCTGTTCTAGTAAGGCAACTCTTATGTTCTTATGTTGTGATCTTCAAGGCTATATAATCTGGGTGGATTTGAATATACTCGTAGCTAAGAATTTTAAGCCTTAACATTCATGGTACATAAATACCCCCTCATATTATAAATTTGCACCTACTATTAGGTACCAAGTGCATATGTAGTTTATAGATTGCTAGCAGACAATAATGTCTGGGGTGTTATGTTCAAGGTGTCAATCAGTCTGGATTTTGAAGTCCCATAACATTTTTGCTTGGTTATTTTCAACAACTTTATTCATAATGGCATGCTTCTACTAGTTCTTATTGACTGGGAATCCATATTTTTGCATAAAAACAATGTAACATTTTGTCTACTCAATCATGCCTCATTCTTAATTCTGAGTAGGAATTTGAGGTTAGGGGAAAGGGAGAGAATTGTTTGGCTATCAAGGGATAATAAAGGATTACACATGATGAGAGGGATACTTCAATCTTACACTGTTCAATCTATTTGGGGAAAATGAGTGGAAAATTATTTGAATAGACTGCAACCAAAGATAAATTATGCATATTTAATAGACTGTAACCAAACTAGTAAAGAATAGAAGTTCAATTGGGATGTAGACCCAGAAAGAGAAGAGTTGAACATGTTTCAAGGAAATGCTTTTTAAGACAAATTAAGATACAATCTTTACCACAATATAAGGATGATTTTACACCAATTTGAAAATGTTCTTAGAAATAAATTATTTACAGGTTATTGTTCAGTCTCTTGTGCTTACTTCCATGGATTATTGTAATATCTGATTGTTAGGTATTAGATGAAACGACTACAGATTATGCAGAATGTTGTAGATAAATTAGTTTTAGGGGAAAATAGATATGATCATGGTACTCTGTTGTTAGGAGAACTACACTGGCTGCCAATTGCAGCAAGAATAGATTTTAAAAGTTTGATTTTTTTAAGATTTTATAGGGTTCATGTCCTAGGGCTCCTTTTACTAAGGTGCGCTAGCGTTTTTAGCGCACGCAAGAAATTACCGCACACTACGCTTCTAGAACTAACGCCAGCTCAATACTGGCGTTAAGGTCTAGCGCACGCGGCAATGTAGTGCGCGCTATTCCGCGCGTTAAAGCCCTAACGCGGCTAAGTAAAAGGAGACCCTAGTTATTTGACATATTTGATGATTGCATGTAAATCAACAACATTCTATAAAGTGGTGCGTGTCAGTTCTAATGCGTGAATTTCAAAAGAGGAATGTCCAGTGGAGCAGCGGAACATGGGAGTTCCTAAACATTAAGTTCACTGTCTAAATGGGTGCGCCTAAATGCTAGTAATGCATACAGTTGCTAAGCACAATTCCATATATGGCACGTGCCTTTTATAAAATCATTCTAGGCTAATTATTTAGGTGCCACATATGCATTAGAATCAGGCCCAATAAGTATAAAGCTGTGCAGTAAATCTCAGGAGGCGTGTCCTGCATCTGTCTTGCATTTACTGCACAGGGCAGACAGTTATCATTTCTCATTTATTATAACTTAATATACCACCTATTTCAAAAGAGGTCAACATGGTTTACAAGCACAAATGAACATACTCAGAAATAAGCTACAGTATATAACAGAAAAGCTCACAATCTCAGTAAATCTTACTGCACAGGCACTGGATGGGCTGGATGTTAACTGTCAAAAGGGCACTCCTTGACAGACACCCGCGGCAGTGCTTTCCATTCTTCACCCCATCTCCAATATGATCTCCTGACCCCTCTATGAGATTTCCTCTGTGATCCTCCAATCCCTTTATGAGACATACCTCCTGCAATCCCCCAGTTCCTTGAATTCGATCCCTTACTGCTTACATTGAAATTGTAGTACCGTGAGACTACCATTAGGGATCTTGGTGGCCATTTTAGATCCTGGCTGAGGCCTGAGCAGGAGCAGAGGGGCTCCAGTCCAGGTTTCATTGCACAACCAGTTGCAACTCCAAGTTATGGGGTTTAGGGGTGGGGGTTGAAGGGTTTCTGGGATGTAGAAGATTTTTGTTAGGGAGTGAAGTTTATGGAAGGAATGGAATCTTTCACAGGAATCAGACCTTCAGTGGGGCACCTTGGGAGGAGGGAATAGATGTATGTGGGGAATATCAGGGGGATCAAATGTGCATGGAGGGATCAAAGGGATCAGATGTGTGAGGGACCTTGGAGGGAATGGGTATGCCACAGCAAAATAATTTTTGGAGGGAGCCACTACCATGATACATACAGTGCCTGACTATCTGCTACTTCATATAACACAGTGCCTGTATAGTAGTTGTTTGCTGTATGCGGTCAATGCAAGGCAGATTCAGGACACACTTCCTACATTTATTGCACAGACTTTGTACTCGCCTCTCTTAGTACCACTCTTGCACATACTACACATTAGTAAAGGGAACACTCACAAATTTCACAAGAACCTCCATCAATCAAGCATTTTACAAATCACAACATGGGATCACAATGTATAAAGGACTAGTAGTGTAGAGGATCTGGGAAAAGGGTTAGAGGAAGTAATTTTTATGAGCTAATAGAAAACCGGGAACATGTTTTTATGGAAGCAGGGGTGTTTTCTTCTGAGAAGGGTTAAGGAGATTGTCATCTCGGGAACAGACAGTATAGGTAATAGTTTCTCTTATCTGCTGTAAGGAGGAGCAAAAATCCAAGCCCTAACTTTAGTAGGCAGAAGACAAGAACAATCAGCATCGCTGTGTGCTTGAATACAGATTTTGCATTACAAATTTTCTGTAATAATTCAAAAATTAGAATACCAGATGTAGCGTACCAAATATACAGCTACATATGTAGTTTTTAATTACTTACAAATACTTCATTCCTGGGCATTGAAGGAATGGGGTACAAGGCTTAAAAAAAAAGCATATAAATGTTACTGAAGATAAAATTAATTGTATTGTAAAACCAAAGTGGTGTGCAGAACTAGCTGCTGTTAATATTTATAGTTTGTTGGCAACCTGAGCAGATCCCTTCCCCCCTCCCCCAGTCCCTGGCTTAATCTCTATAAATGAATACACTAATCCTCTATATATAAAGTCAAAGACAACTATCCCTTTAAAAAATGATGAGTATAGAGAAGTTCTTAAATATGAAACCTTCAATCTATGTATATAGTGTAGATTTATGGTCTTTGTAGGCCAAAAGACCTCAAGTGTTCACAGCAGGCTGGGTTTGAAAATAATCTTGCCCAGAAAACCTAATGTGAACTATCACTGGTCTTTAATTGCCTAGCTTATATATTCTCTTTGTATGATTTTATGTATTTCTCTATTTTTTATTTTGTTTTATACATATATTATTTTTACTAATATTTATAGTGATAGAAATCTGTCAGTTCCTTTTCAAGACAATACTTCTTACTTCAACTCATGTTATTTCATCAAAACCAGCTTATTATAAATAGCATATGGTACTTAGCTTGTGCAGTACTGCTATGACTTTGGTGCTGACAGTTTCTTGTAGTGAGAAGCTGTGAAAAAGATAGCTCAACCAGTATTCACTGATCACAGCTGATTTGTTAGCATTTTAAGTTCGCTCTGAATGGTCTCTCTAAACACAGCCTCCTCCTTTTCATTCTGTCCATGATGCCTCAAAGTTTTTCTATCAAGGTCTTCATAGAAGTTTTTGAAATTGGCTACTGTGCGACTAATCCTAAAAAAGCAAACTCTAGATCCCTCAAACTGCAGACACATTTGTAATCTTCCATTCCTGTCCAGGCTCACTGAGAAATGGGTTTTGCCTCAGCTTCTTCAGCACACTTATCGGATTCTTGTTACACCACTAACAAATATGGCCTTCGGCCATTTCACAGTATCGAGACTCTACTCACTGTTTTAATCAACTCTGCATGTTAGCTGTGAGCAAGGGAAAGTTGTCTTGGTCATTTCTCTCAATGTAAGCTCTGTGTTTGATTTGGTAAGCCAAGATCTTCTCCTTACCAGTCTCACATCCCTTAGCTCATACTTAAATGGTGTGTTCCTTCTGTGCACATCCACAACTACTTTTGCTACTTACTCTCTTACATGGGCTCAGAGCTCGGTTCTTGTTCCTGTCCTTTTAAATATCTTCTTAAGTCCTATATTTACCTTAATTAAAAAACACAATATCTTTGTTCAAATATGCAGATGATATTCTCCTATTCTCTTTACATAATCCTGACTGCCTTGTCCTTTCTACTGTCCAATAACTATTCTAAACCCTTCTAAAATGATTGTTTGTTGGCTCACTGGTCAACCCTTCACTCCAGATTCTACCCCTTTGCTTTCCAACTCAACTATACCTCTAATCACCTCCTTTGCTATTTGGGTGTGGACTTAGATCAGCAGCTCAGGTTTTACCAACAGTTTCATTTGTCCTTAATTGTGCTTCATTGCTATATGATGTTACTGGTCTGTTCAGAAATAGTTTAAGCTCTTGGTCTCTATGTCTCTAGGTCCACTGTTCAGTCGTGACTTGACTACTACAATGTGGTCAATGCTGGCCTTAGCTCTAGACTTCCAAAACATTTTCAGTCTATTTAAAATACTTCTATTTGCATATTTACACAAGCAAAGAAATTTGACAGAATAACCCTACCCTAGATTCAGCACTGTAGGCTCCCTGTTCAAAATTGAATCCAGTTCAAAATCCTTATTCTAATTTACAAAATCCTTTTTGGCTCTACCGTATTTATCTTTTCTTATCACTATACATTATTCTGTTTGTCCCTTGTGTTCCATCTATAAGTATCATCTATGTATCCCATCTAGCTTTGGTTCCCAATTTGAGTTTACATGCCACTGGGTTTTTTTCTGTGTTGCCCCCTCCCTATGGAACTCTGTACTTTTAGTACATATTTTAGATGGATTACTATATATACTCAAATATAAACCTAGATTTTTGGGCCAAAAAAGGCCCAAAAATAGGGATCTCAGTTTATATTTGCGTCCTCCCCCACTCAGACCCATCACAGGCCTACCTTAAGCCTTGCCGGTCCAGTGGTAAACCAGGGCAAGAGAGATCCTCCTATGCTCCTGCCCTGTGCAACCTCACTACTCAAAATGGCTGATGCGATTTCCCACAGTAACCTTGCAAGACTGCTGTGAGTTCAGTTTATATTCAAGTCAACCTTTTTTATGGGGAAAAAGGTTACCTCTGTTTATATTCTGATGGGTTTATATTCGAGTATATACAGTAGGTACTTGGGGAAAGATTCTCAGCTGGTTTCAGTGATTTTTGTCAAACGGGTTTTATATGGTGAAGATGCAGAGAGCTCTGTCAGAATCTTGGAAGGTACAAAGTTTTGCCCCCCACATTCTGCTCCCCACACAAACACATTTCACCCCCAAGTACATTTAACCCCCAGAATTTTTGTCCCCATATATTCACTCCCGGGATCTTCTTCCCACCCACCCCACCCATTTTGCTCCTGGGATCTTTCACCCCCAACATTCACTGCAGTACTAAATTGCAATACCATAATCATTAAATATTATCATCATTACCATTTTTGTTGGCCTTGCTCATTTGAACATGCCACTCAAGTAAATTTGTATGGCTACATAGCAATTCAAGTTGCTATATTGTAATATTTTTTTGACCCATTCATAATAAGGCTACAATAAAACTATATTTTTCATCAAAAAGTCTCAAATCAAGTAAAAAAAATTATAAAAGTAAAAAATACATATTAAATGCAAAACAATCAGGGAAAAAAATCAAAGCAACAAGAGAAGCGCACAAATCAAAATGAGCCAGCACTAAAAACTCATAAATCTTTGTTCACTGGCATATTCAAATGAGCATTCACTTTCAAATGGGAGGTTGATGCTGTTCACTTAACCCAGCACCAACCTCCCATTTAAAAGTCTTTGTTCATCTGAATATGCCATTGTAACAGACTGTTTTTAGTCCAATTCTTTATATGTAAGGTTGCAAATCAATGGACCCCTGAGGAAGGCGTGTTCGCCGAAACACAGACCGTGTAGGGTCCGGTTGGATTTTTATCACAGTATTTTTTATCATTGTACTTTTTTAATTGAATTTTCATGGTTTTATATGTCAGTGTTTAATAAATTATCTCCAGAACATCTGTATCCACAGTTTTTGTTTTTGTTTTCATCGGTGGATTGTTTTCACTGTGGATCATTGAGTCTCCCCATTTTTCTTTGTTGTGCTGCACTTATTATGAATGGGCCAAAATGGCATGTTCAGATGAACAAACATTTGCAAAAGGAGGGATGTCAATGCTAGGTCACAAATGATTATGATATTGCAATTTAGTACAGCAGTGAATCTTGGGGGGCAAAATGTCCGCTGGTGATAATGGACACTCCACTAACACAAATCGGTTCTCACAACAGAGCGTAGTAAACATTCTTTTTAATAAACAATAACGCTCTTCCAACCATTAACATCACGTGTGCAAGACTTTTTTTTTTCCTCCCTCAATTTAAAGCGCACTATCATATACCACTACTACTTTACAAACAAAACGTGTTCCTTACAATAAAGGGTGAAAAACAAAGCAAAAACACAGCCGCTGAAGAAGACCAGAGACTGAGGGATATTTGGCCACTTCTCATAACTGTACAATGCCAAATTTAAAAGTTGTAATAAAAAAAACCAGTAAAGACTGTGAAAGGTCTGGGATGATTGTCTAAAGCTGTCTTTACCATCTCATAAGCTTCAGCCTGAACATCCAACACCAATAATAATATCCTTTCTGATTTTGCATCAAGTTGAGACAGGATATTCAGAAAATGTGTTGTGTCTTTCATATATTAATCTGCCAAAGGTACCAAAGGCCAGAGGAAACTGTCTCCATATCTGCATACTCTCTCTAACAGGGAGTTTCTTGCGGACACTATAGGACAGTCAATGGGTTGTTGAGCAGCACACATTTCTTCTCTCTACTCCACACATTAGGTATAATACTGGTGGGGATGCCAAAGTCCCACCAGTCAAAGAAAGGGAGCCAGCCAGACCGCGGGGAGGGGGGAAATGCTGCTGCTGCTGCACAGGGACGTAGAAGGGGAGGGAAATACCGCTGCTGCTGCTGCTGCTGCACAGAGAAGTGGAGGGGGAGGGAAATACTGCTGCTGCTGCTGCTGAACAGGGAAGTAGCTTCGGCTTTTGAACAGGGAAGTGGGGGGGGAGGGAAATGCTGCTGCTGATGCACAGGGATGTGGGGAGGGACATAGAAAGAAAGGAAGAAAGACACAGAGGCAGGGAGAGAGACAGACAAAGGAGGCCAGGGAGAGAGACAGAAACAAAGAAAGACAGTGGGAGGAAGAGAGACAGAAAGAAAAAGACAGGGATATGGAGAGAGACAGAAAGAAAGACAGACAGACATATATTCTAGCACCCGTTAATGTAATGGGCTTAAAGACTAGTGTATATATATATATATCCACAACACTGCTATAAGCATAATATTTCTTTCTCTGTAACACTGCTAAAATATGTTCCTTCCTTTCTAAACATGCTACTAAAATGTTCATCCAATCTCTTTTCACCTTTTACATAGACTACTGCAAACCACTCCTCACAGATCTACTGAACTATATTTCTGTACTATTGTCTGTTTAGTATTCAAATGCAAGGCTTGTCTTTCATTAGCACTGCTGTGGCCATGTAACCCATCTCGTTAAGCCATTACACTGGAACCCATCTGCTCCCATATACAGTTCAGGCTTCTTGCTCACTTACATATGCATTCACTCTGCAACTCCTCATTACAAATCTCTATTCTCTTTCCCTGCACTCTTCCTCGGGAGCTCCATTCTTATGCTAAGTCACTCTAATATGTGCCTTTCTCCTTTCTTCCAGTACTGACTTCCAACTATTTCTCCTCCATTGCTAGCTCTTTCTCGCCGCCAGTCTTTATGTTTGACTTGCCGAGACTATAAGCTCCATGGAGCAGGAGTTATCTCTTATATGTGCCTATACAATGTGTGCTTTAGAATTAGAGTATATTAGTATCAGACGAGATTAAAGATTTTGTTGACCTCTAGGCGCTCCATTTAACTCTGACAAAGGTCAGTAACAATCAAAAGTGATTATCATCTGAAAGCCTCCTGGAGTTGGTAATCTAATTAAATTTGCAGGTGTTCACATTACAAAATAAAAATCACATCACAACTGGGTACTGTGGATGCCAGTTTTATCAAAAAGGTCAAAGGTTGTATAGGTTTACTATAGCAGGCCATTCACAAACATATATATACATGTAAGCCCGTATTACAGAAAACTACACTGGCTACCGATAGAGGCAAGGATCATCTTCAAGTTTGCCTGCCTTTGCTTCAAAACCTTAACAGGTTCATCCCCAATCTACCTGTCGCACCATTTTAAATTTCCAGGCATCACCTGCATACGTAAGGGCAAATTCTATAAGAAGCGCTCAAAAGTTAGGCGCCTATATAGGCACTGTTCAGCGTGATTCAAGTATAGTTGGATGCTGTTTAGTGAATCCCGCTGAGTGGCACCTATTTTGGAGATGCCCATTAAATAGGCCAGCTCTAGGCACACTTAAAAGTTAGGCACCTAGCTGAGCGCTTAAGCACGCTTAAGAGCAGCGATTCTGTAAGAAGGCGCCTAACACATAGCCAGCCCATGCCTAACATGCATAGCGCCTATTTTTTTGAAGGTCGCCTAAATTTTTAGAGGCGCCTTGTTATAGAATCGCACTTTCTTTTTGAAAATATGTTTATTGAAGAGTCAACAAGAGAGACCAAGAGTACAAAAAGAAAATAAAATAAAACAATGGTCAACGAGAATACAATAAGCTAAGTAGAAGTGCAAAACACAACCAGTAAAACCGCTGCACATAGTCCAAAGCAGAAATGATATGGCCCTCAGGTCAACCCCACCAAAATTTTTTGTTTTCATACATATAACAAACAAATAAACAAACAAAAAAAAGAATCGCACTTTCTTGATAGGCGCCTATGTTTCAATCAATACTGATTAAAAAGCCTAATTGAGCTTGTTATTCAATTTAGATAGGCTCCTATCTAGGTAGGCGCCTCTGAAATAGGTGCCTAACTTTAGGCACTGGTTACAGAATTTGGGCCGTAGTGCCTACCTATTTGCCTTCCCATCCTTGAAGGGTTGTATCTACAAGAGATTCCTTGATAGATCTCTGTCATTCCAAGCAGGCAAATGGAATAAATGTCTAACCACCCTCATTTCAAATGCACCCTCCTACCAAACCTTCAGGAAATCAATTAAAACCTATCTCTTTGATAAATTTCTCTGACTCCCTTCCTGCCTTGTTGTATCTCTGATATGCCTCTGGATATACCTGACTACTCTTGACTCGCTAATGTAATTTGAAAGTATTTTCTGTAACATCGCTGTCTGTGTACAGTCTCTTCATCTGTAAACCGCTCTAAACTGCTGTGGTACTGCGGTATACAAAAATAAAGTTATTATATTATTATTATTATAGGTCTCTAAAATGTATTACTATTTACATGTTTTCTCAGTTCCTCTCCCAGCAATGTCAACCTTCATTCTTTTCCTGATCTCCCCTCCTATCTTCCTCCCCCCCCCCCCCCCCCCCCAAGAACTTGCACACTTCACACATCTCTCTGGCAATGAGTTCCAGAGCTTAACTGTTTGTTGAGTGAAAAAATATGTCCTCCTATTTGATTTAAAAGTACAGGCAGTCCCCGGGTTAAGAATGTTCAACTTACATCGGACTCATACTTATGAACTGGGGTCCTGCTTCTCCCTTCCTGTGCCATTGTGCTCCCTCTTCCTCCCTTTCTTTCCAAACATGACCTTCCTCCTCTCTTCCATGTTCCAACATGCCCATTGTCCTTCCTTCCATTCTGCGTCTCAAATCCGTGCTTCCATCCCTCTCTCCTACGGGTGTTTACAATGACTCCTAGATCTTTTTCATGGGTGCTGACTCCCAAGGTGGACCCTAACCTCAGGTAATTATGATTTTGATCATTCTTCCCAATGTGCATCACTTTGCATTTGTTCACATTAAATTTCATCTGCCATTTGAATGCCTAGCCTTCCAATTTCCTAAGGCCTTCCTGCAATTTTTCACAGTCCACATGTGTTTTAACAATAAATTAAATGATTGTGGCCTCTGTGTCTAATAAGCAGCTATTACATGCATAAATTTGGAAAATGGCAAAGCATACAGGTGTCTGTGCCAACACTTGTAAGTAGCTGACTTTCCTCAATTGATGCTTTCCACATATATATTTGTGAAATAAATGCTTCTGCAGCACATACATATCCATTCCTGCATGTATTTTAGAACAGTCTTTAAGTTTTCTAAAATGCTTCCAGCTTGGATGTCTTAATTCCAATTTCAAACAAAACAGATCTCAATCTACCTAAAATGGAGGGGAAAAGCCTCAGAGGTCCAGAGGTGAACTGCTATAACAACATATGTCACAGCACCTCATATGTGGACTCAATGGGCTCCTTTTAGGAAGGCACGCTAGCGTTTTTAGCGTGCGCTAACTCTGCGCTACACGGAAAATACTAACGCCAGCTCTATGAAGGCGTTAGTGTCTAGCGCGTGCGCTAAAACCGCTAGAGCACCTTCGTAAAAAGGAGCCCAATATCTTTCATAGGCACAAAAAAACCTCCATATACCGTATTTTCACATAGATAACGCGCACCCGTGTAAAACGCACACACGGGTATAGCGCGCAAAAAACACACATTTATGTACAGAAATTTTTATATACCGCGCACACCCGTATACCGCGCATGCTGCCCGACTCTCCCGTCGCTGCCTGACTCTCCTTTCGCCCGCCCCGACTCTCCTCTGGCCACCCCGACTCTCCTTTCGCCTGCCCGACTCTCCTCTCCCCCTTGAAGTCCTGTCCCCACCCTGAAAGCCTGATGCCCCCCCCGACGTCCGATTCACCCCCCCCCAGGACCGCTCGCACCCCCACCCCGAAGGACCGCTCGCAGGCACCCGCACCCCCACCCCGAAGGACCGCTCGCACGCACTCCCACCCGCACCCCCACCCTGAAGGACCGCTCGCACCCCCACAGCCTCCCGACCCCCCCATCATGTAGAAGCTCCTACCGGTGTCCTGCTGCTTCCTCTTAGCGGTCCCGACTCCCCGACACGATCGGGGCAACAGGGGGCTCAAGCCCTCTTGCCCCAGCCAACCGCGGCACCCCTGACACGATCGGGGCAAGAGGGAGCTCAAGCCCTCTTGCCCCAGCCAACTGCGGCACCCCCGACACGATCGGGGCAAGAGGGAGCTCAAGCCCTCTTGCCCCCCCGACTCCCCGACACGATCGGGGCAAAAGGGAGCCCAAGCCCTCTTGCCCCGCCGACTCCCCAACTCCCCGACAATATCGGGCCAGGAGGGAGCCCAAGTCCTCCTGGCTCTTGCGAACCCCCCCCCCCCGCTAGTTGTTCGGGCCAGGAGGGAGCCCAAACCCTCCTGGCCACGGCGACCCCCTACCCCCACCCCGCACTACATTACGGGCAGGAGGGATCCCAGGCCCTCCTGCCCTCGATGCAAACCCCCCTCCCCCCAACGACCGCCCCCCCAAGAACCTCCGACCGCCCCCCCAGCCGACCCGCGACCCCCACGACACCCCCACCCCCCTTCCCCGTACCTTTGTATAGTTGGCCGGACAGACGGGAGCCAAACCCGCCTGTCCGGCAGGCAGCCAACGACGGAATGAGGCCGGATTGGCCCATCCGTCCCAAAGCTCCGCCTACTGGTGGGGCCTAAGGCGCCTGGGCCAATCAGAATAGGCCCGGGAGCCTTAGGTCCCTCCTGGGGGCAGGGCCTTGGGCACATGGTCGGGTTGAGCCCATGTGCCTCAGGCCTCGCCCCCAGGTGGGACCTAAGGCTCCCGGGCCTATTCTGATTGGCCCAGGCGCCTTAGGCCCCACCAGTAGGTGGAGCTTTGGTACGGATGGGCCAATCCGCCCTCATTCCGTCGTTGGCTGCCTGCCGGACAGGCGGGTTTGGCTCCCGTCTGTCCGGCCACCTATACACAGGTACGGGGAAGGGGGGTGGGGGTGTCATGGGGGTCGGCCAGGGGGGTCGCGGGTCGGCTGGGGGGGCGGTCGGAGGTTCTTGGGGGGGGGCGGTCGTTGGGGGGAGGGGGGTTTGCGTCGAGGGCAGGAGGGCCTGGGATCCCTCCTGCCCGTAATGTAGTGCGGGGTGGGGGTAGGGGTGTCACCGTGGCCAGGAGGGTTTGGGCTCCCTCCTGGCCCGATATTGTCGGGGAGTTGGGGAGTCGGCGGGGAAAGAGGGCTTGGGCTCCCTTTTGCCCCGATCGTGTCGGGGAGTCAGGGGGGCAAGAGGGCTTGAGCTCCCTCTTGCCCCGATCGTGTCGGGGGTGCCGCGGTTGGCTGGGGCAAGAGGGCTTGAGCTCCCTCTTGCCCCGATCATGTCGGGACTGCCAAGAGGAAGCAGCAGGACACCGGTAGGAGCTTCTACATGATGGGGGGGGGTCGGGAGGCTGTGGGGGTGCGAGCGGTCCTTCAGGGTGGGGGTGTAGGTGCGGGTGGGAGTGCGTGCGAGCGGTCCTTCGGGGTGGGGGTGCGGGTGCGTGCGAGCGGTCCTTCGGGGTGGGGGTGCGAGCGGTCCTGCGGGGGGGGGGGAATCAGACGTGGGGGGGGAACTATGTAAAAAAAAATTTGTACAACGCGCTCACGCGTATAACGCGCAAGGGTGTGCGCGGTACGTAAAAACCACGTATAACGCGCGCGTTATATGCGAGAAAATACGGTAACTCATCTAGCTCAGCATGTGATGCAATGAGTGAATATAAATAATAAATCAGCACTTACCTTGTAGCCTGATGGGGTCCCGTTTCACATACTAGCTTCTTCAGTGGATCCAAGTGCTATGTCTTGAAGAGAGTTTGTCACACTTCACACTGCCTTTAACGTGCTTCTCTGAACACTATTAGAAAGGTAATATAAATAAATAGATTGTCAATTCCAATTTCTACATTTTCTCTAAAATGGGGCTGCATATATCCAAGATATCGGTATCAGAATGGAATGGGCCATATAGCCCCTGGATCAACCAAATTCTCATCCCATTAGCTGCATCTTCAGCTCCCTTCTGCTGCCTGCCTGCAGTGCCTTGGCAATCCTCTGCAGAGTAGCAAGAGCTTGTTTCTTTGGTCTTGCCACTCTGCCTGCCTGGCTACCAGCACTGTGAACCTAGTTTGTAATACAATAGCAGGTATTTCCTTTTCCTTGTGAGATATAAAATGTACCTGTTCTTTCTTTTCAAAGGTCCCACAAAAAGCTGATGATCAGAGCTGGTTGAATACAGGCAGAGTGGCAGAAACAAAAGAACAAGCTCTCAGCATTTTGTAGAGGATAGCAGCACTGGAAGAAGCTGGGGCTGGGAGATAGGGTCTAGGGTCAGACACTGGCACAAAGTGGCATATGCCGATGCTGGGGTTGGAAATGGGACTAATTTTGGTAGGTGGAGGAAGGGCTAACACTCATGGATGGTTAGGGTGAGAGTGGAAGAAAATTGCTGATGCTGGGAGCATAAGAAGGAAAAGGAGGACAGACAATTTTTTTGGGGGGGAGGGAGAAGCATATGTAGGGGATGGTGAAGATGGGGGGGACATAAATGAAGGATGCTAGGGTAAGGAGAAAAGGCAGGGTACATGAATATTGGAGAAGAAGGTGGGTGGGCAGATGCTGTTGAAGGAGAAGAGCTATGGGGAAGGAAACTGGGGAATGGATGTTAGGGATGGAAGAGGCAGGGATAATGGATGCTGTGGAAGGGGGAGAAATAAGCAGTGGGCTATAGACTGAGTAAGAGACAAAGAAAAGGGGTATGTTTTTGAAGGAAGAGGGTTGAAATGGGGGCGGTAAAAGGAGGAAAGGGAGCCTGGTTGGGAGCAAAACATAAGAAAGGGAATGGAGGTGGACAAAGAATAAATGAAATGGATTGGTTAAGGGTTAAGAGGTAGATGAGAAAGGTAGATGAGGTCAGTTTTTTAATAGAAATTAGCACCTTGCTCATACAGAAGATATAAGCTTTCATTTGCATAGTCATCTTTTGGCATGCCTTTGTTTTTGGCAACTGAAATTATACCCATTGCAGGCAACTGTTGAAACATGATAGTGTTGGGTTTGTGTTCATTCAATAACTTTTACTCAACATACTGATATTCTATTGTCTATTGTCTTCCTCCTGTTGATCACTGATTTTTTTTTTTCCTCTCTCTTTTGGATTACAGGCCCAATATTAAACTCACGGTTCTCACCATAGGCAGAATTTTACATGGATATTCAGTGCTGGGCCTAATCCAGATACCAGAATTGAATATATGGGTCTTGCCTGGCCACTGGAATTTATCCTGGAGTCAGCAAATATTCAGGCATCTTTGTTTTCCTAACTTTATCTAGGCGCCTAACCAATTAGTGGATTACAAATTGCCACTAACAGAGAAAATATCAACTCCACCCAGATTCCACTCCTGGAACACCCCAGCACTAACCGGATAGTACCGTGGATGCCTCCCCATTTTTTTGTGCCAGTATCTGGTTATGTGCCACTAAAAATTCAGAGGTTATCTAATCAGCGCAAAGTAATCAGGCAGAACCCTCTGTTGCCTGATTAAGTCCTTTTAAATATCAAGCCCCATATATTTCTTTTGCCATTAAAACTTTTTCCAGTACAGGAAGAAGTGCATTTCCGTTTCTCTCTTCACTGTTCCTCAGCTCAGTGAGTCTGGTTTCTTTAGTTTTCTAATTCTTTTCTTCCCTGTCTCTTTATTTATGTTTATTAAGACTTAATGGCTTCCATTTCAATATAATCAATCAAAGCAGCTTACAATTAAAAAAAAAAAATACTAAGGAGGAAAGGAACCCAATTTTATAACAGAGCAGAAGAAAACAGAGCAAGAAAAAAGAAACCTGTCATCTACAGTAGGTTGGAGTCCTTACCTTGCTTGCTGACTTTGTAATCTCCTATTCTTCATAAAGTGATGGTCTATTTTTTTTCTGTGTAACCGAGTTAAATAATTTTGTTAGGTTCTATGTAGGCTCTCTGATTTGTTGTTGTTTTTTTAACCACTAGAAGTATACTTGTATAATATAATATTTGCAGTACTGACTTTTCATAGTAGGGTTGATACAGTTTGAGTTCTCAGAGCTGATGCTGACATGGTTTAGTAAACTTCTGGACCTCCATTTACAGGGTTTTGCACTTCTTCACGTTGTGTTTGAAAGCAGATGGAGTTTGTGTTACTGCTACTGTGACACCGAAATCTTTTTATATGTTGAATTGCAATGTGAAATATTCTAGTTCTGTTTTGTACTCGTTGTTAGGGGAGCTTTATTGTTTGGTCTGGGATTGCCCAAGTGAATGAACAAATTATATGCTGTATGATTTTCATATAATATATATGTAAGAATGACTAGGTTTAAAGTGAGAAATTGGGGTAGAGACTAGAGGAAGAATTGAGAACATAAGAATTGCCGCTGCTGGGTCAGACCAGTGGTCCATCATGCCCAGCAGTCCGCTCACGCGGCAGCCTTCTGGTCAAAGACCAGCACCCTAACAAAGACTAGCCCTACCAGCGCCTGTTCTTGTTCAGCAGGAACTTGTCTAACTTTGTCTTGAATCCCTGGAGAGTGTTTTCCCCTATAACAGCCTCCGGAAGAGCGTTCTGAAGATCTGATCATCCAAGCCGCTAAAACATCGATCTTTAAAGCACATTTTAGTCCAACTGTCAGTCCAAGTCCAAAATGTCTAGAACAAGCCCTGCATAAGATTGTATAGATCTCTTTGAATTGTTGACCTCTTCACTGATTGTCCAGCGCTTCTTCTTGTAAACCGCCTCAAACTTTTCATGGCTTTGGCGGTATATAAAAATAAAATTATTATTATTATTATTATTCTACCACTCTCTGGGTGAAGAAGAACTTCCTTAAGTTTGTACGGAATCTATCCCCTTTCAACTTTAGAGAGTGCCCACTCGTTCTCCCTACCTTGGAAAGGGTGAACAACCTGTCCTTGAGAGTATAGCTTGAGCTTCTGCGTTCCACTGCTCCTGGACCAAGCTATAAATCTAGAAAGATTTAAGAGTCAAAAAGGCCTCATAGAAGGAAGAAGCCACAGAAAAATTATATGACTTTTATTGGTGCCTTTGAAAAAATATAGACAAGAGTGGAGGCAATATTAATATAGTTTTCACTTGAAAATTGGCATCAAGAGCTTTAAATGTGGAGGGGCATAATTGAAAGGGACGTCTAAGTCCGTTTACGTCCATTTCGCAAGTCGTCCAAAGTCAAAAAGAGCCTAAGTCCCATTTACGAAAGAGACGTCCAACGTCTTTTGACTTTCGAAAATCGTCCAATTATACGTCCTGAAGATCTGATCGTCCAAGCCGCTAAAACTTCGATCTTTAAAGCACATTTTAGTCCAACTGTCAGTCCAAGTCCAAAATGTCTAGAACAAGCCCTGTTGGATGTGGGAGGGGCCTGCAAAGTGATGGACGGAATACCCAGACAGGGCACCTAAATAGTGGGGTAACTTACAGGGCACTGCAGTGAACTTCACAAACAGGGTGCCATGGCTTCTCCTTACTACAGCTCCCTTATAGGTGATGGTGAGCCCTCCAAACCATCGCCAGAATCCCCTAGACCCACTTATCTACTACCCCAATAGCCCTTATGGCTGTAGAAGCCACATATATGCCAGTAAAAAAGGGTTTGGGGGTGTATAGGGCAGTGCACATGTTTAAGTATCAATTACAGGGGCTTATGGGCATGGGTCCTCCTCTCTATGGGTCCCTAACCCACCCCCAAGACGACTTAAGCTGCCTATGTACTAGACAACTAGGCTTTCCTATGCCAGGCGGCCAGGTGATGATGGTCTGGAGGCTGAATTTTAAAGTTGTGATTAAAATTTTTATGGAGGTGGGGGGGTCGGTGTCCACTGGGGTAATGTGTGGGGGTCTGTTTTATGTGTTTTCAGTGCATATCTGGTGAATTTAGGTGGGTTTTTGTGACTTAGACCATGTTTCAAATGGTCTAAGTCACAACATCCAAGTTCCGTCGATCGTGAGCTGTATCACTTTTGGTTATACATGCTGTACGACTAAGTCTAAGCCAGCTCACGTCCCGCCCAACTCCCGCCCTCGACACACCTCCCGAATGCCCCGTTTAGCTTTGGACGTTGAGCGGCACTATGAGGGCCTAAGTCATTTAGAAATATGTTTAAAACCTGGTTTGATTATCGGCGCTTGGACGTTTTTGAGAAATGTTCATCCAAGTGCCGACTTAGGCCGGTTTTTGGACATTTTTCTCTTTCGATTATGAGCCCCATAGAATTTAATATCTGTTCTTTGATTTTCTTGGTATTAGCTGACAAAGGGCCTAGTTACTGTTATATGATATGCTTTCTTCATGATCCTACTGTGATATTAAATCCCAGCAGTACCAAATATTTAATAGTATCCTCAGCTCAGGTGAGGTTGGTCTGTCACAAACGATACTGCTTTTTCAGTATCAAACCCTCTCCTATAGAATTTCCTCATGATAATTTTAAGAATGGAAAGTAAGAACTTTCAGGAAGCAGTTAAAGGCATATTTGTGCAAATTGTTCTCTGAACTGAGAACATAGGTGAACGGCAGCTTGTATCCAAGCAAGCAAAACATAAAACAACTGAGCAGAAGTGTAAATAAAAAGTGCTGCCATGCACTTCTATTTGGAACAAAATGTGCTCGAACATGCTTAAAACCATAACAAACAGTTTATATATACAGAATGGTGAAGGAAACTGCTCGCACTAAATCCACCTAGAACTAGGAGTGGAAAAAATAGTGTTAAATAGTGTTAAGAGGGTGATTCCAGGTCCAAAAGAGCATACTCACACTTGCTCTCCCTCTCATAACCCCCCACACTTATAATTCAAGCAGTCCTACTGCTGTTTTGAGAGTTATTTAGCTGGCCAGGAATTGCTCCTGGCTGGCTAAATAGCACATAGCTGGCTACCCACCAATATTCAGCTGGAGATAGTCGGCTATCTCACGATGAATATCCTGTTCTCCAGATCAGCCTGTGATTAGATCCCTCGAAGGACTCCTCAACTTTAGGAAAGCAATAAAAACGCCCCTCTTCACCTAACTCCCCTGACCACGACCAATAGATTACAAAGAAATGTATATTGATACAAGATCCTCGGTATGTATCGCATTAGGATAAAAACTTGTATTGAAAAATCTTGCACTGTAACTATAACAAATTTAACCCATAAACTGTATATTATGTATATTGGCATTAAATCCCTAATATGTGTCGAGTTAGGATAAAAACTTGTACTGGACAAAACGTGAATTACTATGGTACATTGTAACCCGTTAACTGTATATTATGTATGTTAGCCTGTAACCCGTTCTTTTTGATTATTATTTTTTTTTTAATCTTTATTAAATTTCCAAACTACCATTGTGCAAACAAACAATTTCAATATACATAATATTACACGAAATGCACGTTAAACTTATAGACATTAATGCACAACTATTCCCTCCCCCCCAAATAATCATAAAAAGTACATACCTACAAGAAACCATCCATATATTCCCCGAATGAAATTCCAATGCAAACCCCCCCACCCCCTACCCACCCTGGATGTGTATACTTAAGGGTCAATAAAATAAAATCAGTTATCATTCCTTACAGAACTTAGTCATTGGTTACCAAACGTCCATAAATTTCTTATACCGTCCCTGTTGTTCGGCCATCAAACACTCGATTTTAAAAGTATAACAGAGAGATTCCCACCAGAAAGTGTAATTTAACCTATCCCAGTTCTTCCAATAGCTCTTTGGAGAGGATGGGATAGAAAATTTAATTAATTAATTAAGAAAATAAAGCGCCTCCATAGCCGCAATGAAGGTGCTGGTTTTCTAGGCACCGTTAAGTGACTACATTTTTTTTACAGGATTTTAATTGTGTTTAAATGGCTTATGTGTTGGTAGGGCACTTAACTTAAAGCTCAGACTCAGAGCAGTGGAAAGGTCCAAAAGAAGACTGGTGAACTCAAGATATCACACACAATTCTTTATTTCTTTAATAAACCATATGTTGACTCGACATGCGCATCTTTCGGCCAAAGAGGCCTGCATCTGAACTCTCATAAATCTGTATAAGTTACGAAAGATCACATCCAATATTCATTACACAGTAAAATGCATCGTGCTGTAAATCAACGCTACCATTTACCAACTGCATTCGACAAATGGTAGTGTTGTTTTACAGCACGATACATGTTACTGTGTAATAAATATTGGATGTGCTCTTTCGTACCTTATACAGATTTATGAGACTCCTGATGCAGGCCTCTTTGGCCGAAACATGCGCATGTCAAGTCAACATATGGTGTATTAAAGAAATAAAGATTTGTGTATGATATCTTGAGTTCACCAGTCTTCTTTTGGACCTTTCCACTGCTCTAAGTCTGAGTGTTGTGTTTGTGGATTTGACTCTCCTGTGTTATTCTATCTACTTAACTTAAAGCACCATTTATAGAATATAGGTCTAAGTGCTATTCTATAAAGAGCACTCACCCCAGAGCAGTTTTTATAGATTAATACTGAGCACAGATTTTTCCAAATGTCTATTATTCAGTGCGATTTACTGAATCCGGCTCACAGCACATTGTGACTGTGTGTGCAGCATCAATTAAGATGAAATGGCCTCAGGATTTCTAGAAAATGGATAACTTGTTAAATTCTTTGAAAACATGTATAGCACTGTGCAACATGCTGAACAAATTTTCAGACTTACGGAATGTTAATATTATTAGAAAGCAGGTGGGCACTTCACAACCAGTGTTTGTTATGAGGGCCAGGAAAATCAAAAGGACATAGTGGCAACAACCATAGCCCACAAAGATATGTATGAACTTCAGAGTTTGAAGCAGGGCGACCAGTTCTTACCTGGGTCCTGCAGAATAGGGACGAACCAAAGCTATTCCACAAAGTTCCAATAAAATGTCTATTTGAAAACAGCTTCATAAAAATCACTAGAAGAATGCAAAGTTGACCCAACACAGGATCCTTGTTTCGGCACTAGGCCTGCCTCAGGGGTCACAACATCTGTTAAATGAGACACTGTGGAAGATATCCACAGACTTGCATAAACATACGTGTTTTGAGTAGTTTATACTGGCATTACCTATCCGAGAGTATCAGACAATGTATTAAAGATTATTTTTTTCCAGGTGTAATATAAGTCATGCCTTACTTCACTATTTTTACTTTATTTCTAGTTTTGTTGCTTCTCCTCTGATGGTAGGTTTGCCCCCCTTCCTCTTGTTTTTGTGTACCATGGCCTGGTACAGCAGCATGATAACCATCTCTGATCTGTTTGTGATAAGAACATAAGCAGTGCCTCTGCTGGGTCTGCTGCATCATGCCCAGCAGTCCACTCACGCGGTGGTCCATCAGGTCCAGACCTGTACGTAACCCTTTATCTTTACCCTTCTATCCCCTTTTCCTTCAGAAAGTTGTCCAATCCATTCTTGAACTCCAATACCGTACCCTGTCCTATCACACCCTCTAGAAGCGCATTCCAGGTGTCCATCACCCGTTGGGTGAAGAAGAACTTGGTTATGAATCTGTCCTCTCTCAATTTTTCCGAATGCCCTCTCGTTCTTGTACTTTTCGAAAGTTTGAAAAATCTGTCCCTCTCCACTTTCTCTATGCCCTTCATTATCTTATAAGTCTCAATCATATCCCCTCTAAGTCTCCGCTTCTCCAGGGAAAAGAGCCCCAGTTTCTCCAGTCTTTCAGCGTATGAAAGGTTTTCCATACATTTAATCAAACGTGTCGCTCTCTTCTGAACCCTCTCGAGTATCGCCATTTCCTTCTTTAGGTACGGCGACCAATATTGGACGCAATACTCCAGATGCGGGCACACCATCGCCCGATAACAACGGCAGGATAACTTCTTTCATTCTGGTTGTAATACCCTTCTTGATTATACCTAGCATTCTATTTGCTTTCTTAGCAGCCGCTGCGCACTGTGCCAACGGCTTTATTGTCTTGTCCACTAATACCCCCAAGTCCCTTTCTTGGGTACTCTCATTCAATAAAAGCCCTCCGATCGTGTAGCTGTACCTCGGGTTTCTGTTTCATGCAAGACCTTACATTTCTCGACATTGAACTTCATCTGCCATCTCGTCGCCCACTCCCCTAGTTTATTCAGGTCCCTTTGTAAATCTTCGCATTCCTCTTTAGTCCTAGCCCCATTAAATAGTTTGGTGTCGTCTGCAAATTTTATTATTTCGCACTTCGTCCCTGTTTTTAGATCATTTATGAATACATTGAATAGCAGCGGTCCAAGCACCGACCCCTGCGGAACACCACTCGTCACCCTCCTCCAGTCTGAGTAGTGGCCCTTGTCACACCTGCCCAGCTCCTGTTCACGGCAGCGAGCTGGAACACTGTGACTGTTCCTGTCCATACATGTACCCTTTAACCAGGGTACCCTTCAGGCCTTCTTAGGCGACTGCCTAAGGTATAATATCAGATTCCCTGATATTATCAAAAGAAAAACAGGCAAGGGAAAAGAAACTCACACACCTCAAAATCCAGTATAGTAGAATAATCAAACAAAGGTTTTATTATGTTCACTGGTTGCATTGAACAAAAGAAAAAAAATGCTTCAGCTTAGCAGACCTCAAACAAGCACTCAAAACTATGAGGCAAAACACAAGCTGTTCAAACAGAGCAAAACTTTCAAAGAAATCCAGTGTCCAGGTTTTTGGGTGTGTCTCATCTTAACCTACCGTTCCACAGCCTCTGGACTTTGTTAGCACACCTATAAACAGTCCTGTTCACCAGAGTAGTTTGGATTTAGTAACTTTCCCTAAGCTGCTTCAGCTCTGTAAACCGTATTCTCTTCTTTAGCACAGAATTCACAAGGTCCGTGCAGGCTCTCAGCACAGTTCCCTGCTGTGCCTTTCAAGTAATTAATTATGCACAGCTGTGAGGAAGAACGCTCTCGGCTCAGCTTGGCTGCTAGCAGAGAGAACAAAAAAATGCCGAAACATTTGCTAGCTTTACAACTAAAGCTTTCAAGCAGCAATTAACAGTTCATTATCAGCAGGGAGAGAACTACAACTCCCCTTTAAACTATCACTGGCATAACGGGTAGCTTCACTACTGTGGACACAGGCAATACACATCCCCTTACTGCTTATCAATGTCCATGGACACCTCCTCCGGTCCTACCAGACTCTCCTGGATTTCCATGGGTTCCCCTGGGGTTCCTTCCTCACTCCCTGGGTCAGCAGTAAGCTCTTCTGTGTCCACCATTTGCCAGTCTCCAGCCTCCTCGGGCTGTGGATGAATCTCTCCCGTTTGCCTCCAGGCTGCTTCCCCCCCGGAAGCCTCCTCGGCTCCTCCTCTCCTGACTCTCTCTCAGCTGCTCTGTTTTAACCCCCTCTAATTCGCCCCTCCCTGCTCTGAAGAGGGGGAAGGGAGAGAAATCTCTCTGCAGCTGTGCCTGTCTCAGTGACAGCTTCCTGTGCTGAGACTGGCCTTCTGGGAGCTGTAGTTTCTTAGCTCCTGGGTTAGTCACAGTGAAGTCAGCGCTTATAACATCAGCAGGGCCAACCTGATCTGCTCTCCTGCAACGGGGTTTCCTGCTCTTCTTCCCTAATCCTGTGTCGAAGCTAATAAGAGAGCTAGATTTGTCACACCCTTCACTCCTACCCTCTGCTTCCTACCCGCCAACCAATTCCTAATCCATCTGTGTACATCTCCTTCCACCCCATGGTTCTTCAGTTTCCGAAGAAGGCGTTCATGGGGTACCTTGTCAAAGGCTTTTTGGAAGTCTAAGTATACGATGTCTATGGGATCCCCTTTGTCCATCCATTTGTTAATTCCTTCAAAGAAGTGCAATGAGTTGTTAGGCACGATCTTCCCCTGCAGAAGCCATGTTGGCTTGTTATCATGAGTTTATTCCTTTGTAGATGCTCCTCGATGCTATCTTTTATCAGTGCTTACGCCATTTTTCCCGGAACTGAGGTCAGACTTACCGGTCTGTAGTTCCCCGGGTCACTTCTGGATCCCTTTTTAAAGATGGGCGTAACATTGGCTATCTTCCAATCCTCCGGGATCACGCCTGTTTCCAGGGGTAGATTACAGACTTGCTGTAGTAGTTCTGCTATTTCCTCCTTTAGTTCTTTCAGCACCCTAGGATGGATTCCGTCTGGGCCCGGTGATTTGTCAGTTTTTAATTTTTTTATCTGCCTGTGTACGTCTTCAAGGCTCACTACCATGTATGCTAATTTTTCTGCTTATTCTCCTTTGAAGATTTGTTCAGGTTCCGGTATGTTGGATGTGTCCTCTTTTGTGAATACTGACGAAAAGAACATGTTTAGTCTTTCTGCCACTTTTTTCTCCTTCACCACTCCCTTCCTATCTCCGTCATCCAGCAGTCCCATCTCCTCCCTAGCCGGCTGCTTCCCCTTAACATATCTGAAGAACAGTTTGAAATTTCGTGCTTCCCTGGCTAGCCTCTCTTCATAGTCTCTTTTTGCTTTTCTAACTACGAGGTGACATTCTTTTTGATACTTCCTGTGTTCTTTCCAGTTCTCCTTGGTTTTGCCCTTTTTCAATTTCTTGAATGAATTCTTCTTATCACCTATCGCTTTCTTCACTTCTTTAGTTATCCACGCCGGATCTTTTGTTCGGCTCTTTTTGCACCCATTTCTGAATCTGGAGATATACAGATTTTGCGCCTTGCTCACTGTGTCCTTGAATAAAGATCAGGCTTGCTCTACAGTCCGCCATTTCTTTGAGCTGTTCCTAAGTTTCTTCCTTACCATTACCCTCATAGCTTCGTAGTTTCCTTTCTTGAAGTTAAAAGTTGTCGCTGTGGTCCTCTTTCCCTTCAGTATTCCTACTTCAACTTTGAACTTTGATTGGGTGCTACTTTATGTCTTTATATGAGATTAATATTATTGTCTTTCCACTGTCCATGAAAGCTGGGGGACATCTCAAGTTCCTGAAACTCTTCATACCTTTGCCAACCAGGCTATTATAGTCGAAAGGCTCTGATGCTTGCAAATTAGAGTGTATAACCATCACTAATAATTGCCTGTTGGGATTACCTAACTATGTGATCCATATTACTGATACACACATTAAGATCCTCACAGGGTCAGAATTGTATACGTCTCATACAGTACTAACGTCTGCCTGGGTTAATACTAAGCTGATCATAGTTGTAGGTTATTGTTTCAGTTTAACACACTTGCTCATTAGAGGTTTAGGAATATAGGTATATGTTCTTTTCACAAGGTGCTCGAGCTCAGTCGATCAACTCTTAACTCACACCATCTAGATTGTTAAGCTCTTTCTCCTCTATATTACTTTTATACCAATATCTCCATACCTACTATAATTAGTCACGGCGACTTCTTACCAACCCTAATTAGTAGCCGTAGCTGCAGCAGATATGCTGCCCTTATCTCCTCACTACCCAAAGAACTACTTTTGTTTTCCGTCCCAAGTTCTTGTTATATGGGATGGAGTTTATTTTTCTAGAAGTGAATGTTACCTTTCATATGTTACACTTAAGAATGTATACTATGCAACCAGTAGTACCATGGTCAACTCCATATACTACAATCATGTCTTCTAGATTTATCTCATCTATTATATGTCACTGAAACTTATCTCCTTAAACTTTAAGGGATTTAACAATCCAGTTAAGAGGAAAAAATATCAACTTATGTATTGTGGCGGGGCCGGGGGTAAGCCTAGCGCTGGCAACCCGGCTCCCGCCCCAGGCGTAAGGACGGAGTGCTCCCAGGAGGACTCCCACTGGATAAGCAGTAGAATAATTAGTGGAGACTGCGTTCTTGGTAAAGTTCAGCTTTTATCTTTATTACCCCTAGTTCACAGCACTAGGGTTCCAGTAGTCCCTCTGGTCTGAGGAGACTTAAAACAAAACATATATTCACAAGGTTTCTTCCTTACAACACAGTCCAGCCTGCTACCCAGGCAGAAAAGCCAAAAAAATAAACCAAAACGTTTTCTCCTTAATTTTGCTCCTTTTGTTTGGAAATACTTCAGGAAGCTCTGTGACCTAACCCACCCGAAGTCCAATGCCCCCTCCCCCCCCCCACACACACACACTACCCTATGCTCCTGGGTAGGGCTAGGGAACTTTATATAACCCAACTTTTTATGACTGGTGTAAGTCCCCTCCCGAAAGTTCCCTGCTTCAGGGTTCCACAATGTCAGGTCTCTGAGTTCCGTTACACTTCTCGGGGAAGTTAATTAAAGGTTCTCACCTCCTTCCCTTTATCTACATGGCCTCCCTCTCAGGCTCTAAGTGATTCATTCACACATGCTCACAGTTCTGCTACGGGAGAAAGAACGCTACACAAAGATACATTCACTTTCATTCCCCTCCCCCATTCATACCTTGTTAACTGTGATTCTCCAGGAGATCCCATACTGCGAGACTGCACTCCATCTCACTGCTTTCAGATAGCTCTCCCTCTAATTCCATTAGGGAATCTCCACTTTCTGAGACAGGGTAAGAACTCCCTTCAGGGACAGCTAACGGCCAGCCCTGCCCTGGAAGTCTTTCTACTCCCCTGCACTTCGGCTTAGGAGTCAGAAGTCTGTTAGCTCGGGAGGGTTGTAAGACCAGCTGTGCTTTAGCTAGGGTCTGGGACAGAGACCTCCTAGCAGGCTCTTTCCTGCTTAGCACGGCATGTCTCTCTCCTGCATTTCTCCCTACAGTCTTCTCCCGAGTGTTCTCCCCTGCAGTCTTCTTACCAATCTCCTCCCTAGTGTTTCCACCTGTGCTCATTTTATGCTGCAAGCTTAATCCCACTCTGCCTCTGGGTTCGTCCTGCTTGCCAGCCACACCCCTCTCATTAACCATGCCTGTGCTGGTTTTCTTTACTAGAGGTTTTGTTGGAGATTTTCCCAAGGTATTATAAAAGGGATTATAGTGCCCTAAACCAGATGTTATGGTTTCTGCCCTTCTCTCTCTGCCTTGCCCTGCCTGTTGGCTCTTGGTGATAGGTACAGGATTATTAGGCAGCTTCCTGGGCTTAGGAATAGGGGCCAGCCTTTGCAAGGCAGGGTTTAAAGCTGGGTTTAAACTGCTGACAGGCTCTTCCCTGTCACATACCCCCCCCTCAAAACACTATCAGTCCTTTTATCCTTGGGCGGGGAATCTATCCCTTCCTCCAGACGTGACAGAATGTCTGCATTCTTATGCAGAACCCCTGGTCTATGCACTACTGTATATTTATAAGGCTGTAGGGCCAGGTACCATCGGGTAAGCCGTGCATTGTCATTTTTCATTTGAGCTAACCAGGTTAGGGGCGCATGATCGGTAACCAAAGTAAAGGCCCTCCCCTCCAGATAGTACCGGGTTGCCTCCACAGCCCACTTTATAGCCAAACACTCCTTTTCAATAGTAGAATAGGCCTGCTCTCGTGGCAGTAGCTTCCTACTGAGGTACATTACAGGATGCTCTTCCCCTTGGAACTCTTGAGAAAGAACAGCCCCCAGACCGACTTGAGACGCATCCGTCTGCAAAATAAAAGGTTGCGTGAAGTCTACCCCTTTGAGCACCGGCTCCCTGCACAAACACCTTTTCAATTGTTCTAAGGCCCTTAGTCCCTCAGGAGCCCATTGAAGCTGATTAGGGCAGTTCTTTTTGAGCATGTCCGTCAGGATGGCCGTTAGATCCGCAAAGTGGGGAATAAATCTACGATAGTAGCCTACAAGCCCCAAGAAACCTCGCAACTGTTTCTTGGTTAGAGGCTGGGGAAAGTCACGGATGCATTCCACTTTACCCACTAAGGGCCTGATCTCCCCTTCCCCCACTTGGTAGCCTAAGTATTGTACTCAGGTCTGGGCAAAAGAACACTTTTTAGGATTGACAGTTAGACCCGCTTCCCGCAAAGCTGACAACACTGCTCGTACGGCCCTGATGTGATCCGTCCAATTAGCTGAAAAAATGACGATGTCGTCCATGTAGGCCGCTGCATACTGACCGTGCCCCTCTAACACCCTGTCCATTACAAGTTAGCAAGAAGCAGCAGCGCCATGCAAGCCGAAGGGCATGCGCCTAAACTGGTACAATCCCTGTGGGGTTTGGAAGGCCGTTTTAGCCCGAGAAGCTGGGTCTAAGGGTATTTGCCAATATCCCTTGCACAAATCTAGAGTAGAAAGATACCGGGCTTTCCCTAGCCTGTCCAACAGGTCCTCTATTCACGGCATGGGATAGGCATCAAACTCCGATACTGCATTGACACCCCTAAAGTCAATACAGAACCTAGTGGACCCATCGGATTTTGGCACCAGAACAATAGGGCTACACCAGGGACTGTGAGATTCCTCAATTACCTTCAAATCTAACATTTCTTTCACCAACTCTCCCACAGTAACTTGGCGGCTCTCTGGTAACCGATAGGGCCTCTGCCGTACTATCTTCCCCGGGGGTGTGATGACCTTATGCCCCCCTAAGGTGGTACAGCCTGGCTTGGGAGATAAAACCTCCGAAAAATCCTTCAATACTTTCTCCAATTGTACCCTCTGTTCCCCCAGTAAGTGGGACCCAATTCTCGGCTGGCCCACCAGCTTCATGTCTACTATCTGGGGTCCTAAGTCCTCCTCCTTCGCTTCGGAGGTTTCTAGGAAGAGACCCTCAGGGTCCTTCCAAGCCTTTAAGAGGTTTATGTGGTACGTCTGCTCCCTCCCTCTCTGATCCACTACGCGATAGTCTACCTCATTTAGGCGCTTCACAATCACCAGAGGACCCCTCCAGCGGGCGGTAAACTTGTGAGGGAAAGTAGACACTAGTACCAATACTTTGTCTCCCACCTCCAGTGTCCGCTGCTGGGTTTTCCGGTCGTAATAAACCTTCTGTTTTTCCTGTTTTCCTTTCAGTCCCTGCTGTCCCAGGGTCATTACTTTTCGTAATCTTTTCCTCATCCCCTGTAAATATGAGAGAATATTTTTCTCCTGGCCCCCCTGAGGCTCCCAAGTCTCCCTCACTACGTCCAGGAGTCCTCTGGGGGGTCTCCCGTAAAGGAGTTCAAAAGGAGACACCCCCAGGGAGCTCTGGACATTTTCTCGGGCTGCATAAAGGGCAAAGGGAACAAACAGGTCCCAATCCCTCAAATCTGCTTCTGCACCTTTTCTCACCATTTTCTTTAAGGTCTGGTTAAATCTTTCCACTAGCCCATTGGCCTGGGGATGGTAAGCTGATGTACTCACATGGTGGATGCCAAAGGCTGCCAGGAAGGACTCAAACACTCCGGACTGAAAATTTGTGCCCTGGTCAGTGATCACCTCCCGAGGGAACCCTACCTGGCAGAACAATTTCGATAATTCCTGTACCATAACCCCAGCCGAAATGGACCTCAACAGGATGGCCCAGGGAAATCTGGTGGCATAGTCCACAATTACAAGGATATATTCGTGTCCCCTTCTACTCCTATCTAAGGGGCCTACAATGTCCATCCCCATTCGAGACAGAAGTTCCCCCACCCGGAGCAAGGGTACCAGCGGGGCCCTCAGTGGCTTACTACCTGTCAACTTCTGGCAAGTTGAACAGGACCCACAAAAGTCCCTCACCTCCTTATATACCCCTGGCCAGTAAAACCGGGTGAGGATCTGGTCTAAAGTATTCTCCCGGCCCCTATGACCGGCTAAGGGGTGCGCATGAGCCAACTTTAAAATAGTCTGCCTGAATATCTGGGGAACCACTAATTGCCGCCGGGGCTGCCGGCGCTTCCCTTCCCAGGTCTCCCGATAGAGTAAGGCCCCCTTAATAGTGAATCTGGGAAATTCTTCACGTGGGGTTTTAACGTATTCCCAAGCATGTTTTAGTACAGGGTCAGCCTTTTGTTCCTGTGAAAACCTAGGGAATTTTTCCAATACTTCCTCAGGAATCCATGGACGAGACAAGGACCCCTCTAGCTCTGGTCGGCTAGGGTTCCTCTGCCTTTCCCCTTTCATCCCCCTGTTCACCCATATGTGCCCCTGGGCCAGCTTCCCCGAAAACCCCAGCCAATCCCGGCCTAGAATTAGGGATCTTGGGGATCGAGGAACAACTGCGAGTCATATCCAATATGCTCTCCCTTGGTGTTGGAGCTTAATGAGTCTCAATGGGTATCGGGAGGAATCCCCATGCACACACCTGATCTTTAAGGTACCCCGGGGCCGAACACACTGGGTCCCTTTCTGTCGTACTAAGTCCTCCCAGGCTTGGGAGGATATGAGGGACTGATCAGCCCCCGAATCTAGCATGGCACGCATGGGAATCCCCTCTATTTGCACCTCTACCCCCAGCTCCCAGGAGTTCCCAGGGTTTTCTGGTTTCCTTCCCAGTAACATCGTTCTTGCCCGCATCTTCGTCCCCCTCCCCAAACCTCTTCTGGACAGGTGGACTCTACCTCCTGCCTTGCCCTTCTTACCAGCCCCATCCTTCCTTGAACATTCCTCCTTCCCCTGCGCATTAAGGAAATTTTCTACTATTTGGACAGCTGATCCCAGAGATCTCCCCCCTTGCTTCATTAACCATTCCCTTGCTGTTGGGGGTATTGCTTCCACCAACTGCTCTCTCGTGAGTTCGGCCACTATAGCCGACCAACTTTGGGCATGAGATGCTAACCACCTTTCACAGAGACGCTTAAGCCTCTGCGCTAGGGCCTTAGGTCGCTCTCCGGGCTCCATTTTTAAGGCCCGAAACTGCATTCTGTACTGTTCTGGGGTATGTCCAAGATACTCTAGCAGCACTTCTTTTAAGCACTTATAGTCCGAGGCTTGCTCAGCACTCAAATTCGGTAAGCCTCTAGTGCTCGTCCCGCTAAGCAGGGAATAAGCTTTATAGCCCACTGGTCCTGAGGCCAGTGAGATGCCCCAGCCACCCGTTCAAAAGCTAATAAAAAATCTTCAATATCGTCCTCTGGTGCTAGCTTATTCAGTCTAATAGGCTCCCCAAAGGAAGCTCCTGCGGGGGCGCTGGTGGTTGGTTCAGTCACTTGCCGCTGTGCCAGCTTATGCATAGCCTGCACTTGTTCCCCAAGCATATGAAGTAGCTCGGCATGGCGGGTTTGTTGGGCGGCTTTCCACAAAAGCCCGTACCGACTCTCGCATCGCCTCTGCAAGCTGTTGCCGCTCGACCTCCCACGCTGCTGTAGGCTTAGCCGACTCCATCTGGAAGGCAATGGAAACGAGAACACAAACCAAGTGTGGCTCTTTAAACACCTTTCCCCTCTCCCTTCCCGGAAACAGGAAACCTTTAACTTAGAATCCCTCACCAGCACCCTAAGGTACCCTTACCTCAGGCACTGATGAGTCTGCGCCTTTGGGTTTTTTCCTCCCCAGGATTCGATCTCCGTCTCCGCATACACTGCTCCTCTGGTCGCCTTTCCACCAGGACGCAGCTGGGCTCACTCCGGTCCTCGTCCGCCGACCAGGATCTCCGGCCTAGTAGCCACGCTCTCCAGCAACACCTCTGTGAGACTCCACCAATACTCCAAGAAAATGAGACTTTAGTAATCACTGTCCCAAAATTCACAAAAAAAAACTATAATCCACAGGCAATTCCAAATTATTGTTTTCAGTCTCTTAACACTTGTGCAGCACTCAAAACCTGCACCAAGCAGTATTGCAATTCCTCAGCAAAAGTCAATTCTCCAAACAAAATTTGAAAAAGCAAAAAAAAAAAAAAAAAATTCCACTGTTCCAGCAGTAGCCTGTGAGTGGCGCTACATCCCACCACTGCCAAAATATTATGCTCTGTGGCGGGGCCGGGGGTAAGCCTAGCGCTGGCAACCCGGCTCCCGCCCCAGGCGTAAGGACGGAGCGCTCCCAGGAGGACTCCCACTGGATAAGCAGTAGAATAATTAGTGGAGACTGTGTTCTTGGTAAAGTTCAGCTTTTATCTTTATTACCCCTAGTTCACAGCACTAGGGTTCCAGTAGTCCCTCTGGTCTGAGGAGACTTAAAACAAAACATATATTCACAAGGTTTCTTCCTTACAACACAGTCCAGCCTGCTACCCAGGCAGAAAAGCCAAAAAAATAAACCAAAACGTTTTCTCCTTAATTTTGCTCCTTTTGTTTGGAAATACTTCAGGAAGCTCTGTGACCTAACCCACCCGAAGTCCAATGCCCCCCCACTACCCTATGCTCCTGGGTAGGGCTAGGGAACTTTATATAACCCAACCTTTTATGACTGGTGTAAGTCCCCTCCCGAAAGTTCCCTGCTTCAGGGTTCCACAATGTCAGGTCTCTGAGTTCCGTTACACTTCTCGGGGAAGTTAATTAAAGGTTCTCACCTCCTTCCCTTTATCTACATGGCCTCCCTCTCAGGCTCTAAGTGATTCATTCACACATGCTCACAGTTCTGCTACGGGAGAAAGAACGCTACACAAAGATACATTCACTTTCATTCCCCTCCCCCATTCATACCTTGTTAACTGTGATTCTCCAGGAGATCCCATACTGCGAGACTGCACTCCATCTCACTGCTTTCAGATAGCTCTCCCTCTAATTCCATTAGGGAATCTCCACTTTCTGAGACAGGGTAAGAACTCCCTTCAGGGACAGCTAACGGCCAGCCCTGCCCTGGAAGTCTTTCTACTCCCCTGCACTTCGGCTTAGGAGTCAGAAGTCTGTTAGCTCGGGAGGGTTGTAAGACCAGCTGTGCTTTAGCTAGGATCTGGGACAGAGACCTCCTAGCAGGCTGTTTCCTGCTTAGCACGGCATGTCTCTCTCCTGCATTTCTCCCTACAGTCTTCTCCCGAGTGTTCTCCCCTGCAGTCTTCTTACCAATCTCCTCCCTAGTGTTTCCACCTGTGCTCATTTTATGCTGCAAGCTTAATCCCACTCTGCCTCTGGGTTCGTCCTGCTTGCCAGCCACACCCCTCTCATTAACCATGCCTGTGCTGGTTTTCTTTACTAGAGGTTTTGTTGGAGATTTTCCCAAGGTATTATAAAAGGGATTATAGTGCCCTAAACCAGATGTTATGGTTTCTGCCCTTCTCTCTCTGCCTTGCCCTGCCTGTTGGCTCTTGGTGATAGGTACAGGATTATTAGGCAGCTTCCTGGGCTTAGGAATAGGGGCCAGCCTTTGCAAGGCAGGGTTTAAAGCTGGGTTTAAACTGCTGACAGGCTCTTCCCTGTCACAGTATCCAGGAAATCACCAGACAGTTCTGTTTCAAGAAACACACCTTTCAGCTTTGGAAGCTATAACATTAAAAAACTAATTGGTCTCTACCAGTTTTCTATTCACCCTCTCTAAAAGGGAAAAATGGAACTGCTATACTGATCAGAAATAGACCGGATATTAAGATACTTGTTCAGAATAATGACTCTGATGGTAGATGGATAGCAATAAGAATACAAGTAGGGGAACACACAATCTCCATATTCAATGTGAATGCGCCAAATATAGACGATCCCACGTTCTTTAATAAGATTATGTCAACAGCTATTGCGAACAACTCACAATCACATTATAGCGGGTGATTTCAACCTGGTTCTTGAGCCCTCTATTTATAGGAAATCCAATTTTCCATACAAGATTACCAAAGCTTGGCATAGTTTGCATAATATGATAATCAACTGAACCTGATTGACTCATGGAGGATAACACACAGTACAGAGTCACAATACACGTTTTATTCACCACCCCATAACTCCTATTCAAGGATTGATTACTTTCTGGTAAGCAAAAGTCTGATACACAATATAGCTAAAGCCAATATTGATGAAATATCAGTGTCAGACCACGCTGCTATCGAACTCCAATTACATGACATCTCTAGCCATGTTAGGTCAGTTTGGAGGTTTAACAACTCACTGCTAGAAGACCAACCTTTTTTGTCGAGCATGTTAAAATGGCCCTCAAAGAGTATTTTACTTTTAACACCCCAGATATCGTGAATCACATATCTATGTAGGATGCCTATAAGGCCCATATCAGAGGAATCATAATAGCATATCAAGCTAGGAAAAAGAAAGAATGGCTGAAGTCGCTAACTGAATATGAAACTAAAATTAGAAATCTTGAAATCTTACACCAAAAGAATACAGCTGATATCATCACGTTGTCTTCGTTAAGAGACGCCCAATTAGCTTATAACCTATTATTAAGCAAACAGGCAGGTAACTCCTTTTTCTTGCAATCTGCCTATTACTATAGCAGCAATAATAGAAGCGGCAAACTACTGGCAAACTACCTAAAAATCCAAGAAGAAAAATCTCATATTCATGCAGTTAAAGACAAGTCAGACCATTTACTGACTGATCCCAAAAAATTTTTAGGAGAATTTCAATTGTTTTATGAAGACTTATACTCCACAGAACTGGATCAATGTGTGGCTGAAGAATTTCTAACTGAATCAATTAACCGACCACAAATATCAAAAGAAGATAATGATCCTCTGGTCACCCCGATTACACTAGAAGATATTACAGATGCAGTAAAGAACATGGCAAAAAAGAAATCACCTGGCCCTGATGGCTTCACTGTGGAATTTTATTGGACATTTCCGGATATTCTCATCCCTCAGTTACTGAAGTTCTATAACCATCTCCTCAATACTGGAAATATTATTGGTTCTTTTACAGAAGCCAGCATAATCATGCTCTCTAAGGCAGGGAAAGACCCGCTATTGGTTCAAAGCTACAGGCCACTTTCACTAATTAACATTAACGCAAAGATATATGCCAAAATCTTAGCTAGTAGAATTCAACAAATACTCCTCAAGATCATTGGACCTGAACAAAACGGTTTTATGCCAAACAGGCTAGTAAGCAACAATACAAGGCTTTTTGCTACACTCAGTATGCAAGTCAATTTCTCAATCCATACCTGGCATTAGCCTTAGACGCGGAGAAAGCCTTCGACAGAGTGGAATGGGACTTCCTGTTCAAGGCTCTAAAATGGTTTGGTTTTGAGAATAAAACTATCGCTATGATTAAGGTGCTGTACATAGCCTCATCAACTTTGTTGAAAATTAATGGTATCGTTTCGAGTTTATTCCATCCTTCCAGAGGGACCCAACAAGGGTGCCCCTTATCCCCCATATTATTCAATATAGCTTTAGAACCCCTGCTGAGTACCAGTTGCAACAATCCCAACATAAATGAAATTAGATGTGGCGAAACAGAAGATGTCTGCATATGCCGACGATGTATTACTACATACATATCCACAATCTTTGCCGGCTTTGTTAGATAATATCTCCAATTATTCGAAAGTCTCTGGCTACAAGCTGAACACCTCTAAAACTAAACTTATGCCACTCAATAATCATGTCCAACGGACTAATACAATGGATTTCAACTTTCATTGGGCTAAGAACAAACTCAAATACCTGGGAATCAATTTCGGTTCTACAATAGTGGAAACTATAGAATATAGTTCTGGTGATATTTTGCAAGCAGTAAATTTAACTGCAAGATGCTCTCCCTTGAACCTAACGTGGTGGGGCTATCTGGAATCAATTAAAATGGTGGTTACTCCAAAAAATTATGTTGCCCATCCTGTTCCCGAAATGGTTCTACAAGAAAGTGGATCAAATACTGATTAAGTTTTTATGGAATGGTAAAGTTCCACATATTTAGTTACAGAAATTGAAACAGCCCCGGCAAAACGGGGGCATAAATTTTCCTAATTTTTTAGATTACTATTATGCCTTCCTCCTAAGACAAATCTCTAAATGGATCCTGCATGATGAGAATATGGACGACAACACTAATTGGGTTCTACTCAATCAGGAAATTTACCAATGGATGATGCTAACTTACCTACCATTCATATCACCTTCCGGAATATTGTGCCGAAAAGATCATATACTTGATTCCTCTCAGTCTGCTGTTAGAGAGTTGGAAACTTTGTTAAAAGTGAAATGGAATAGAACTCTACAAGCCCCTCTATGGTGTAATCCTGATACCAAAATACAAGATCGTACTAGAAACTAGAAACTTTGGAAATCACTGGGCATCTGGCATATTGGACACCTATTTTATAGTAATAGGTGGATCCCCTTTGATCTGCTGTGCTCTACCTTTAAATTACCCCCCTCTGGGTTTTTTCAATGGTTACAACTTAAACACGCTTTCCGTGACTACCCCAACTTTTCTGTACTATCCATGGATAAGCCTGACTTGTTAGTTTTATGTCAAAAATTTGCCTTCAAGAAGAAAGAGGCTTCTAACTGGTACACAACATTTCAGTCACTCAGACCATATTACCCACCACAGGAGGTGGCAGGAGGAGTTTGATATGGCTATATCTCCTGAGTCATGGCAAACAGTATGGTCCATAACATTTAAAATTACAAGTTCAGCTGCATTATATCAATCCTTCTATTTTCTATTACACAGAGCATATTGGACACCTCCTTAAACTCTCAAAACTAAATAGATTACAGGACGATGATTTGTGCTGGTCTTGTAAACTCACAACTGGATCTTTGAAGCACATGTTATATGATTGCCCTCTATTATGTGACTACTTGGAGCAAATTTGGTCTTTTATAATGTCTATTACTGATGTTTCTGTACCAATTTCCTACCAACTGCTTATCATCAGTATAATTAACCCTCATCTTTTCTTACCAACTGAATTGTTATATCTGATACAATTACTAATGGTAATAGCCATACGTATTATACTGTCTAATTGGAAAGACTTCTCCTGTGTTACTTATACTGAATGGTGGAACACTAAGCTCATCTGTTCACCAGATTATTTCCCTCTTAGCTGTCTTGTACTCTCTGTACTTATATAAACAAACATATACTGACATATAAGAGATTGACCAATATAAGAACATAAGAAGTTGCCTCTGCTGGGTCAGACCAGGGGTCCATCGCGCCCAGCAGTCCGCCCCCACGGCGGCCCATCAGGTCCATGACCTGTAAGTGATCCTTTGTCTAAAACCCTTTAATCCCCATTTTTCTTCTATCTATACCCTTTCATGGTCCTATCTCTACCTCTATATCCCTCAATCCCTCAATCCCCGTATCCTTCAGGAACTTGTCCAATTCCTCCTTGAATCCCCTTAATGTACTCTGTCCTATCACATCCTCTGGAAGCGCATTCTAGGTGTCCACCACCCTCTGAGTGAAGAAAAATTTTCTAGCATTGGTTCTAAACCTGTCCCCTTTCAGGTTTTCCGAGTGCCCCCTTGTTCTTGTAGTTCCCAATAGGCTGAAGAATCTGTCCCTTTCCACCTTCTCTATGCCCTTCATGATCTTGTAAGTCTCTATCATGTCTCCTCTGAGTCTTTGCTTCTCCAAGGTGAAGAGCCCCAGCCTTTCTAGCCTCTCTGCGTATGAAAGGTTTTCCATACCTTTTATCATTCTTGTCGCTCTTCTCTGAACCCTCTCAAGTATCTCCATGTCCTTCTTCAGGTACGGCGACCAATATTGGACACAGTACTCCAGATGTGGTTGTACCATTGCGCGGTACAGCAGCATGATGACTTCCTTCGTTCTGGTTGTAATACCCTTCTTAATAATACCCAACATTCTGTTTGTATCGGGCGATGGTGCGCCCGCATCTGGAATACTGCGTCCAATATTGGTCTCCGTACCTTAGGAAGGATATGGCGTTACTCGAGAGGGTTCAGAGGAGAGCGACACGCTTGATAAAAGGGATGGAAAACCTCTCATACGCTGAGAGATTGGAGAAACTGGGTCTCTTTTCCCTGGAGAAGAGGAGACTTAGAGGGGATATGATAGAGACTTATAAAATCATGAAGGGCATAGAGAGAGTAGAGAAGGACAGATTCTTCAAACTTTTGAAAAATAAAAGAACAAGAGGACACTTGGAAAAGTTGAAAGGGGACAGATTTAAAACGAATGCTAGGAAGTTCTTCTTTACCCAACGAGTGGTGGACACCTGGAATGCGCTTCCAGAGGGAGTAATAGGGCAGAGTACAGTACAGGGGTTTAAGAAAGGATTGGACAATTTCCTGCTGGAAAAGGGGATAGAGGGGTATAAATAGAGGATTACTGCACAGGTCCTGGACCTGTTGGGCCGCCGCGTGAGCGGACTGCTGGGCATGATGGACCTCAGGTCTGACCCAGCAGAGGCATTGCTTATGTTTGCCTTCTTCGAGGCTGCTGCGCATTGTGCCGTTGACTTCATTGTTGTATCCACCAGCACACCCAAGTCTCTTTCAAGGTTACTTCCCTCTAGTACTAATCTCCCCATTTGGTAGCTGAACGTCAGATTCTTTTTTCCTATATGCATGACCTTGCATTCCCCTACATTGAAATTAATCTGCCATGTATTTGCCCACTCCTCCAGTTTGTTCAGGTCTCTTTGTAGGTCCTCACATTCTTCCACAGTTCTAACCCTGCTACAGAGTTTAGTGTCATCCGCAAATTTTATAACTTCACACTTCGTCCACGTTTCCAGGTCATTAATAAATACATTGAATAGCAGTGGTCCGAGTACCGAACCCTGCAGAACTCCGCTCGTGACCCTCCTCCAGTCCGAGTAGTGACCCTTCGCTCCAACCCTCTGCCTTCTGCCTGCTAACCAGTGTTTAACCCATCTGTGTATGTCTCCTTCCATCCCGTGGTTCCACAACTTCCCAAGTAACCGCTCATGGGGTACCTTGTCAAAGGCCTTTTGGAAGTCGAAGTAAATAATGTCTATGGGTTCCCCTTTGTCCAGCTGTCTGTTTACCCCCTCAAAGAAGTGCAGTAAATTTGTTTGGCACGATCTTCCTTTGCAGAAGCCATGTTGGTTCGCTTTCATTAGCCCATTTCTTTCGATGTGCTCACAGATGCTGTCCTTTATCAGAGCTTCTACCATCTTGCCCGGAACTGATGTCAAACTTACTGGCCTGTAGTTTCCCGGGTCTCCTCTCGAACCCTTTTTAAAGATAGGTGTAACATTTGCTATCTTCCAGTCCTCAAGGATAGGTTGCAAACTCGTTGGAGTATTTCCGCTATCTCATTTCTTAGTTCTTTTAGTACCCTAGGGTGGATTCCGTCCGGGCCTGGTGATTTTTCGCTTTTCAATCTATCTATCTGCTGGAGGACATCCTCATGGCTCACCTCTATTGTTGACAGTTTTTCTTCTTGGTCTCCACTGAAGATCTCTTCCAGTTCACTGGATGTGTCCTCGCTTGTGAAGACTGATGAGAAGAACTTGTTTAATCTATCGGCTACCTCTTTTTCCTCCTTTATTACTCCCTTTCTGTCTCCATCATCCAACGGTCCTACTTCCTCCCTCGCCGGTTGCATCCCTTTAACATATCTGAAGAACGATATAGTATTGTATATGTTTCATTTGCTCATGTCACTTATTGTCTTGTAGATGTGACTTATGTTACTGTTAAGTATACATCGTACTGCTTTATAATATTCACTTCTGCCTAGGTTCATGGTTTGGGCAAATGGCTGATGTATTTTTGCAAGTTCTGAAATTTAATAAAATTATTGAACTCAAAACATTTTTATAAACGATATTGCTGAAGGGTTGTCTGGTAAGATTTGACCTCTTTGTGGATGATACGAAAATCTGCAATAGAGTAGACATGCCAGAGGGTGTGAATAACATGAAGAAAGATCTGGTGAAGCTTGAAGAATAGTCTGAAATTTGGCAGCTAAAATTTAATGCTAAGAAATGCAAGGTCATGCATTTGGGCTGCAAAAACCTGAGGGAACGGTACAGATTAGGGAGTGAAGAGCTTATGTGCACGACAGAAGAGCGGGACTTGGGTGTGAATGTATGTGATGATCTTAAGGTGAAAACCAAAAAAACTCTGTGAAATGACAATGTTCTTAAATGGACTTTATTTGAAAGTGTCAAAGTTCCAAAGGTACATTGAAATCATCCACATAAAATAATTTCATCCACATAAAAATAAATCATCCACATAAAAGCCTTAAAGGACCTAGTCCGCTAGGTATACAGGACCCAACACGGTCTGCGTTTCGACAAAAAGTCTTCTTCAGGGGTCCCTGATCTTAAGGTGGCCAAACAGGTTGAAAAGGTGACGGCGAAAGCTAGAAGGATGCTAGGTTGCATAGGGATAGTTTTGGCCAGTAGGAGGCAGTGCATGCAAATCCATCTCATATATATTCATTGTGGATATCCTGAAAACCTGACCTGCCTGTGGCTCTCGAGGACCGGAATTGCCTACCCGTGGCCTAGACAAACAGGATACAATTTGCATCTTGGGATGCTACTAAACTCATCACTTACTTTGATCCTGCAAATTCAAAACAACCTTTTAAAATAGTCTCTATCACCTGAGGAAACTATGAAATCTCTCTCCATGTATTGTAAAAGCGAGTCCATGCTATTCTATTCTTATTTATTTATATTCCACACTATTCTCATAATAGATTCTAATATAGAATCGGGCCCTCTCTATATTAGAAGTTTGAGTAACCCCTTCACTTTGTGGAATAGCTTTGGTTTGTCTCTGCTCTGCAGGACTTTGGTCTGCCAATGGGCCATATTCAAAAAGGGCTTTTCCACATTCTTGTGTCTTTGGAAAGAATCTTCACCAAATGAGGCCCTTTATAAGGGCACATAACTGTTTTAATACTTCAGGCCTGATGCACCTTTTATTAGTGTGTGAAAATCCTCAAGGCCAGTGCAAAGGCCACCCTGACTGGACGGTCGTTCAGCCCTTTTCTGACACTACCTCAACTGGCAAAAGAGAAACTGTAACTAACAGATACCTTTGGCTGCTAACATGCATTAATGAAAGACTTGAAGCCACTGTAAGTGCAGGAAGGAACATACATCAGAGGAACAGATTACTAGGAAACACAAACATCATCATGCTCTGTTATTAGAAAAAATATATATATAAATACTGTATATAATTTCATCCAAGCAGTTTGTAGATGAAAATATTACTGTTGCAGTGCTGTAAGCTAGAGAATGAAAACTAGTAGGAAAATATGACTCAGTTGGTATGGTGTCATATGTCCTACTGGATCAACATTCTCTACGTCTGCAAATAGCAGCTATGACAGTGATAGGAACGTAGTTTTTCCATTGTTATGGAGTTTTCTTTTGGCATTTTAAATCATATATATTGCTTTTTTACATATCACTAGGGTCTGATTCTATCCTATGTGGTTACTTTCAGCTTACTTATGCTGTACAATTTTGCCTTCCCTTCCCCCCAACTAGAAGTTTCAGTCCTGTTTCTTCCAGATCTGTTGTTTTTCCCCCCATACAGATTTATTTACTACCTTTAGGAGTAGAAAAGGCCAATTTCAATCATGTTTGAAATAACTCATTTTAGACAAGTACGTGCTGCTCTGCTTACAAAACATATATGAGTGGAATATGCAATTACCACAACTCAAGTTTCCTGCCACAGAAACATTTCGGCATTATAGCATTACAGAAATAGAATGACATGCATAATGAAAGATTTCAAGATTCACCCAAGGCATTTATTCTCTTCACCTTAATGTTCTCAGCAGTAGCAGAGTATCCATTAAAAGGTACTATGAATTATGGTTGCTTAGTAACTGCAAGGCAGCTTGTAACAGCACCAAAGAATGAAATGGCCTGCTTGATAAAAATGAATTTTCTTTGAGCATTAGCCTATTGAAACTGCTTTTTCTTGTGGAACATAATGTGCATTTATTTGTTTCATGTATTTTTTATTATTATTATTTGAAAATTATTTGAGTTCTAAAAACTTGATTTTTTTAAAAAAAGGTTTTTACGGTTTTTATTATTATTATTATTTTGCTATTTGATTTTAATGTATTGTATGATCCAGGTCAAATCTGGTTTTTAACATAAAGGGGAAAAGCCAAGAGAAGGTGGACCATTCCAGATTTCTAATTAGAAAAACACCCGTGGATTGGATTGGATTTATTTTTCTTGATTTGACATAAGTATTAAGCAGTGTACAAAAAAAAAAATAAGATACACATACAAGTATCCTCATATATCATCATACAATTACAGGACAAGTTTGTTTGCCAAAGTAAACATTTCAAGTTTGAAGTGTTTGGGGAGCAAAAAAGAAGCAGGCTTGAAACTAAGCATTAAAAAAAGGCGAAGACATTTTATTTCCTCTTTATAAAGTGATGTGGCAGATTGGTTGCAGTAAAAGCAAGAGGCACTTGTACAACACATTTACATGGAACGCTTTCTCGTTGCCGTCTGTTTATTTGCATATTGACATCATGTACATCCTCATCAAGTATATCAAAACTGGAAACAACTCTATATATCGTGGAAACAACTCTATATATCGTGTGCCACTGGCATCCTCCCATCTTTTATTCGGCTCCGGCTGTACCACTGAACAGTTCTGGATAGTATTGACTTATGAGGTATTATATACTGGTGCTAACACAGTACAGTAGTCAGTTGCTGTTAAGAATTCAATGGAAGGAAAAACAGAGCTCTCCAAAACCACCAAAATTTAATAAAATTAGATGAATAATTGAATAAATGAATAAATGGTGGGATGGTGGGATTTATTCATTTATTCTATTATTCATCTAATTTTATTAAATTTTGGTGGTTCTTTGGTCTTGCTGTCGCTACACACAATATATACTTTTTGGAGAGATCTGTTTTCCCACTGATTTCGTTATTTCTCCAATTGGGTTACTTTTGGTGTTAAAAATTCAGTGGCAGCACGCTTCTCTTCTCTGGCAATCATCTAACTTCTTTAGGCAGCTTTACATTGTTCATTTGAGGTTATTTCTTTTCCAAGTAGAGGAAATCTCTTGTTTACTTCCACTAGATCAGACTAAAAGCTATCACTTATTTTCACAGTGGCCTGCAATTGTGACTTACGTAATTAATAACAGCAGATCAGAATCAAAGATGACAAAGAGCAAAACTTCCAAAAACCTCTTTGCACTCAAATAAAACCCCTTATAGCCTTAGCAGACACGTGGAGCAAAAATTCAGGGAGAAGTGGTATCATGGAAATCAGAAGTAAGCTACAGTATAACTCGCAATAGCCTAGTGGTCTCTATTTAATAAGGATTAAAGGGTTAGTGCACACTGGGGATTATTCTATAAAATGGTGTCTAGTTTTAGGCGCTAACAACGTGTGTAAGTTTCACTATTATCATTTATGTATATAAGCAGTGGTGCACTAAGGTGGGAGGGTGGTTCACCCCGGGTGCCAGCACCCGTCTTCCTCTTCATCCACCCTAATCCTTCCCCCCCTTTCAGTACCACACATGCACCCCTTCCCTTCCCCGTACCTCTTTAACGTTCCCTGTGTGAGCAGCAACCTCAACCTGCTGCTCGTGCCAGCACTGACTCTTCCCCTGACATCACTTCCTGGACCCACGCATAGGAAGTGATGTCAGAGGGAGAGCCAATTCCAATATGGGCAGCAAGTTGGTAATGCTGCTTGCACCAGGAACGTTAAAGAGGACAGGGGTAGGGAAGGGGAGCGCCTGTGCTACAGGAAGGGGAGGGCGGAGGAGGGGAGCAGAGAAGAGGGTGGGGGAGGGGTGCCACCTCCCCGGGTGCTTCTCCCCGGGTGCACCCTCGCTATGCCACTGTATATAGGATTGAATTCTATATATGGCACATAAAAAAAATCAGTGCCACTAAGCAGTATTCTGTAAACTCCACTAAAAATAAGATGTGGTTCATAGAATAGCATCTAATTTTAGGTGCGTCCATTTGTATCAACGGAAATGTGGTGCCAATCCAAATGCCTAAAGTTAGCTCAGATGCCCCCTTTTTCTATAATTACAAGCGTAACTTTCTGGAACGTCCTTGATCCACTCATGACCCCTCCCAATTCTATGCCCCCTTTTTGGCACCATATGTAAATTTTAGGCACAGATCCTGTGCCTAAATTTGCATACATAAATGTATATTACATCCAATTAATGTTGATAATTGCTTGTTAAGAAGCCAATTATCAATGCTAATTGGCTCATTCAATTAAGGTGCACGTGCAAATTGGGTGTGCACCCAAATTATGCACACCTCTCAAAGCGCCATATATATATTTGGAGGAACAACCTTATAAAATCCTGACCAGTGTAAAGTACATTTGTTGCTTGGGCAGAGCTGGCTAGACTTTATAAGTAAAACAACAAAATTCAAATAGCACCAAAAGGTTCCCACAAAGGAAATGCAGCAACAAAAATAATAAAAAGATTGTGGAACTGAAGATCGATGTACCAGTTTGTAGTTTAATAAGCATCCAAATAACTTTAAAACATAATGTTTTTATATTTAAGACAGCCAAGGACCCCTGAGAAAGGCATTTTTATTTTGCCGAAACACGGACCATGTTGGATCACTTTTATTTTATACATTTGGGTTTTATCTTGTGTGTCACTTGTGACTGTTGTCACCCACCAACTACACAAGATAGCTCAGTTGCTCAGAATTCTGACTATTTAGCAGCATGGACTAAGCATTAAAGCAAAGCACTACCAGAGCAGCCCACTATCCTTGCAAGACTAGTGATTTTCCAGACATTAGCTCATAAAGGGGCACTGGGAGGAGCGAGAGATCGCTAGGCACACATAAGGTAAAGCCTAGTGTAAGCAGGAGTTATATTACTTAATGACCACAGGGGAGAAAGAGAGCTCAAAGCCCTTCTTTCCCTTGGCCCTGAAGCTTTGGGTGGGGGCCCACACACTTTAAACACGAGAGAAATGGTTGTAGAGGGAGAAAAAACCTAGGGATTCCAGATGGTTGGGAGTAGTGCTGCCCGATTCATGGAAAAAAAAAATTTTGATTCAATTCGATTCAGCCTATTGAATTGGTTTTTCGATTTGATTTCAATTTTCGTTTGTTTTGTTTTTTTTCAAATATCTTGGTGGGTTATTTTATAGTTTCTTTCACCCCCTTTGGCTTCTAACCACACTGGTACTGTGGTGTAAACAAAATAAAGAACAAAAAGGACTTTTCCTCTCTCTGTTAAATCCTAGATCACGTTTGTGGTCTAACACCAGCTCTGGCAGGATACACTTTTCAAATCTGTTGTCTGGTCAATATTCAAATCTTGTTGGTCCCAGTCTCTGGTTGTCTTCTGATAACTTGCTTGCCAGGGTCTCCTTCTTTCTTCTTGCCAACCATCCATCTGCCATCTCTGTCCTCCCCTTCCGTTTCCCTTCCCTCCCCCGGAGGTCTGGCATCTTTACTTTTTTTTTTGTCTCCATCCACAGATTCACCTTTTCTCAACTACCCTTTCATCCATCATCTCTCCCTCCTTCCCCACCACCCCAGGGTCCACCATCTCTCCCTTTCTCTTCCCAAATCCTCCTATCCAGTATATCTATCCCCCCTCCATACCATCCCTTTTGTCCAACTTCTCTCCCTTTCTGTTCCTTCCCTCCCTAAATCCCATTGTCCATCATCTCTCTTCCTCTCCTCTATTTTTTAGACCCATTTATTTCTTCCCCCCCAAAAGTCTGGCATATGCATGTCTCTTTGAACCCCCCTTTCCCTCCCTCCCTCCGTCTACTTCTACACCAGGGCCCCCCTCCCCTGAAGGTCTGTCAACCCTGAAGGCCTGTGCCACCATCCCTGAAGGCCTGTCTCCCCTTGAAGGCCTGCATCCCACCCCTGAAGGCCTGCCTGCCTGTCCTCCCTGAAGGCCTGTCCCCACCCCCCCACCATGAAGGACTGCTCATCCCCTCCCGGCCTCCCACTGGTGTCCAGCTTCCCCCCTGTTTCCTCTGCCGTGGTCCTACCCCTCCCCTGACGTCAGAGGCAGGATCGCGGTGGAGGAAACAGCTCTGAAGCAGTGCAAAGATTGCTAGCACCGCAATCTTGTCTGCAGGCTGCTCCTCAAAGGTAAACGGTGCGGGAGGCCAGGGGGGAAGCTGGATGCCGGGAGGGGGAACCAGACGCCAGGGGGGGGGAAGCCGGACAGCAGCACTTCCAGACTGACCCTCCCTCCTCGCCCTCTAAAGCAGGTGTGGCAGCGGCCGGCCATCACGAGCAGCGCTGCCGCTCCTGCTTTAGGGAGCGAGGGGGAGAGGGTCAGCCGAATTGGGAAGCCAATTTTTTTTTGTTTGAAATCAATTCGAATCGATTCACCTGAAATTAATCGGTGAACCAATTTGAATCGTGAATTGGGCAGCACTAGTTGGGAGGCACGCAGGCAGAGCTCCCAGAGGAGATGGAAATTGGAAATAGTACTTCAGAGAGTTTAAGCCAAGACTCTGAGGCAAGTCAGGAACAGCCCATGGATGTGGAAATTGAAACAAATGCAAGCACTTTGGAGCCCAAGGACATGGAAGTCAGTTGAAGGGGAAAGGGCAAGTGTTTGGATGAATTTGTACGGAGCAATTTGCCTGAATCTACCATGGACTGTGAGAGTCTAAAGCACTGGCTGAAGCCAGCTTAAAGGAACTGCTATCCATTTGTTTTGGAACTACAGTATTTTTGTTTTGTGCATGATTACTAACTGCTAAAGAGCTGTGAGAGTCTGTTGTCATTGAGGTGAGTTCAGTGGGTTTATTTTTCTCTGAATACTATCACACAGACTCGAGAACTCTCCAGCAGCGCCCTGAGCCTAACAAAAGGGAGGCTATAATAGGCTGTTTGGTATTTTGCAAGGAAAAGACTCGGAACATCGCGTTAATGAGACTGTAAAGGGAGGAGGACTCTATTGGGTTGAGCTCATGTTTTGTTCCTGACTATTTGGGGCAAGTGCGGTGCCCTAAAAGTGATGTGCGCAACATACCCATTTTTTATTTTTCTCTGTTTTGTGTTTTGATTGGGGAAAAGACTGTAAGCATTTATTGTGCCGAGAGTGGAACCAAACCCTGAGAATTTTGGAGCATCCTGACTACCTGTTGGGTATTTGCATCAACTTAAATAAAAGCTACATTACTTTAAGTCTTTGATAGTGTCATTAGCTTTCATTTGGGAACTGTATTGGTTTTGTTTTTTGAGTAATGAGGTGACCACCAAAAGCTTCTTCAGTTAGGAAGAGCTTATAAAAATAGTGCCACTTGCCGCCCTCTGAATTCTGGTTAAGGGATGACTGGTGACATAAGTGGTGTCCAGGTTGGATTTGACTGATTTCTTCTGGTGGTCAGAAGAAAGATACCTAGCAAAAGAAAAGGATTTTTGTTGTTGTTGTTGTATTTGATTTATTCCTATCTCCATTGCTGTTTTGGATGTACCAAAGTATTTGAAGATATTACTCTGAGCTTATACTGTTGAACCAAGGACCAGAAGTAGAATACAAGCAGGAGCAGAGTTCGGACTGGAAAAGGATCCCAGTGAGTTACGTATAGCAGAGCAGTTGCTAAGACCAGATCAGAGAGGAGCCTGGTGGACAGAGGTTGAACACTGGCATGTGCTGTACCTGAAAAATACCCAGACTCACCAGTATATTGAGTAAGAGTACCTGACGGAGACTGGTGTGCATAATGGGGAGGCTCTGAGCTGGTTGGGAGCAACTATGGGGAAAGACGGGGCCCAATAGGAGAAGAACCGCACTTGGTGTTCTTTTTGTTTGTTTATTTTTTAGATCATGATGGACTTCCAGCAGATGATGGTCATGCTGGCCAATGAGCACCAGAAGCAGTCAGAAGACCTGAAGGCCATCTAACCAGGAAGTTACATGGTGGCAGCATCAGGAACTAGTACAGGTGATGGGGGAACAGACTAGGACTATAGCCCAGTGGATGCAGAAACCAGTGGTGGCACCTTCAGCTGGTGATACCTAGACTCTTGCCAGTAGAGCAGAACCCCTCTATCACACTTAAACCTGTGCAAGATAGGACCTATTGATGCACCCGATGACTTCTTAAATGCATTCAAAAGAGTAGCCACGGCTGCAGGCTGGCCAAAGGAACACTGGGCAATAAGACTGATCCCGTGCCTGGCAGGGGAGTCCCTGGTTGCGTACCAGACCCTCAGCCCAGAGTTATCTAACAGCTATAAAGCAGATAGGACACCCATCTTAGATCATTTGGGCTACACAAGGGAACATTACTGCCAGAAATTTAGGAGTACTCAGATAACTGAGAAAGAGAGACCAAAAGCACTGCTGCAGAGATTGAAAAAGCTAGCCGAGCACTGGCTACAACCTTTCATGTCTGACCCACAGGCCTTACTTACCAAAATATTGTGGGAACAGTCCCAAAGAATTTACAAGGCTGGATCTGGAGGCAAGGCTGTAGAAATCTGGCTCAAGTTATTGAGGTAGCCAAGGCCTTCATAGATGCCAATACATACATGGGGGAGGAAAAGAGGGACCGGGCAGGTACAATCCCTAGCCGGGGAGGTTTAACAGGGGAGAATCACATTCCCAAGGAGAAGGGTCCCCACTTTATAAGTAGGCCTAGACCAGCAGGGTCCCCTTCCTGTTTCAAATGTGGAAAGGACACTTACAGAGATATTGCTAAGCAAAGCAGGAATGCATAGTGGCCCAGAGCACCCCAGGGAAACCAGGGAAGGAGTATGGGATATGGATCCAAATAGGGGAGCAGCAGGTTACTGTATTGTTAGACATTGGGGGCCACTCAATCTATGTTGCTGGCCAGTTCTGGGGAAAGATACATCCAATAGGGAAGCCTCCCCAAAAGGGTGGACAGTGACTATCAGGTGTATTCATGGAGATGTCCGCAAATATCCACTCCACACCATTAGGCTTGCCCATAGGGGAAGAGAATACGTCTCCCAGTAGCCATTGTAAGTGAAGATAATATTAAGATAGATAATAAAGCTACAGCCAAATATTTCAATAAAATAGAGTTGTGTGATTATTGATTGATTGGTGTTTAGCTTTTAGTTGCAGGTGACAGAGTGCGAATGCTAATGTTATGCTGCACTCCACTCTAGCCACTTTGGAGCACATTGGTTGCTGTGGCAGAGTGGCAGGGATTTGAAAATAAAATAAATACAGGGAAAGGTCTAAAATAGAAATTAGTTTGTGTGCTTTCGGATATTACTTTGAAAATGGCAATGCAAACTTTACTAAGGGCTCCTTTTACTAAGGTACGCGCTGCATTGCCACGCGTACTAACCCCGCGCTACGCGCCAAAAACTAACGGAGCAATTCAGCACGCGCTAAGCGCGTGCTAAAACTGCTAGTGCAGCTTAGTAAAAGGAGACCTAAGTTGGGGTCAGAAGGAGAAGGGAGTAAGTTTGTCTCTCTCTGGTTAATAACTTTGTGGGAGCTGGCAGAGAACTAAGAGGGTTTAATAGTCCCAAAATCAGAGCAGAATAGTTTGTGTAAATGGGGGGGGGGGTACAGACCATGATTAAAAAATAATAATAATAATAATAAAAGTGTTTTGACAAAAATTGCAAGAAAAAGTGCATAACAAAAGATAATTATAACTCATCAAATAGTTTTGTAATGCTTTGAAAGTAAAGAGAGAAAGCAGCAGCTGAGTTGAGAGATACCTTATTAGAGATGTATATTAATAATTAGACTTTAAAACACTGATAGAGTATTTATTTTCATAAAAGTACAAATTAAAATTCCAGAAGGGCCTTGAATGATTTGTTTAATAAGAATTTTAATACAGCAGAGTCCCACATGGCCATAAAACTATCACACTCTCATAATCTTGTTTAGGGGCTGGAGGTTCCAAATTACAACGTTCACAATGATTTGCTTAAATATGGTAAAAACATTGGGAACTAGAGGACACTGAAGGGACCAATTTACTACTTCTACTCTAAAGCTTTCAGAAGGTGAATTGAATAATTATTACAACGAATGTATCATTTATCAAATTAACCCAGTGCTTATCGTCCTTTTCGGTATGTGCCCCTTTTCAGTAACATTGGTTACGTTATCACAAGGCCCCACAGTACTGCATCACTATTTTGCTGTTCTTCAGCACGAGTAGTGGCAAGGACTGGGCTGACCTTTGTCTTGGGGAGGGGGGGAGGTAGAGTAATTGATTTCATTATGATAAACAATAAATGTATTATTTATATGAGCTGGTTATTCAATTAATTCTAGTGGAACCCTGCAGTAAAAAGGATTAATAATGAAATTCTTTTACAGTATTTTAGATACTATAGAAGCTTTTTTTCGATGTATTCTTGCCTTCAAAATGTCAATAAATTATCCTAATAAGGGATCCTTTCACAAAGTCGCAATAGCAATTCTTCTCTGGCAAACGCACCAAAGCCAATTCAGTTCCTACGGTTTCTTGGTGCGTTTGCTGCGGGAGAATCTCTACCACAGTTTGTAAAAGGGGCCCTAAATAGACTAAGCCTTTAACTAGTGTCTGCCAGTTTAGTTGATCTAAGTGATTAAAGCACAGTGTTCTGAATCCAGAATACCTGGGATTAACTCCCTCTCTCTCCTCCATATTTTTCTCATGCTGTTCCTGTCATGTACATTTTGGTCTTCAGTATCTCCCTCATTACAGCTTTTGCAGGATGGTTTCTTCACCTTCTACAGAAAATCACTCCATAATGCAACAGGCCTTTGTCTGTGTTGTGCACAGCTTCAGCTCTAATGGACTCTCTACACCAAAGCTTAATGTATAAGGACATAAGAATAGCCATACTGGGTCAGACAAGAGAATGACATGGGGATGGGTACCTGCAGTTATCTGTGTGATGGGGTCAGAACCTGCAGGGGCAGGGACAGAACCCACTAGGATAGAGACAAACTATGTCCTCTTGTCATTCTCTGAAAACAAGACTAGTATCAATATGTAAAAACTTAACACATCTTAGACAACTGGCAACTGAATTCAATGATTAAAAACACTGCAGAAGCTGCTTTTGGATTTAAATGAACCACTGCTAAATTACTTCATTTGTGTCTTGTCTGCCTTTGATGTGGTAACAAGGGTCTTATCTGCTAATCAGAATCCTACCATCTGCAATGTCCTTCCATAATGTGCCCAGCTGCTGATGCATCTTACTGTTACTGCAATAGATTCATCCATTATTGCTGGTATCGAGGAGCATTTCCAACATTTAACAGACACTTGTTTTCCTATTCATCCATCCATAGGGTCTCTTCTACATCTATGGTAGAAAAACAATCCAATTACCTTCCTAGTTGCTGCTCACTTAATCCCCCCATTGCTCCAGGTACATTGGATAGATTGGGTAGATTCACTAACCCTCCGATCCGTATTCGATCCGTGTGCGATTGGAGGCAGGCCGACCGATTCGCCAACCATCTGCATGCAAATGCGGGGGATCAGAGGCACGCTCCCAACTGACTGCACAGATAGGATTGAGCCCTGACAGTAGTGACAGCAGAAGCAGCCTCCTGTCACTGCTGTCAGGGTTCTGCCGGCTTTTTAAAGTTTTTTAAAATCGGGCTGATATTTTGCATGTTTGACACACACGAAATATCAGCCCGATTTAAAAAAAAAAATCCCCCCCCCCCTTCCTCTCCTGACAAGTGCCCCTTCCCCTCTCTCTCTCTGAACCAAAAAATATCCGGCGCGAGGGTCACACTCCCACCACCCCCGACCGGCCCCACCGCATCCTCGACTGGCCCACCCCTGGTCGGGCCAGGCCAGTCTGCATGCACCCACCCCCATCCCTCCCCATCCTTTTAAAATAGTTGGGAGCAGGAGGAGTGTCTGGTCCCTCCTTGCTCCTTAGGCCTCCCTCCGTGATAGCACCGTCTTCGGGAGCAGGAGAAAGCGCAAAGTCCTCCTGCTCCTGCTGCTCTCCAGGGCCGCTATGCAGTACGGGCCTTAGGCCACACCCCAGTGCATAATGTGATGCACAGGGAGAGGCCTAAGGCCCTGATTGGCTGAGGCACCTTGGGCTCCTCCCTTGGGAGGGGCCTGAGGTGCCTCAGCCAATCAGGGACTTCTTTGGGGAGGAGTGTGTGGTGCAGTGGTTGGATCTACAGCCTCAGCACCCTGGGGTTGTGGGTTCAAACCCTGCACTGCTCCTTGTGACCCTGGGCAAGTCACTCAGTCCTCCATAGCCCCAGGTACATTAGCTAGATTGTGAGCCCACTGGGACAGAGAGGGAAAATGCTTGAGTACCTGATTGTAAAACCGCTTAGATAACCTTGATAGGCGGTATATAAAATCTTAATAAACTTGAAACTTGAATCTAAGGAAGTCCCTGATTGGCCATAAACAATCAGGAACTTCCTTAGACACGACAGATAAAGCAAGTCAATCAAAATAGGTGTGGTGTGATCCTGGGCCTTTCTATTCATCAAGTCAGCAGCTCTTGTTTTGAACCAGTTGATCATTCCAGTTGATACTTAGGTAAACCAGAGAATAAGGCTTTGCAGTAGTCCAGCCTAGATGTTAAGAAATCATGCAATAATAGATTCAGATTGTTCTAACTGATGTCCAAAGCACCATATTAGATGTAAACTCAGAGAACTAACTCAAACAAGCCCAAATGTGTTCTTCAAACTCTAATCTATTGTCTATACCTACTTTTTCAACTGTCATTTTCTCTTAATGCAACACCAACAGTGTTAGAAATTTGAAGCTGAGAATTTTTCGACTTCATAAAGTACATAAAATGAGTTTTTTCCAAGTTTAACGTGAACTCTGTCTCTTTAAAACATGAAGACACAGCTAACAGGCATTTGTTTAATATATAAGTGCTATGCTTTACTATTTCCCAACCTTTATCCAAATTCAAATGTGATCTGTATATATATGACATAACCCAACTCTCTTGATAATATCAACCACCGGGTGCAAGATAGATGTTCAAAAACATAAAGACAGTGAACCCTTTGGCTACCCCACAGGCAAGCAATAATGCCTCCGAAATCTGGCCTCTCTAAAGAAAGAAAAAAAATCCCACTTGGACCCTGACTCCCAAAACACTGATGCCAATCCCAACACAAGAATCAATATAGCAGCAATGCAGTTGGAGGACTCCTGCTCAACTTACAGGGAACAGTGACTGCTCCTAAACATGACAGTCAGGCCTTAACTACTGTCAACTTAAGGATCTTTTCCTATTAAGAAGCCTTCTTTGTTTCATGACTTCTTATTTTGTCCACATTTCTCAATTCCGTAAATTCCACTCTCGACTTCTGCTAATGCCCTTGGTGATCAGATCCCCCCTCAATCTCTTTTCTCCAAAGAGAGCTGTCCTAGTTTGAAGTGCTGTCCTTTGCCCCTTCCATTAATTTAGTTAACTCTCTATGAGCAGCCTACTTTTTTGTTTCTTTAGAATTCTTGTATTTGGGGGAAGTTCTCTTGCGGTTCCAGCTCAGTGGTGCATTTTTAAAAAATAATATTGTGTCATGTTTGTGTTTCAGTAAAGATGCTTCTTGTGTCTGATTTTAGCACTTGTACTGTACCTACAGATTTTTGCACTTGTTTCATGGGTTGATACTCCATGGGAACAGATTTTGTTTCTGCTTTCTGCATTGCAATATATATGCAAATGAATCCCTACCTAGTACTGTTGGTAAAAAGATTTTCTGCAAGTCATTGCCTGTGAGACCTGTAAAACTAAGCACCTATTTTAGTTTTGTCATTTGAATATTATTTTTTTTTATCAGCAATCATTGTTTACAAAGCGTTTCGTTTTGTAGATTTACATATGTTCAAATGGCATGACAAATTGATCAGGATTTACTATACACATATCAAGGTGACCAATTCAAGCTGTATTATTTCACTTTGGACCCAGTCTTTTAAACATTTTATAAATTAACCCTTTTATACAGGGAAGGATTTCACTCGGTGTTCACTTTCTTTCTTCCTGCTCTCCAGGTGAGGGTAAGTAGTGGGAGTTGTGGGTAGAAACAGAGAAACGTGAAGGCAGATAGAGACCATATGGCTTTAGTCTGCTTCTCCTTTCCTCTCCCTTAGAGATTCAATATACTTCTCCCAAGCTTTCTTAAATTCAAATACAGTTTCTGTCTCCACCACCCACAAGGGAAAGGAAACTTGTATACTGCCTTTTTATGGCTTTGGCATTTCAAAGCTTGCATTCAAAGTGGTTGGCACTGGAGGATTAAGTGACTTGCGCAGGGTCACAAGGAGCAGTACTGGGATTTGATCTCACAACCTCTGCGTGCAGAGGCAGCAGCTCAACCAGTGAGCCAGAACCCACTGTTCCACTCATTTAGCCCCGCCCTTTCCATGAAAAGGTATCTCCACCACCTACCAGGAGGCCATTCCACTCATTCACCACCCTTTCCATGAAAAAGTATATATATATATTTTTTTAATATATGTTTATTAGGAGTCAACAATACAGGAACACAAAAGTATATACCACAAGTTATACAAGAGCAGATGACATATTCAAAGCAAGCCAGAATGCGAGAACCCAAGATACATGCCTTCATCATTAAGTACAAGAAAGGCCCACGCCTGGTGTCAGGGCAAACCCCACCTTTTACATTTTTCTCCCAAAGGACCATAGAGGCCATGAGTCTAACCCCTTTCACCTTCATCCTATGCCCTCTCATTCCAGAGTTTATTTTCATTTCAAAGAGATTTGCCTTGTGTGCATTTATGCTGTGTAGGTATTTAAATGTCTCTATTATATCTCCCCTCTCCTTCCTTTTCTGTAAATGTGCCAGGTGATTTTGAACTCCATATGAGTGTGTGCCCTGTAATGTACAGCTCAGACTGCTCAGTTTTCTAAAGAAAATCACCTTTTAGCCCTCAACTACTGTGCAGTGAAAGATAGTTGGTGCAGCTCATGCATCATGCTTCCTGCCTCGACCTCATCGGATAATTTTAGCATAACTGGTCATAACTAGAAAGAAGAAAGACTTGAACTATCAGTCAGCCCCTCAATAAGCAGTAACACTGAGGGGGATCTGTTGATTTTATTTAGAAAAACTAGCCAGTCACATATTTATCTTTCCCACAATGGCCAACAGAAGTAAAGTGAAGCTTAAACCAGCAATGAAGCCCTTACCAATAAGCTACATATATTGTATGCAAAAAGAACTTTTTTTTTCTGCTGAATATACAGAAGAATCTACCTGTCATGCACATGACATTTTAGAGAAGCAAAAGATGTTAAAAAGCATCTGGATGAACGATGCACTGAATCATTACTATGCACTAAATTTTTTTTAAAAGCACTTCTTTCGGGGTGTTTTATTTCTCTTGTGGTTTTCTGGTGCCATTTATGCAACGCTGTCGTTTGAGCTCTCCAGTATCAGCTTGCTTTCCAAGCTGAAAAACTGGCAGGCTCTTTGTTGATTTTGGCGAACTGCTATTGCATCCTTCCTTGTAATTCTTTTTTGCAAGCACTGTTGCATAGGGTGGGACAGACTCCATGTGGAAATGTGTAAACACTGTTTAGATTGAAGTTTGTTCCTATGATATTTGAAATGTATACGATCAGATGATACATGGTTAGACTGCCCTAGCACTCTAAAATTAAATTAAACTGAGAGCAGAGATGCATAAAAGCACATCTTATTCCGTCTTCTAGTTTCCCCTTAGTAAGATCAAGGATAGCAATTAATTCTAAGCAGATTTTTATGTTAAATAATAAAGTTTATTGAGCAAGACATTTTTAGCAATTTAAATATGTAAATTCTATCTGTATGCTAAAAAAGCAATGTTAACTATGGAAGGGTTTCAAAAAGAACCAAAGAACTGCCAATAATATAAGATAACAAAAAATACAATGGCAATGTTTTTTTTTAAACTATGGAAGGCAACATCCTTTGGAAAGTTAAGTTGGGTTTTACTAGGCGGCAGTAGAGGTAAATGCTCCAGTGTTCATAGAATTCCTTTGAGCGTTAGAGCATTTACCTCGCTGGTCTGCGGTAGAAACCTCTACCACCGTTTAGTAAAAAGAGCTCTTAGTGACCAACAGGTAGGTTTAAAGCAGGGGTGTCCAACCTACGGCCCAAGGGCCGCAAGTGGCCCCGTGAAGTATTTTGTGTGGCCCCAGTCGAGGGCGACGCAGTGTTTTCCTCTGCTGCTCCCGGGTGTTTACCGTCTTGCCGGCTCCCTTCTCTGTCTTGCTGCAGCGTTTGCGCATTTGTGCGGCCCCAGAAAAAAATTTTTTGGCCAATGCAGCCCAGGGAAGCCAAAAGGTTGGACACCCCTGGTTTAAAGCCTTAAGATTCATTACCAATTTGTGACACAGGAACATAAAGGGGATCGCTTATTTGGTGGTATGCACTAAGGCCCTGATTCTATAAAAAAAAGTGCCTGCCGTTAGGCACTTAGATCACTGCACCTAGATGATCTAGATGCCCCCTTCCCCTTTTACAAACCGTAGCATGGTTTTTGGTGCTGGCTGCGGCAGTAACAGCTCCGACCCTAATAGGAATTCTATGAGCATCAGATCTGTTACCCCCATAGCCGGCGTGAAAAACCATGCTACAGTTTTGTAAAAGGGGGGGATTCATTGATGAACTGGTTCAATTGGCGCTGTTAATTGAACAGCATTATCAGTAGCATAGTAATTGTGAACGGCTCCCCGGGGGGGATGGCGCCCCTCCCCTGCCGCCGCCACTCGCATGCCCCCCCTTCCATGTCCCCTTCCCTTTTAAACTTCTCAGGCGTGAGCAGCGCGCCCACATCGGTGTCTGCTCACCCTTTGACATCACTTCCTAGGCGTGGGTCCCAGAAATGACGTCCGAGAGAGCGGCGATGCCAACGTGGGCAGCAGTCTCGCGCCGGAATAAATAGGAAGGTACGGGGAAAGGCAAGGGGTGTGCGTGCATGGCAAGGAGAGGAGGGGGGGGCAGAGAGGAGACCGCACTCAGGGCGGACCACCCCCCACCCCGCACACTCCTTATGAAAGCTATTCTGCTGCCGCTGAATATAAAACTATATCTTGCCAGTGTATCCCATTGATCTGAATGGTGCTGAAATCCCCCCCCCTTTTACTAAGGCGCATTAGCCGATTTAGCACGCGCTAAATATTAGGGCGCACTAAATGCTAATGCGTCCATAGAATATAATGGGCGAGTTAGCATTTAGCACATGCCAAATCGGCTACCACGCCTTAGTCAAAGGACCCCTTGTTTGGCCTGATATCTTCTATAAAATTTGTTTCACCTGCTCAGTACAATCACTCTTTAACGTTCTTGCATTTGAAATGCATTTCGTTATTTAGATTTTTTTTTTTTTTTTAATGAATCAGCCTACCTACGTGCTTTTTTGACCTCCTGAGAAGTAGCCCTCTGAGACCATCTGTTTCTCTTTGTGTTACATCTACATCCTGATAAGTTTGTTCTTTTAAAATTAATATTTCCTGAGTTTGTGCTTTGCAACCTCTATCTCATATTGTGGAACTGTATGAGTGAATTTAATTTGAGGATATTGTATAATGTCCTTAACGCCACCCATCCCCCACCCCCTTTTTACAAAGCTGCTGTAGTGGCTGCCATGTGGCAAACGTTCCAATGCCCATTAAACCGGCCATGTTGAAAGAGGACTGCACCTTAACTTTGGTCTTTGATCCAAAAAAAAACTGGACTCTCCTTGCTATTATTTGACTACAGCACCTGTATTCAGCTAGGTAACTGGAGGGACAGTGGGTTAGGCATTCAGGGCATTGCAGGACAATGAACTTTTTGTCTTCCACCTTTATATATATTTATTTATTGCACATTGTGTGCACTTGACTTGCACTTTAAAGCACACAGGAACACCCAGATGATGGTGTGCGGCTGGCAGCGAGTGATAATCTCTGCTCAGTGTTTGCTGGCTTTGCTATTCTAAGCACTAGAGCTGCTCTTTAAGTCGCTCTTTAAAGCTTTCCAACTCATGCTGATGGTGCTCCTTATCTTAAAAATTTAGATTTAAAAATAAAAATTTAGATTTGAGGTTTATATATTTTGGGTGGAGTCTAGGGAGTTAACATTCATGCAAGGCCCTAGGACACGCCCAACTTATATTTTGGTGTCTTTCAAGGATATTTTGTCTTGGGGTTTTTGCTATAGTCATACTGTAGCAGGACATGTTTTACCCACTCCTATCCTAGCTGAGATTATTTTCAAACACCATCCTGTCCTCATGTGAAACTTTCTTTAAATTAGTCCCCTTATTTTCTAACTCCTGTTACTCTATCTTATCTATCTATATGTTTCATCTTTGTTTACACCCTAAGCTGTCTATTAAAAAGTTTTATTGTGTATTCTGTTGACATTAAGAATATAAGAATTGCCATAATGGGACAGACCGAAGGTCTATCAAGCCCAGTATCCTGTTTCCAACAGTTAGAGGAGAATGGGTTTTCAATGACAATGGGGTGGTAAGCATAAATTGTTTTTGGTTTTTTTTGGGGGGGGGTTGGGGGGGTGTAATTTAAATATGTGTTGTTTTTTCAACTTTTCCAAATGATGTACAATGTTTTCAATAAACACAGTAGCTAAACAAGGGTCAAATAAGTAAAAATTTGCTATTGTCGATTATTACACTCCATATCTCTTCTTACATATCATCTTTAACATTCACATCAAATTGCTCTTGTTACTGCAGTAAAAAAAAAAAATAATAAATTATTGCTAATACATTTAACTAACTCCCCTTTTTTACAAAAGTGTAGCACAGTTTTTAGTGCCGGTCGGCGTAGGAGCTGTTACTGCCACGGCTGGCGCTAAAAACCACACTATGATTTTGTTTTGCTATGATTTTATTCTGCTTATGTCGCCTATATATTCTCTTTGATACTTGTAAAAACTACACTTGGGTGGAATAGCCTATAGTAGTATGGGTATTTTAATATTTTAACAGGGTGATCAGAATAATATATGTATATGTTATTTGTACATATCTCAAACTTCAATAGGAAGGTACGTATGTTATCAAATCTAAGGGGGAAGTTATCCATGTAGGCTGCTCTTAAGTCAGGTTATTTTACCACAAGTTGGAATATTTTACCACATTGTCCCATTTTATGCAGTGAGACCCAGTGATGAAATTACCCAACTTGTGGTAAACCCCCCCTCCCCCTCCAAAAAGTCCATGTTGATAACTTCTCTGGACAATTTAAGGGAAAGGGATTGGGACTTGTATAACGTCTTTTTGTAGTTTTACAAACACACTCAAAGCGGTTTACATACAGGTACTTCAAGCATTTTCCCTACCTGTCCTGGTGAGCTCACAATCTGTCTAATGTACCTGGGGCAGTTGAGGATCAAGTGACTTGCCCAGGGAGCAGCGCAAGGTTTGAACCCACAACCTCAGGATGCTGAGGCTGTAGCTCTAACCATTGTGCCACACTCTCCTCAACTTCTCCTCCTTACCTCCCTTCCCCGGTTCATAGACAACGGCGCGAAAGACAAAAGCGCGCGCCGACAATTGAGCGCAGCGCGGAGGCGCACGCTGCACAAAATTACAGTTTTTAGGGGCTCCGATGGGGGGTTTTGTTGGGGAACCCCCCCAGTTTACTTAATAGACATCGCGCCGGCGTTATGGGGGGTTTGGGGTGTTGTATCCTCCACATTTTACTGTAAACTGAACTTTTTCCCTAAAAACAGGGAAAAAGTTAAGTTTTCAGTAAAATATGGGGGGTTACAACCCCCCACGCCCCCCAAAACACCCCCACAATGCGGCGTGATGTCTATTAAGTAAAGTGGGGGGTTCCCTCCCCCCACGCCCCCCCATCGGAGCCCTAAAAACAGTAATTTAGAGCGGCGCGCGCCTCCGCGCTGCGCTCAATTGTCTGGGCGCGCCTTTGTCCCGGCGCGCTTTTGACCTGACACCCCTTCCCCTGTTTATGAAGCCACGTTAGCAATTTTTATTACCAGCTGCAGCGGTAAAAGTTCTGATGCTTATAGGAATTCTATGAGCATTGGAGCTTTTACCACAGCGGCCGGTGATTAAAAAAACGCTAACGTGGATTCATAAAAGGGGGGGGGAGTAGTGACTGATGGTAAAACTCTGTCATCCTTTCAAAAGAGTTCAGGACATAGTTTCTGTAAACTGTAATTTATTTTTCATTGTTTTCAAGTATCAGCAATTTGGTTGGAGAACCGAAAGTAAGCTGCTGGGTGCATTCCTTCTCAGTTCCGCAGTGTGGTTTGACATCCCATTATAATTCATTTTAACCAACGTATAAATCATTTTGTAGGGGAATAATGATTTATTAGTGCCTTAATGAACTTCACAGACATCAATACATTAGTACCCACGTTGAAAAAAAAGCCATTGTCAAATCCCATTGCAAAGATGATCAATTTCCCTTTGTTATTAATGACCCTGATCGAGCTCTCTGGATCTATAAATAACTCTTTTGGATGACACAGGTCTCGCATTTGGGAAAAAGAGAATCAATGTGTAAAGCACAGGTATTCAGCTTTGGATCCCGTTGCTGTAAATGTTATCTCTAAGGTCTACGTTATACAATTTTGCAAGTAGCGATTACAATAGGAATAAGATTTCCAGTGGCCCTCCCACCCATTTGCAAATAAATGTCAATCAAATGCAAAACAAATATCTTTCTGCAACCTTTAAAATTGGGTATCTTTCATTCCTCCCTCCCCCATCTTTACAAAGCCACGCTTGCGGCTGCCGCTGTGGTAACTGCCCTAAAGCCCATAAGGATTTAAAGGGCTTCGGGGCTTTTGCCGCATGGCAGCCACTAACGCGACTTTCTCTCTCTCGGCCCCTTTTATCAAGCTGCACTAGAGGTTTATAGCGCAGGCCAGCATGGTAAATGTTCCAATGCTCATAGAATTCCAATGAGCATTGAAGCACTTATCTCGTCAGCCCGCACTAAAACCCTTTAGCATAGCTTGATAAAAAGGGGAGATGTATATACACTGTGAACCCCCAAAAAACAACACACCCTAATGTTTTTTGTCATATCTTCCACAGAACTCAACCAATTCATATGAAATTCAGTGTGTCGTATCCTGAGGGAAGTTGATGTAAAATGATGTTAATATGTCCCAATGTACCTTGTGAAAATGAGGCGTGAACTGAATGAAAGTTTTATGGCGTATGTTGCACAAAAAATCTAGTCATACGGTAATGCTCAATTAATCAGATGTTCAACGTGTGCTCCCTTTGCATGAAGGCACACCCTCAGCCTTGGTCGGTGTGTTTGAGGCTCGTCCTTCTGGCTAAGTACACGATCGTGTACAACGCAAAAGTGCTCATGCGTGCGGATCGAGCGAGGTTGTCCACTGCCTGGCTTACAATCTACAGTGCTCGTTGCTCAGATCTTGCATAGCAGCACCTCAAGGCCATTTTTGTTCCAACCCATCTGTGGGAACTCTTTCAACAATCTTTAACCTTTCAGCAGTACCAGGTTCTTTGTCAGAATTCAGTCTTCTGCAGTGAAAACCATTTTGATACAGACTGTTTACAAATGATTGTCTGCTTTTGCACACATCCCATAGAAGCAATGCATTTTCACAAGGTACAGTGGGAAATATTTACATCATTTTACATCGATTTCCCTCAGGATACGACACACTAAATTTCATAAGAATCGGCCGCTAAATGCTCTGATGCTCTTAGAATTCCTTTGAGCGTCAAATCATTTAGCGCCCTGGGCTGCAGTAGAAACCTTTACTGCAGCTTTGTAAAAGAGGGGCCTACATTTTATGTTGAATTATACCTGCTGGGTGACTCTCCTCATAAAGGTGGTAAATAAACCCCAATAAATAAATATATAGTGTGTATATATAGTGTGTGTGTATATACAGTATATACTTTACTTGCAGCTACAAAGGACTATCAGTGACTCAACCATCACAGTAATTACCTATGTTATTTCTTGTTTAATGTTCCAAGATGTTAGACATTTGACCTGTGAAGCTTTTAAAACTGACCTTCCTCCTTCTTCCCATTCATTAAAGTATAACCTTTGCACTCTTGTCATAAAAGATAAATGAAGATTCACACAATCTTTGTTTAAAGGAAGATTTATTGTTCATATTAACATAGATAAGTGGAAGGATACTAATTATTTATTGTGTCAGTCAGACCTCTCCTTCTCTGAGCTTTGATTTTGTTGCCTCTTTTCTGTAATTACTGTTTATGGATGTTTCTGCCTACGAAAAGGGTTTCCCAAATGAAGCAGTCGCCTGATATGTCATAGCTGGCAAATAGCTTGGAACAATGCTTGAAATATTATTTAATTGGGTTGAGAAACTGTGCCTAGAATGCTGGTGAAATCCACCCTGATACCGTAAAGCTACGTGCAAACTGTTACACACTGTGAATTTCAGCCTTAAGAGGAAGACCTTGGGCTCCGCAATCTGTCATAGAGGGTATTTTGCACATAAAACAGAGATGTAGGCACAGATGTAGGAGGCAGCTTTTCAAAAGGATTGGAGGTCCAGAACCTAATGGGCATTACCTCTCCCTGGACATAGTCATGGAATTTGCTCAGCATTGAGGGTGCTCAAGCAAGCATCTACAGAGCTGGCTTCTAAGGGCACAGATATGGCTTCTTTTAAAACTGGAGGGAGGGGAATAAATATTGATAGTGATATTTGGGTAACTTTATTCTTTATTTGTATTGTATATTAGGATATATTATGATATTATTATAAGCAGGAAAATGAAATTATTGAATGATATTTATGTTACCTGCATAAATAATAGTGGAATATGTGGAATATCTTTTGTTCTTTCATTTGTATGACACTGTTTTTGATTAAAAATCAATAAAGAATTCAAAAAACAAACCTGAAACTTAAAATAGCACTTAAACAATATGGACTCCTGTGTTAAGTCCATTGCAACATCCAACAATGTGGAGAAAAAGAGACCTCAGAATACATGCACCCACATAATTCAGCACCATCAAGTCATGCAACATGGGGCTTAATCACAGTCATAGTTCTTGATGCATTCGTGACCTAAATGTCCTTTTCAGGGCTGCATAGCTTTATTTTATTTTTAGTCACCCTTCCTTTTGTTTTTTTTCCCTATGTTTTTCTCTCTGCTTGATTATTGTAGTTCCTGCCCTTTTTCCTTATGTTCCTGTTTGTCTTTGTTTTTAAATGTTTTTAATAATTATTATTGTTTTTAATGATGTTCTGTCATCTTAAATATGTTGGGGGGTTGGTTTTTTTTTTAGTCAATACATGTTTTTATGACATTGTACACTGCCTAGAAGGCTGATTGGGCGGTATACCACATCTTAACTTGAAACTCTCAAAAAAAAATAAACTCCACAAAACAGCATGTATAAACCTTCTTAAATACAGGAATACATAGGACTAAAGTAATCCAGCACAACCCCCTGCCCCCCCCCCCCCAAACAGTTCAAACATCATAAGGGTAAAAAAAAAAAAAAAGCATCAAACAAAAACCAAAATGCAACAGCGACCCTGTTTCGCACACAGCTATTTCAAGAGTACTGGCGAATAGAATATCCCTCTCCAAAAATCTCAAACTCAACTACAAAATTTAAAGGAAAACCCACTTTTTGGAATGTTGCAGTGGACTTAACACCGGAGTCCATACTGTTTAAGTGCTATTTTGAGTTTCAGATTACAGTATAGTTCTTGTGATTTTCATTCTTTTAAAATTGCCAGACCATGGGGCATAGGGTATCAACGTGGGCTGCTGTCACAGTTATCTTATTTTATCACCAGTTTGTGCTATTATAGCACAGATCCCATTTTATGCACTGAGACCCAGGGACTCTGTTTACTCAGGAAAAGGTAGATTTTTTTTTTTCGTTTTCTGAAAATGTTTACATTACATTATGGATTTCTATTCCACCATTACCTTGCAGTTCAAGGCGGATTACAAAAGAGTTAAATAAGGTGGATTACAAAAAGATATCTGGACATTATCCAAGGGAGATGGAGAGAGTATCAGGACATTTCCAGGGAAGATAAAGAGTAGATCAGATTTTTTTGGGAGGTCAGGGAGGTGGTGGGAGGAAAGATGGAAGCTTGTGGAGTTAAGTCTTTTTCAGGGATTTTTTGAAGAGTATAGTCTTTCTGAATGTTTTATTGTTATTACTAGAAATATTTATATCAAAAATATGTCAAAATTGTTAATTTTGATGAAAGGACATAAAGGAGACTTTCCTCAAAAGTCTAATACAAAAAAAAATTGCTACAATAAATATATACAGTACACTTACTTTAAAATACTGTAGTGTCCATCAATATAGCCAAAACAGAGGAAATATATTCTACTGTCCCTGACAAACATATCATGGCATCACGTCAGCGAACCTTCTCAGGAGTAGCCTCCTTGCTCTGGAATTTACTCCCAGATGAGCTATGTCTAACTCCAGACTACCTCTACTTCAGGAAGCAGGTGAAAGCTGCGCTCTTCACCTAAACCAGTGTCTCTCAACCCTTTTAGCTCTGGCACACTAAACGGAGCAAATGTTTTTCACGGCACATTATAATTGAAATTATAAAATTGCAAAACCAACAAAAAATTAAATTTGAGAGTTATTTAAAGTTCTTTAAGCCGGTGGTTCCCAACCCTGTCCTGGAGGACCACCAGGCCAATCGGATTTTCAGGCTAGCCGTAATGAATTTGCATGAGAGAGATTTGCATATAATGGAAGTGAGAGGCATGCAAATCTGCTCCATGCATATTCATTAGGGCTAGCCTGAAAACCCGATTGGCCTGGTGGTCCTCCAGGACAGGGTTGGGAACCACTGCTTTAAGCTATATATAGGTAATTGTAACAACGGTGAAACTAAAGCAGATAGAATAGAATTGCTAATCAATGCGATGGATGTGTTTTGTGTTTTGAGTGCAAATTAATGCAAAATACGGCTCAATAGTCAACAAGCAAACACGCATTTCATCTTCCACCATCTGCAATAGTTCTCTTTTTTTTTTTTAATGTAATTTCTGTCAGAGCTGAAAATCCAAGTTTGCAAAGATAAGCAGATCCAAACAGTAACAAAGCCTTGATTGCTTTGTTGCTCAAGTTAGGATAGCTACTGCATAAAAAATAAAAAATACTTGCCACTAGTTTTCAAGGACCAGTCACACCAAAGAAAATGATGTTTATCTGGGCAGTTGTATCCTTACACACACTGATACACACATTGACAGACTCTTGCGTATGCGACGTACATGTCATCTATTCTAGTGTATACTTCTGAAGAGAATTTTTTAAATTAAAATAAAATTCTGGAATCTCTCGTGGCATACCTGGCATCTCTTCAGGGCACACCACTATGCCTTGGCACACAGTTTGAGAGATACTGACCTAAACCTTTAATTCATTTTTCACCAGCACTAGCTTGCCACACACACTAACTAAATCAGTTCCTTATACCTTTAGCCTCCCCCTTGCAATCTGTACAAAACTCTGCTGCACGACTGATCTTCTGCCAATCTCACTACACTCACCTCATCCGTCTTCTCAAATCACTTTACTGGCTTCCTATCTGCCTTCACATACAGTTCAAACTCCTATTACTAACCTACAAGTGTGTTCGTTCTACAGCCCCTCAGTATCTCTCCTCTTTTCTCTCTCTTTATACACCTCCCTGAGAACTCTGTTTCTCACACCAATCGCTTCTATCTTTACTCTTGTCCTCCACTTCCAGTTCCAGACTGCGTTCCTTTCAGTTCGTTGCCCCTTATGCTTGGAATAAACTACCTGAGTCTGTCTGCCACACCCCTTCCCTTATTCAAAAGTAGGCTGAAAGCATGGATATTTCATAAAATACGTGTGTGAGTCTGGCCTCCAGTCATCCTCTGCTTAAACTCCTCCCCAAATGTGCCTACATTGCTTAGAAGTTCGGGCCTAAGTGCACTATACCTGCTTTTGCATGTGAGATAATTTTATAAAAGGCCATTTACATGAAAAAAAAAAGGATTTATAGAATTACCTCCAAAGTGCTTTAGAGTTTCTTGTTTCTAAAACAATTAAGCGCTAATGTAACATTCATCAGAAATACTGTCCACTTTTGTGAGTAATAACAAAGAAATGCTGGCCTACTAACATATCATTAAAGTAATTTTTGTTCCTTAAACCAGAGCACAGCCCTAGGAACGAACAAAACTAATGTGGTTTGTGGAAACATACATAAAGCAATTGAAAACCCTGTAGGATTGGACTATGGTATTTAGCTTCTAATTATTGGGTTTATATTGCTATGGTAATGGTGGGCACCACAATTAGTACTATTAGAATATGAATTACTCACTTGACTGAAATGAATCTCTGTGTGTAAGTTACATTGAAAGCTGGTTAGTATCATTTGAATAAAAGTGGAGCTGTGTTGATAAAACCACTAATTTATATAAACATTATAATGATTATGATAAGTAGCGAAAAAATGCAAATAAAATGAAATATGTTTTATTTTGTGATTGTCAAGCTTAAATGTGAGATGTGTAACCATTTTAAATGTAAATCATTCTTACACCTAGTGTAATGAGCAGTATATAAAGATATTAAATCAAATCAAATTATAAATAGCACAAAACCCATCAAAAATTGATAATCAACAAAAACAATTTAAATTACTATTAAAAATATCAAATTTGGGAGGAATTCAAGGGGCACTATCTCCGTTAGTGCACTTTAATCACTAAGATGCCCATAGGAATATCCGTATTAACACAGGGGTCCTTTTATTAAGGCGTGCTAACCGATTTAGTGTGCGCTAAATGCCAAGGCACCCATAGAATATAATGGATGCCTTATCATTTAGTGCACTCTAATCTTTAGCGTTCACTAAATCGGTTACTAGGATCCCATAGTAAATAATAGAAGATAGAGACCTGAATGGTTCATCCAGACTGCACATTAGTTACATGCATTATACATTCATGATTAAATTAAATTGTCTTTTTTCTTTAATATTTCTGGGCCATAGACGGTAAAGTCCACCTGGTACTGAAGATGCCGTCAGAGCTAACTCCAGCCCATCCAACCATCTCATTGTTTGCGGACACATACTTTAAAGTCTGCCCAGCAATGTCCTCATGTTCCAAGTTACTGGAGTTCCCATCAATGTTCTCCCTAGCCCGCCCTGTAATGAATTGCCATATTCAGGACACAGACCATGCAAGTCTATCCAGTATCAGCCTTAGTTCTTCAATATATACCGTTCTTTTTCTAATTAGAGATCTTCTGTGTTTATCCCACACTTTTTAAAATTCCACCACAATTTTCCTTTCCATCACCTCCCTCGGGAGGGCATTCCAGGTATCCACCACCCTCTTTGTGTAAAATAATTTCCCAGCATTACTCCTAAGTCTACCTCCCCACAACGTTTAGCATGTACTAAATCCTTTAGTGTGTGCTAACAGAAAGCTCCTTTTATCAAGTAGCTATAGAGATTTACCGCAGGCTGGCAAGGTAAATGCTCCAACGCTCATAGGAATGCTCAGTGCACCCAATCGAAACCAGGAGGATAAGGGTTAGCAGTCTCAATGTCCTGCTGTAGCGGTTCTCCAAATCCTCCAGTATCAACATCGCCTCCTCCTGCTTCTGTTCCATCTGCTGCAGCTTATCTCTTAAACGTTCCAGGTCCTCTCCCTGCCTCGTCAACTCAATGTCCAATCTTCCCACATCACGTTTAAGTTCTTCTAAAATCTCCTGCAACTCGGACTGCATCGAAGTGAGGTCCAATTTCAGTTCCTGAAGCCATTGCCGCATTTTGTTTCAGAGAAGGGTGAGTTCAGCTTCTCATGATGCCATGGGGCTTCCCGCTCCTTCGATGATAAATACCATCTTTACCACGTGGGTCCTCTCTGAATCAGACACTGCTTTCAGACTGGATTTCTTATCAGCCAGCCTCTTACAGATAGACACCCATAACATATGACCACCCAACTCTGGCGACAATATGACATATTGAGTCAGAGAAGTGCTACAAAAACATGGGGGAAATGCTGAATGCAGGTGGGTGTCCTAGGAGCTCATCGCTCAAGCTGCCATTTGCTAGGGTAACATCACTTCTTTTATCCTAGCTTTAAATTTTATGTAATAGGAAATTATGCAAAAATATACAAATTACTGAAATATGTTTTAAATGTTCTAATAATAAATGTTGTGTTTGCATTGCATATTAATGAATTTCCAAGCATAATTTGAAAGGAAAGAATCTGAAAAACTTAAAAATGATGGTAGAGTTCTGTGTTTGGGGTTTACATGGTAAACTGGTTCAATATAAAAATAAATAGCAACTGGACACAAGGTCCTAGACATCTCTTTTTCCAGCTGCAACTGTTGAAAGAACAGTGTGAAGAGCTAAGGAAGATAGTCATGCCTACAGTGAGAAGGTCAGTTTGGTATGGTTACAGTTAAAATGTTCTGCAAGCTATATTGTGCAGTGAAGAGGAACAGGAGAGATGAGATGCGGTGGAAAAGATATTGAAGATCAGAGATGAAGATGAGAAGACATAGCTTGGAGACAGCAGAGTGAGGCCCAGGAAAACACCGTCCGTCAACACTGAGGCAACTACACTCACCCAATTACTTGACTGGAGCTCCAGGATCTCTGATCCTCTTCTTAACTGTTTCATGACAACAGCAGAGATCAAGGCATTTCTGAGCAAGCCCATGGTGGTTCCAGAGTGGCTATCACACATCCAGTCCATAGAAAGGTCATGTGTACAATCAGGAGAGAAGGGAAAGTTCTATTGGGGGTCAGTAGGGAACTCATGAGCCAAAACAGAAGCAAACAAAATATGGCCTCTTTGCTGGATTTTGTTCAATAACATTAAATTAACTGCATAAATGATGTTTTAAAGACAATTATGTGACTAGAGATGAAGCTCAGACTATTTGCATGTTCAAATAAATATTTCTTAATTTCTACATATTTCAACTGTGATTTGAGGTAGATTAAGACTCACTTTAAACAATTTCTGATGATAACTTCAGATTCAGCATGCAAAACCGCTGAAAAATATACAAATCTATACCTAAAACAGACACACCCTACTCTAGCAACCTTTCTCAAGCAGGTCATATCTAAGAGAAAATACATGGGATGTGTAGAAATTCGATTTTGTAACAAATTTTTCAGATTAGAGCTAAGCTTTCAAAAGGGTGTATGATTTTTGTCCCAGCTCTTAAAGGCATCCTTGCTCTAATGTTGTGTGACTTGACTGCAAAACAGAGATCTCAGATTCCAAGTCAGTTATTTTCAGTGTCCAAACCCAGGATTTCAATAGTCCCAAGAGTGTACATCTTCAAACATTTATTAGCCTAATAAAGATAGCTTCACTGTCTTAACTACTTCATAGCTTTTCGTTTAACTAATTTGACAATTGTCTTGAGTGAACCTGTATCTGCAGGTGACCCAGTAAGCATTATACACTTAAAAGTAGATAAAAGAAATCACTATTAATATGTGAAAACGAGTCACGATTAATAACCTTAATTGTTTGCTGAGAGGGTCCAAATTAGTGGACCTTGCAGTTCTCAATAAAATTGAAGATACACGTCCACATTAAAATGGGAACATTTAGCCATTCCATATTAAGTGAACTGCAGTGCTTCTGTAATAGGAATTTTACAGCCTCATAGCTGCAGCACAGCATTTTAATTAGGGTCTTTTTATACAGGTAAAAAAAATTACATGTATTAAGGATTAAAAGCCTATTTCTTTGACTAGTCAAGGTATAGGGTATGGCTTGATACACTTTATGCTACGCTTTTTTTTTTCATAAAAATGAGCGAACACATCCAATATAGCATTTTTCTAATTTCATGGTTCAGTGCACAGTCAGTAAAGATTTAAATAATTCAAAAAGAAAGCCTGTTCTGTTTCTTTATTAGAAGTTTGAGTCAAGTAAATTCTTTGACATTTAATAGGTTTTTAACCCTTTTTAATAACTCCTTGTAATGCAATTTATTGTAAGTTGTTTTAAAAGAGAGGATGAGTATTTAAGGCGAATAGTAGGCAACAGATTCTGTGATTAGTTTGGAAACTTTGACCTTGTCTAACTTGAATGATATTAATGCATGACAGAAAAAAGAATGCCAGGAACTACCAAATTTAGTGTGCACAGGGTTCAAATTTAGCAAAATCTCTCCCCCCCCCCCCCCCCCCACACACACACACACATTCAACATCATTCACATATCTTGCACATTTCAAGGCCAAATTTTAATTGTGTATGCCCACAGCCAACAGGGAGAAGGGAAAGGAAGTACTCTCCTGATGCCACTGGCAGTCGCACCTGACTGTTGCAGTCCAGATCTTCCATTTCCCCAATGATCAGATGATGATGGCATCCATGAAATAAAAATGGAAAATTCTGGAGATATATCATCTGTGGTAGCTGAGAATATTATTAGCAGCCAAGTGTCGGAGGTGGAGGAGGAGACTCCTATTCCTGCAGATCCACATGCTAGTCATGGTGTTCTTGCTACTAGTACACCAGCATCATATTCTGACGTGCACCACCAGTGCCCCAGCGACATCAAGGGCCTTCGTAGGAGTAGGGTTACTAGATTTTCAGGAATGAAAATCTGGACCCATGGCCACACCCCCAACTGGATTGCGGCCCTCAAGGAGGGACTTTGACACCCTTGCTCTAAGCTGAGTGGGAATTCTCCACCTACAGTCCTGCCAGTATGCAGTGCTCTTACTATCACATTTTCAGTAGTGAGAGGCAGGCAAGCTTTCCAGGACTCCAAGAAACCTATTTGCTCCTAGTGTTTGAAAATATAATCCATATATTATCCATTGCCCCCACTGGCAGCAATACAGTTGGAGGAACTTCCATTCAGCTGAGAGGGAACAGTGCATCCAGGGATTAGGGGTTCAAAAATCAGATGTTTAGAGGTCAATGCTTTGTAGAATGTCTGCACTGTAAAAAGCATGTGAGCCAGGTAAAATTAATTGTCCCTTCTTCCAACGTTTCTATAAACTACAACTTATAGAGGCAACATAAGGCTCTGTTGCTTTCAGGGGAAGTCAGAAGTCTTTCAAGTCAGACAAATGAAGCAGTGGTAATCAGGAAAGCAACAGGAGGAAAAAAAAAAAAGAAAGAAGAATCTAGTAGCAGGCTACAATGACGGAAATGGGATGGTGTCCTAATGCACTTTACTGTGATATGAGGCAAGCTACATCCAAAGTGATGACATGGTGGATAAGTAAAATGATGGTTTTGGATGATCAGCCTCTGCAAGTTGTAGAAATTGTGGGGCTGCTCCTTCTGTTTACCCCAAATTACAAAGCGCCCAGCAGGAGAATATTGCAGGACACAGAACAGGCACTGGCAACAGCAGACTGGGCATGGGGTGGGCACAGGTGGGGCACTGTGGTAGTGGAAAATTTCCACAAATATCTGCCTTGAATGTACATTAGTCTCACATGCATGGTGATGCACCCTTTTAATGATATTGGCCCCTGAACAGAGACTAATGACATTCTTTCCAATCAGGATTTTGCCCAGGTCATTTCACTGAAACAATTCTTACCTCTTTTCTCAATGATCCACATTCCACAGTTTGATAGGGGAAATGTGGCCTTGTTGATCTCACTAGACCTCACTGTGGCTTTTGATCTGGTGAATCACTCTCTTGTACTATTTAGACTTTCATTCCTTCCATTTTCACATAGATGAAAATGCCTGTGCTACTCTTCTCTATGCTTTTGGTTGCCTCAAAATTGGACTACTGCAACATCATCTACATTGACTTACCAGGCTCTTGGCTCAAATCAGTGGATAAAAGGATGTTTCTAGCTAATATAGGAATAACAGGAAATATACTCTCATGGTTTCAGGCTTTTTTTAAAGTATATGACAGTTTCAAGTTAAATAAGGATTATATGTTTCTTCCTGAGCCACAAGTGAGACAAGGGATTGGTTTTATCAGCCATGCTTTTTAATAACATAACAATTTATTTGTATACTGCAGTTACCTCACAGTTCAAAGTGGTTTACAATCAAAAAGAAAACTGAACAAACTCTGCAAAGTACAAAGCTGCACAGATAAGAACATAATATAAGCAATGCCTCCGCTGGATCAGACCTGAGGTCCATCATGCCCAGCAGTCCGCTCACGCGGTGGCCCAACAGGTCCAGGACCTGTGCAGTAATCCTATATTTATATCACAGAATACCTATACACTCAAATGTAAATCCGTCTGAATATAAACTGAGATACCATTTTTGCCCCCCTATTTAAAGGAAAAATGGCATCTTGAATATAAACCAAAGATTTATATTCCACCATTCCTCTCCTGCCACCCATCTTCCCTCCCTCCCAGTAATGTCCCTTCTCCTCCTCCACTGACGCTGATACCGATGCCACCAGGCCCCCCTCCCTGAGCCGGCAGAGTTTTCCTGCCATCAATAGCACCCCCCACCTACCCCCCTCTGAACCAGCAGACCTCCCTGCCATAGTGTGCATGTGTGTCCCCTCCCCCCTCCAAATAGACAGCATTCATCTCCCATTCCCCCCCCCCCCCACTTGAACAGACTCATCCCCCTTCCTGACCCCAGCCCTTACCTTGCTTTCCTGGTGGTCTAGAAGCACATTGGAGCAGGCGTGATCCCCACTTGCTCCTGCCCATGCTTTCTCCATGATAAAAAATGGCTGCTGAGACTTCCAGTGATAGCATTACAAGTGGGGATTGCTCCTGCCTCAATGCATCGCTAGACTTCTAGAAAAGCAAGGTGAGGCCTAGAGTCTTACTACTGGGGCTGGGAGGGGGGAGGTGTATGTTCAAGGGAGGATAAGGGAAAAGAATGTTGGCTGTTTGGGGGGGCTGACATGTGCATGCTATAGTGGGAAGGGGGGTGCTGCTGAAGCAGGAAATCTCTGCTGGTTTGGGGGAGGTTGGCAGTGGATGTGTTGGTGGAGGGACATTATTGGGATGAATGTCCTATCAGGAGGAGGGAAACTCAAATATAAACCGAGACCCCAATTTTTGGCCAAAAATCTCAGCTTATATTTGAGTATATACAGTAAAACATCATGAAACCAAAAATTTTCTAAACAAAGTTTTCAAACTATTTCAAAAATGCATATAAGAACATGAATCATTAATTATAGCTAATAAATCAGAGCCATAATGAGCAGCTTGGAAAGCAAGTAAACGCTCTGTGACAACCAAACGCATTCTGCCCCTAATGGTTGAATATGCAAATGGATTCACTAACCTCAAGGGATAGCAGGGCATAGAAAAATCATGAGCTAAAAAAAAGTAGCCAGGAACTTGACCATTCAAAATCTTATGCAAAACCATATACACCCATTTGCAAACTACTCATATGTTTAAGTCTAAATTACAAACTATATTCAGATGACTTACAAGTTATTTTCTAGTAGAGAGTTCAATTGATTTGGCCATTAAGCATGTATCAGATATTCTTTCATTAATCTGATAAAATAATAGATGACAGCTAATCATTTTTGACTAAATGATAGCAAGATACAAGTATTATTTTTAGCATGATCAAAGATGGAATTTGTCCTGAGAATGTTTATTTAGATGAATGTCAAATCTGAAATTGGAAGGAAGATATTTAGGAATAATTCATCTTTATCATTGCAACTACATATTAGATTGGTGAGTGTGCTGTTGTTTTTTTTCAAATTAAGATTAGTGAGAAGATTGTAGGGTTATCTAATTCCAGAAAATATCAGAATGTTAGTTCAAAATATGATAATTCCATTTTTTGACTATGATGGGCATCTGAAATTTCTTAGTCCTACCAAGAAGAGAATGTTGTGGAGTCATGAAACTTACGTTATTCCACACTTTTCTTGACACTTTTCATTTAATTTCATATCATTGAAAAAAAAAGCGTCAAGAAAAGTGTGGAATAACTTGTAAGTTTCATGGCTCCACGTCATTCTCTTCTTGGATGGGCTGAGAACTTTTCAGCAGCCCTTCATATAGTAATACCTTATAGTAGGCTTATCGACTTACAGTATATGGTTCTTGCATTACAGGTGCACAAAATGCTACAGCAAGATTAATGTCAAAATGTCCTAAACATGAGCAATTTCACCTGTCTTAAATGACCTACACCAGACATGTCAAACTCTGGTCTGTGGTGTAATAACATTTGGCCCGCCACACAATTCCAAATTGGCACTTAAGCTGCCCGCTGGCAGATATTTTTGTTTCCTGCATCAGCTGTAGGTCTCATATTAAAGCAGCCTGCATATTAAATATGGCGACTGTAGTGATCCTAGCAGGCTGCTGTAGCCTCAGCAGCACGTTCCCTCTGCCGAGGTCCCATATGTCAGAGGAGGGGCGGGACCACGACAGAGGGTTCGTGCTGCGGAGGCCGATGGCAGCCTGCTGAGGATCGCTACAGCTGATCGGCGACCCTCTGCAGGCTGCTTGTATGTTGTGGGAGAAAGGCAGGGAAGTATTGCTAGTCGAGCCAGAAAGGGGGAGGAGTGAGAAGACAATGGGGCTTGAGTGTGATTGTGAGGGGTTGGAGCCGCTTCTGTGAGTTATGGTCACATGCTACTGGGTGTGAGTCGATGCTGGAGTAAGTACAGGCCTATATCCTGCGGTGAGCGCTGAGTAGATTGGCGGCCAGCTTTCGATCCTTGTGCGAGCCTTAATGAAGGGAACAGTGTCTGGCCTGCCCAGGGAAACTTTTCAGAGCAGAGTTAGGAAGGGGAAGCGTGGAAATAGGCAGGAAAATTCTGTGGGCAGAAAACTGAGACAAGGAAAAAGGGAGATGCCAGACCTCCGGAGGAGGGAAGGGAAACAGAAAGGAAGAAGAAAAAAGGGAGACCCTGGCAAGCGAGTTATCAGAAGACAACTAGAGCCTGGGACCATAACATGATTTGAATAATGACCAGACAACAAAAGGTAGAAAAAAATAATTTTATTTTATGTTTTGTGATTACAATATGTCAGATTTGAAATATGTCAGATTTGAAATGTGTATCCTGCCAGAGCTGGTGTTAGACAGCAGGCATGAACTAGGAAAACTAGGAACTAAAAGAGAGGAAAAGTCTTTTTTATTTATTTTGTTTACATCACAGAGCCGGCGTGGAGTTGGAGAGGTTGTAACCCTATACTTCTACTAAGACTAAGAGGTGGTTTTATTAAGGTGTGAATTTAGTGCACGCTAAATCGGTTAGCGTACCTCAATAAAAGGACCCCTAAGTATCTTAATTAAAAATTTGGCCTGCAACTTAGCCTAAGTTTTAGATTTCAGCCCCTTATGTGATTGAGTTTGACACCCCTAGCCTACACTGACTTCCAGTTACCAGGTGGATCCAATTTAAAGTTTTGTTGATTCACAAAGTTTTAAATAATGAAGTGCCATCCATCATAACATCAGTTTTGAAATATATTGCCCTGCTCGATTATTGTGATCAGCTGAAAAGAACATGCAGTGAGCTTACATTCACTCAGATACAGTACCAAACTCTCCAACTCCAGGTCCACTGCTCTGGATTGCATTCAATTGTATTCTGTTCAGCAATTTATAATCCCTCTAGTTCCATAAAAATGATACAAGGTAGAGTACAGATTAAGAAACCAAGAGATAACAATAGACAGCATGATACTAATTATTAATCCAATCAGAAAAACATAGGCTTTTAACTCTTTTCAAAAACTTAAATCAAATTGAATTTATCTAATACAATTCAAAATTTTAGAACCTGTAAAAAAGAAGAATGCTCCAACATTGATTCACAATGAACATTCCTCATAGTAGGCTAGTGGAACCTGATTGTCATATTTAAACGAAATAGAAATACCAATGCTAAAGAATATTATATCAAAAACCTCACATGCTGCTGATGAGATCTGTACAATGTTCCTACATAATGCACCTTATAATTATGTCTTCTGTGGTGACTTCTTTCACATGAGCGTACACTTAATAACTCATGACTCATTGGGCTTTTGCAATTTTATTATTCATAACTTTGTCACTAAAAATTCATTATTTATTTTTTATATTTACTTTGGTTTTATCTTTCAAAATATATAAGAAATATAACTTATCTCTTTTATTTTTCTTATCAGTTATCAAGAAACTAGCAACCAACATGTTCCATTTGCCCCTGGATTCTGTAACTGGTGCCCATGACAGCGCCGGTTAGAGAAACGTGTCTGAGTCGCCCAAAGATAGGCAACTGAAATGTAAGTCAGAAAACACTGGCCTACATTTTAGTAGCCTATTTTTGCCACTAGACCACAGTTGCCATCATCTGATCATAGCAGGAGAATTTCCCCCGATCAGCTGAGCCAGCAGGACTCGCCGAAACCATGGCTTTGAGGAGTCCTGCTGGCTGAACTGATCAGGGGAAATTCCCCTGCCACGAACAGCTCAGTTGGCTGTGGTGGGCAGAAGCCCCCCCCCCCCCAATACCCCATCCACACACATACACACCCATTGGTAGGAGGGATGCCCATCCCTCCTCTTAAATGACCCCGACACATCCTTCATACCTTTACAGGAAGACTGGCAAAGAGGGATGTCCACTTCCTCCTGCAACAAGCCTGCCTCTTCACAATGGCGGACCTTCTTCTTCCAGGTGTATCCTGGGATGCCCTGGGAGGATTGGCTCAGGCCTAAGGTCCCTCCTATGAGCTTAGTACATGTCAATATTCAGTTCGGTGCCGTTTATAAAATCGCGCCTAATGGCACCTGAAGTGAACTTAAGCACCAGTAGGCTTAAATACTGGCACCTACAGTAAGTCCAAAACAGATACCTACATGCCATACACCCGCAATCCACCCCTAACAATGCCCAGATATGGAACTCCCTTCCTACTCAACTTAGAGATGAACCATTATTAGACAGATTATAGAGTTCCTTGAAAACCTTTTTATATAGGGACGCTTCCAAAATTTAAACTTTGAGGCTCAGCACAGTCGACTATTAGAATGCACACTCATCAATTCTCATTCCTCTTCACACATGACTTGCTGCTCTTGCTCTTACCCCAACCCCACTGCTTTAGCCTTCATTGTTTTCTTTTCTTTAAGCATTGTAGTTCTACCACCTCTCCCCTTGTCTCAGATTTGTCCATTGTCCAAGTTTGTCCACTTTTTTATTTTAAACATTCATGTGCCCCCCCCCCCCCCTATTTTAGTGATGTACACCAATTAGAAATTTTATAAGCGTTTGTATCAAATTTTAAATAAACTTGAACCTTAGACTAGGCACCTTTCTGAAAATGGTAGGCGTCTACCAAGTTACGCACCTATCATCCAATTAATTTTAATTTAAGTCAATTATGAGGTGCTAATTGCTTGTTATTGGTGGCAATTAAGCTTGTTAAACAAGTAAGTTAGGCACCTAGACTGGCTAGACACACCGATCTAGGCACCTAACTTTAGGCATCTTCTACAGAATCTGGCTCCAAATTTGTAAAATTATCCCCAATGGATTTAGCAATACAAATCTAAAAGTAAGCCCGGGTTCCATTACTATAGCTTTCTGCTATAGGAGGTTATTTGCTCACTCTTCCCATGCATCCAGTGGCGTAGCAAGGGAGGTTGGTGCACGGCATCACTGCACCATGCGCCCCCACTCTTCCCCACCCCATCACTCTTTCCCGCCGCTTGAGCACTCCTCCCCCCCCCTTATACCTCTTGAAATGTTCGCCTGCACAAACAGCATCTTCCACCCACTGCTCGCACCGGCGTTGACTCCCTTCTGACGTCACATCCTTATTCCGTGACCAGGAAGTAATGTCAGAAGGGAGCCAATGCCAGTGCGAGCAGCAAATAGAAGATGTTGCTTAAACCAGTGAACATTTAAAAAGATGCACAGGGTAGTGGAGAGGAAGAGAGTTTCCAGTGCCCCCTGCAAAGTTGGCACCCAGGGTGGTCCGCCCTCCTCCCCTTACTACACCTCTGCCTTCATCACTCTAATAATTACCTGAACATAAGAACATATGAAGTTGCCTCCGCTGGGTCAGACCAAGGGTCCATCGTGCCCAGCAGTCCGCTCCTACGGCTGCCCATCAGATCCATGACCTGTAAGTGATCCTTTGTCTAAAACCTTTCAATCCCCATTATTCTTCTACCTATACCCTTCCATAATCCTATCTCTATCTCTACCTCTATCTATATCCCTCAATCCCCGTATCCTTCAGTAACTTGTCCAATCCCTCTTTGAATCCCCTTAATGTACTCTGTCCTATCACATCCTCCGGAAGCGCATTCCAGGTGTCTATCACCCTCTGGTATGTCTCAATAACCTAATGGTGAACACCAAATGCAACAGTTCCCACTGAAGCAAATAATTTTCTTTCCCCATCATGACACATTCTTAGGTTCCAGGTTTCCCTCAAAAGGGGCAATGCACAGTTTGCTAATTTGTTCTTTTTTTTATAGCAAGCAGACAGTAACTATCTTACTAGATCTTTAGAAATGCATATACACAATTTTAGCATCATATATAAGTATATGTATTTGACAATGTGGTATCTGAGCTGGCACCGGCTCAGCTAACTGTGGCTCCACTCTCCCCCTATTGACTCAGCTGATCATGGCTCCATGTTGCTCAGCTGATCGCAGCTCCATGCTGGCTCAAATGATCGTGGCTCTGTGCAGGATCAGATGATTGCAGTTCCGGTGCAAGGGTCATCTTCAAATGCGCCTGCCTCTGCTTCAAAACCTTAACTGGCTGGTCCCTGATATACCTGTCACACCACTTTGCATTCCCAGGCACCAATTGCACACGCAATACCTATCTGTTTACCTACCCATCCCCAAAGGGATGCATCTACAAAAGATTCCTTAACAAAACTCTCTCATTCCAAGCTGGCAGATGGACTGATTGCCTGACCACCCTCATCTCATCTGCTCCATCCTACCCATCCTTCAGGAAATCTCTCAAATCTTACCTCTTTGATAAATTTCTCTAACCTCTTCCCTCCCCGCCTAATGACCTATCTCAAATCATAATCAAGATTTTAAAGGAGACATGGATTTCATTTGTTAACTCACAGTCCTTGGGGGTGGTGTATGTATATTTGCACTGAGTATTTTGCAGTACTTGTGTTAATTTTAAGGCAAATATGCATTTCTGTCTCTGTAAACATCTCATCAGCAATCTTAGCACTTTTTACACATTATTTCTGCTCAAAATGCAAGGAAAGGCTTTTGGGTTGCCAGAGCCAAGGAATTCCACACCAGTACTAAAGGGTTCTACTTCCCAGAACATGTGCATCCTGCTTTCGTATTCCTTCATATAATATAGCAACATAGTAAATGACGCCAGATAAAGACCTGAACAATCCATTCCGTCTGTCTGTTAGTTATTCTCATTAAAAATAGCTGATTAAATTAACTTGTCTCTTCTTTGATATTCCAGGGCCATAGAATAAAGCCCACCTGGTATTGTCATAAGTTGCAACTGATGAAATTGCCATCTAAGCTCACTCCAGTCTATCCAACAATCCCGTTGTTTGCAGGATATCTACCGTAAAGTCTGGCCAATAATTTCCTCATGTTCCAAGTTAGTGGAGTTTCCATTGATGCCCTCTGTAGCCCATCCTACACGAATCACCATATATATGGGACACAAACCGTACAAGTCTGTCCAATACTGGCCTTAGTTCTTTAATTTATACCATTCATTTTCTAATTAGAGATCCTCTATGTTTATCCCACGCTTTTTTGAATTCCATCACCGTTTTCCTCTCTACCACCTCCATCGGGAAGGCATTCCAGGCATCCACCACCCTCTCTGTGAAAAAGAATTTCCTAACTTTACTCCTAAGTCTTCCTCCCCACAACCTCAAGTTATGCCCTCTAGTTTTACCATTTTCCTTCCTCTGGAAAATATTTGGTTCTATATAATAACATAGTAAATAACGGCAGATAAAGACCTTAATGGTACATCCAGTCTGCCCATTAGTTATTCTCATTAAAAATAAATGATTAAATTAACTTTATATACTGTTTATGTACTGTATAGACTTGCTGAAAAAGTTTGTGTGATTAGAACATCAGACAAAAGTTGTTAAGGATTATACTGACAACAGAATCTCCTTTGGAAAGCAATAGATTAAGAAGTACAGATTAAGAAACCAAGGGATAACAATAGCCAGCATGATACTAATTATTAATCCAATCAGAAAAACGTAGGCTTTTAACTCTTTTCAAAAACTTAAATCAAATTGAATTTATCTAATACAATTCCAAATTTTAGAACCTTTAAAAAAGAAGAATGTTCCAACATTGATTCACAATGAACATTCCTCGTAGTAAGCTAGTGGAACCTGATTGTTATTTTTAAACGAAATTGAAATACCAATGCTAAAGAATATTATATCAAAAACCTCACATGCTGCTGATGAGATCTGTACAATGTTCCTACATAATGCACCTTATAATTATGTCTTCAGTGGTGACTTCTTTCAAATGAGCGTACACTCAATAACTCATGACTCATTGGGCTATTGCATTTTTATTATTCATAACTTTGTCACTTAAAATTCATTATTTATTTTTTATATTTACTTTGGTTTTATCTTTCAAAATATATAAGAAATATAACTTATCTCTTTTATTTTTCTTATCAGTTATCAAGTAACTAGCAACCAACATGGTTCATTTGCCTGGATTCTGTAACTGGCGCCCATGACAACACAGGTTAGAGAATCGCGCCTGAGTCACCCAAAGATGGGCAACTGAAATGTAAGTCAGAAAACACTGGCCTACATTTCAGTTGCCTATCTTTGCCACTAGATCACAGTTGCCATCATATGATCATAGCAGGAGAATTTCCCCCGATCAGCTGAGCCAGCAGGACTCGCCGAAACCATGGCTTTGAGGAGTCCTGCTGGCTCAACTGATCAGGGGAAATTCCCCTGCCACGATCAGCTCAGTAGGCTGTGGTGGGCAGAAGACCCCCCCAGTACCCCATCCACACACATACACACCCATTGGTAGGAGGGATGCCCATCCCTCCTCTTAAATGACCCCGACACATCCTTCATACCTTTACAGGAAGACTGGCAAAGAGGGATGTCCACTTCCTCCTGCAACAGGCCTGCCTCTTCACAATGGCGGACCTTCTCCTTCCAGGTGTATCCTGGGATGCCCTGGGAGGATTGGCTCAGGTGCCTAAGGTTTCTCCTATGAGTTTAGTACATGTCAATATTCAGTTCGGTGCCGGTTATAGAATCGCGCCTAATGGCACCTGAAGAGAACTTAAGCACCAGTAGGCTTAAATACTGGCACCTACAGTAAGTACAAAACAGATACCTACATGCCATACACCCGCAATCCACCCCTAACAATGCCTAGATATGGAACTCCCTTCCTACTCAACTTAGAGATGAACCATTATTAGACAGATTCAAGAATTCCTTGAAAATCTTTTTGTATAGGGACACTTCCGAAATTTAAACTTTGAGGCTCAGCACGATCGACTATTAGAATGCACACTCATCGATTCTCATTCCTCTTCACACATGACTTGCTGCTCTTGCTCTTACCCCAACCCCACTGTTTTATCCCTCATTGTTTTCTTTTCTTTAAGCATTGTAGTTCTACCGCCTCTCCCCTTGTCTCAGATTTGTCCATTGTCCAAGTTTGTCCACTTTTTTATTTTAAACATTCATGTGCCCCCCCCCCTCCTATTTTAGTGATGTACACCAATTAGAAATTTTATAAGCGTTTGTATCAAATTTTAAATAAACTTGAACCTTAGACTAGGCACCTTTCTGAAAATGGTAGGCGTCTACCAAGTTACGCACCTATCATCCAATTAATTTTAATTTAAGTCAATTATGAGGTGCTAATTGCTTGTTATTGATGGCAATTAAGCTTGTTAAACAAGTAAGTTAGGCACCTAGACTAGCTAGACACACCGATCTAGGCACCTAACTTTAGGCATCTTCTACAGAATCTGGCTCCAAATTTGTAAAATTATCCCCAATGAATTTAGCAATACAAATCTAAAAGTAAGCCCGGGTTCCATTACTATAGCTTTCTGCTATAGGAGGTTATTTGCTCACTCTTCCCATGCATCCAGTGGCGTAGCAAGGGAGGTTGGTACACGGCATCACTGCACCATGCGCCCCCACTCTTCCCCACCCCATCACTCTTTCCCGCCGCTTGAGCACTCCCCCCCTTATACCTCTTGAAATGTTCGCCAGCACAAACAGCATCTTCCACCCACTGCTCGCACCGGCGTTGACTCCCTTCTGACATCACATCCTTATTCCGTGACCAGGAAGTGATGTCAGAAGGGAGCCAATTCCAGTGCGAGTAGCAAATAGAAGATGCTGCTTAAGTCAGTTAACATTTAAAAAGGTGCACAGGGTAGTGGAGAGGAAGAGAGTTTCCAGTGCCCCCTGCAAAGTTGGCACCCAGGGTGGCCCGCCCCCCTCCCCTTACTACACCTCTGCCTTCATCACTCTAATAATTACCAGAACATCTGGTATACTCTGGTATGTCTCAATAATCTAATGGTGAACACCAAATGCAACAGTTCCCCCTGAAGCCAATAATTTTCTTTCCCCATCATAATACATTCTTAGGTTCCAGGTTTCCCTCAATAGGGGCAATGCACAGTTTGCTAATTTGTTCTTTTTTTATAGCAAGCAGACAGTAACTATCTTACTAGATCTTTAGAAATACATATGCACAATTTTTGCATCATATATAAGTATATGTATTTGATAATCAAATGGAATGTGGTATTTCAGATTCATTTCCTGGAAACTTCAATAAGGCTTGCACTGTAACCTCAAAAGGCCAGAACCTGTATGGGATGCCTACATTAGGCCCCGCTAGGTGCCCTAATCAAGAACACCTATTAACGCCTAACCTCAGAATCCACGTGCAATTTTAATTGGTTTAATTAGCATGGTAATTGACCACACCCGTTTTCAGCTAATCAAAAGAAATTGAATTAAGATTTCAACATGGAACTTGGATGCATAGCAATGCCTAAGTCAAGGCACCTTCCAACACCTAACGAAGACTATCTTAAAAGAACACATGGTTAGGGGTAGAGAATGGGTGTGGTTGACTTTGGCATCACTACGCATCTGAGTTAGGTGTCGGCAAATTAGCCCAAGTAAAATCTGGCCTTATATACTGGTGCCTATCTCTAGGACACCTAGCAATGCCTAAGCTCAACCTCTGATGCACAAAAGGGTTCTTGAGGGCTTTTACTGACTGCAGTGGCTGCTACTGAGAACCCTAAGCAAATGCATTACAAGAAACTCATTAGCATTTAAATAAGCACTCCTTGTAATGCTCAAAAGGGAACACTCACCTCTTATGGGCAAAATGTACCAGTAGGTCTGGAGCTGCCAGTAGCTGTTTGTGCATATGTTATATGAATGTATGTCCTGCACAACTGTGCCCATAAATGAAAAAAAAAAAAATGAAGAAATGAGCCATGATCAGCTGAGCTGGCACCGGAACTGCAATCATCTGATCCTATACGGAGCCACGATCAGTTGAGCCAGCATGGAGCTGTGATCAGCTGAGCAACATGGAGCTATGATCAGCTGAGTCAACAGGGGGAGAGTGGAGCCACTGTCAGCTGAGCCGGTGCCGGATCAGATTATCTAAGGCAGGGGGAGAGCAGCAGTCAAAATAGATTTAAGCAGTGGGCAAAGGACAGGGGAGCCTGGGAACTACTAGACCTGCTCAGAAGAGCTTTGCCTACCACTTGGCTCTTCTGAGCAGACACCAGGCACAATTCCCCCTTTAACCAGGCCACTCCACACAAACAGTATGTACAGTATATGATTTACATGCTATTTGTGCTGAGCATCATCTAATCTAATTTAGCCTGAGACTTATGAGTCGTGCTATGCCTATAATGGTTCAAGGTGACTTACAGTACAATTTATGGGGATATAGTTTAGTACAATATAAGGATACTATAGAGATATATTATAGAGCCTTTGTGATTCTATGAGGTAAACTGCCTGTCATACCAGGCAGTTTAAGGAGATAACACCCCCCTCCCCCCCCCCCCCCACACACACACTCTTTTACAAAGCTACATAAGAAGTTTTTAGCATTGGCCAGTTCGCTAAATGCTCTGAACTCTATGGCTGTCGGAGAAGCGCAAAACATTCAGCGAGCTGGATGGCACTAAAAACCTCTTACGTAGTTTTGTAAAAAAAAGAGAATAATTTGTTACAGCTCAGAGATAGTTCGGGAAAATATTACTTAAGGATTTAGGGAAGGGGTTAAAATACAGCGAGGGGTAAAGTACAGTGAAGATACAGTTAATACAGTGCAAAAATACTGTAGAGATACACCCGCTAAAGAAAAATCGCTCCCAACCTGCTATTTCATATCGGGTAGCTGGAGCTTTGGGCATCAGGGGCTGAATGCTCTGCTTCTGTGTGCACTGAATTTCTTTTATGAAATCATACCGAAATATTTTGGGTTGATGCATATGTTCCAGATTTTCCCTTTTTTGACCATTGCTATTTGACAGAATTTTTGGAGGTATTACTTTCGCCAGAGCCCAAATCAACTTCAGGTGCTAATTGTGTGATGCCGCCGGTAATAAATTTTTCTTAAATCATTTACCCCCCCCACTTTTACAAATCCGCGTTAGGCTTTGTTATTGCTAGCCGTGGCAGTATTAGCTGACACTCAGAGAATTCCTATGAGCGTCAGGGCTAATACCACAGTGGTTGACAATAAATACTCTAACGCGGCATCATAGAAGGGGGGTGGTATTGATTTATTAATGTTTATATATCATGCTACAAAGACTTCTGTCTTATTTGTTCTGATTAAATAACATAACTGTCATCAGAAAATTTATTTAGGGAACAAAATCATAATCAAGATTTTAAAGGAGACATGGATTTCATTTGTTAACTCACAGTCCTTGGGGGTGGTGTATGTATATTTGCACTGAGTATTTTGCAGTACTTGTGTTAATTTTAAGGCAAATATGCATTTCTGTCTCTGTAAACATCTCATCAGCAATCTTAGCACTTTTTACACATTATTTCTGCTCAAAATGCAAGGAAAGGCTTTTGGGTTGCCAGGGCCAAGGAATTCCACACCAGTACTAAAGGGTTCTACTTTCCAGAACATGTGCATCCTGCTTTCGTATTCCTTCATATAATATAGCAACATAGTAAATGACGCCAGATAAAGACCTGAACAATCCATTCCGTTTGTCCGTTAGTTATTCTCATTAAAAATACCTGATTAAATTAATTTGTCTCTTCTTTGATATTCCTTGGCCATAGACTAAAGCCCACCTGGTATTGTCATAAGTTCCAACTGCTGAAGTTACCATCTAAGCTCACTCCAGTCTATCCAACAATTCCGTTGTTTGCAGGATATCTACCGTAAAGTCTGGCCAATAATTTCCTCATGTTCCAAGTTAGTGGAGTTTCCATTGATGCCCTCTGTAGCCCATCCTACACGAATCACCATATATATGGGACACAAACTGTACAAGTCTGTCCAATACTGGCCTTAGTTCTTTAATTTATACCATTCATTTTCTAATTAGAGATCCTCTATGTTTATCCCACGTTTTTTTGAATTCCATCACCGTTTTCCTCTCTACCACCTCCATCGGGAAGGCATTCCAGGCATCCACCACCCTCTCTGTGAAAAAGAATTTCCTAACTTTACTCCTAAGTCTTCCTCCCCAGAACCTCAAGTTATGCCCTCTAGTTTTACCATTTTCCTTCCTCTGGAAAATATTTGGTTCTATATAATAACATAGTAAATAACGGCAGATAAAGACCTGAATGGTCCATCCAGTCTGCCCATTTGTTATTCTCATTAAAAAATAAATGATTAAATTAACTTTATATACTGTTTATGTACTGTATAGACTTGCTGAAAAAGTTTGTGTGATTAGAACATCAGACAAAAGTTGTTAAGGATATACTGACAACAGAATCTCCTTTGGAAAGCAATAGGCAATAGATTATGGTATCAATGGTTCACAGTGCACTACACAGACAGTGAGAGGTGCGCAGAAAGAAATATGTAGAAAAGGGCCATTTAGCTCTTGAGGCAGTTCTGCTTCAGCAGGGCCTCTCAGCGGCCCAGAGGACACTATTCAGTAATGTTTAGTGTCAAACGATGACAGATGGGGGTAAATGGAAGAGCTTCTGAGATGCCTCACTTGGTCTTTCTACAACTGGCATACTTCCAGGCCTTGCTTGCTAACACCACATAAAGTGGCAGCTGGTGAGTAACATTAGCAAATAAGGCCTCAGGGCTATCCCTGTTCCAGTTCTCCGTTCACCAACTGCTATTCAGTGAAACAGCTGGATCAGGATAGACAGGGCCAAGAAGTAGTTAGAGCTTTATGTGTACAACTGTTTTGATATAGAATGTCTGCTAGAGGCAGAGATAATGATAGCTCTCATGGCAAACATGTTTGACTAGGAGGGATGCTGGCAGTTCAAAGAAAGGAGCACATCTGAAGCAAAGCTATATATTCCAGATTCATATTGAAGTTTTGGTTCACATTTATGGTGCATCAGCAATTCAATATTTTTTAATGAAACAAAATATAATAAACCTTTGTATAGCAGTGATTTTATTTCTGAAGTTAAGCAAAAAGGATATTATTCTTGTATATTATATTGCTTCAAAGGAGTTCTATTATAGAACATCAGTGCCATTAAACTTCAGAATGAAAATGACCCTATTCTTTTTTTTTTGCTCTTTACAGTCTGCAAAAGCACACTAGAACCAATCATCACCAAGGACAAATTAGGGAGCTGCAGGCCATTATTTTTCATTTTGTTTATATATCGTTTCATGAAGTACCTAGATTTTATCACTTTCAATTTACTTTATTTTATGTATATGCTATTTTAACATCTGTAAAGGAAGACCTACCTTGGCCTTAACCACCATCCTTCCAAATCCAGTGTATTCCAAAATGGTGTTGGCCATGAATGAGCCAGTGCCATCTTGTGGCACAGAATTAGCAAAACCTGGAGAAACTGGGAAATACACCTGCCCCTTTACAAATCATAGATAATTTAAGATGAAGGGGTCTGGGCGAGGGGACACCTGGGGAGAAGGAAGGTGGAAAGTCCAAAGGGTGGCTGCTGAGGAAAATAATAATCCCTTGTATTCCATATAGGTCACCCAAATTAGGTTATACATGGAAGATGTGCATGCAAATTAATTAGCTAATCTATTATTGGCATTAATTGGCACAAATTTGGACTTACCCATGCATCTGCCTATTCTAAAATGCTGCATGCCCAAACTATCTCATATGCAACTCAAAAGGGGGCATGGCCATGGGAAGATCAGGGGCATTCTAAAAATTTGGGTGTAGTGTTATTAAATTTGTGGGTTGTGCATCCAACTTGTATCACAGGATTTATACCAAGTTTCAGTAAGTGTAACTCAGGAATCAGCCCTAAGCGCTATTCTGCAAAGTGCACTTGGTAATGAACGCCCTTTATAGAATATAAGTTTAGTACAGATCTTTCTGGCACCTAAATTCAAACACAGTTTACTGCATCTGGCTCTAAGGCTCAGATTCTATAAAATACGCCTAAAGTTAGGGGCCTAGATGGGTGCACCTAGCTGATCTAGGTGCCTAACTTAATTATTTAATGGGCTTAATTGGCGCTGATAAGCTTAATTGGCGTAAATAGAAATTAATTGCTTTCTAGGCGCCTCACTTGGGCCTAGATTCATGAACCTGCACGATCGGGTCCAATCCGGACAGGTGCGATGAATTCAAGAAGCCCCAATATGCAGATGGGGGCGATCGGAGGAACGCCCCCAACTGCCTTCCCGGATCACTCGATAACGATCCCCGTGCATTGTGGCCCACTGTAATGCAGAACAATCCTGTATAACTATCACAATGGAACCTTTCACCAATAGCACCCAGACGTGTGGCCCAGAAAAGGAGCCACCCTGCAGTACTGGATTCCAAGATGGAATCAAAAACAACACAAAGTCATTATCATCTATTTCTTCAAAAGCATAATCATATTTATTCTTCCTGAATTCAGGTAAGTAGTTTTCTCCAGACGACTGCTACATTGATCAGAATGTTCAAACAGCTGCACCAACAATGAGAAACAACTCAAATAGTACAAAGCCAGTATACAAACCAGACTTTGCCTTGCCTTCAGAACTGAGGCCACTTCAGCTGTGACCAGCGTTTGTAGTCCAACTCAAACCAAACACTGGCTGCTACAAAAGCAGGCAATTTTCAAAATCATCAAACAAAAAAAAACAATACAGTCTTAGGTATTTATCTCCACTTCCCAGAAGTGCCACAGTTTCTACAAGCCTCTGGCTAGTTCCATATATTGCCAGGAAAAACGAGGGAGTGATAGGTTTTGCACACAAACAGTCATTAGTTTGACTCTCACAGTTCCCACCCAGGATAACAGCAAAACCTCTCCCCATTAATCACTCCCCAGCTTGTGAAAAGAAAAATAGCAAGAGCAAAAAAGAAAAACATTCTCTAAACAGTCCAGCATTCAAAATCACACTCACTGTTTGGAAATGGAGGCAAAGTCCACCTGCATTGCTTCAGTGACTTGAGGAGCAATATCTGACCAACCTTCCTCCAATTCCATAGGTAACTCTCCAGGGAACACAGGATCTTCAACCTGACCTTCCTCTAGCACCTCCATTGGAACGGGGCCATTGCTCCTGCTTGACTGGGAGGATTCTTTAGGGAGGAAAGGATTAAACCTCCTCCCTAGCTGGCTTCCCTCTCTGTTCTTACACACAGGTTTAAGTACCTTGGGGTAACGCCCTGCTTTGTCAGCCCTGGCAGTGTTCCAAGGGCCTCCTGGGCTCCCCCGGTGGACAGTGTTATTATTATGTTCAGCAACTACTTGTCCCTTCCCAATTCCTCTCCAGGATTTCTTTTCTTCCACTTTTTCCTCTGTCCTAACTGGGACCTGAGCAGGGAGAATATCTGGCTGGTCACAGCATGCACAGACCATCTGCAGATGGTCTGCGCATGCATTGGGCCTCAGGACCGGCATAGATTTTTTTTTTTAATTATGCGATTGTTTTTTTAAAGCCCGTGATTTTAACACGCTTAAGCCCGCGGGTTAAAACCACGGGCTTGCAGTGCAGGGAAGGCAGGCAGGCAGTGTGTTTGGGGCAGTCAGGCAGCGTATTCAGGGCAGGAAGGCAGGCACGTTCGGGGCAGGCAGGCAGGCAGGCATGTTCAGGGCTGCAGAATAGGGGCTGACAGGGCAGAGAGCAGGGCGGCAGAAGGCAGGGCAGCTGGAAAGGGCTTCAGCGACTGGTCCTCAGCAGTCACTTTTTTTTTGATTGGCCAGCCCAGTCGGTGTTGCAGGGTTTTGTTTAGTGAATCGCATCCCTGCCTACTTTGCATGCCATTGCCCTCATTTGCATGTGCGGATTGGCTCCCAATTTTTTAGATACACTAACCAGTTAGTGCATGGTAATCAGAATCTTCTATTGGATAGAATGTCCACACCCATTCTCCACCCCTAACATGCTACTCCAGAAAATAAATACAAATATATATATATATATATATTGTTCACTTAGCATTTACTAACACGTTGTTTACTGCAAAACACTTTAACATGCTTTGCAGTAAGTGTTTTCACACGCATTAAGCATGCGTTATGACTTAACACACTATGGGTTTCTTTTACAAAGCCACGGTAGTGATTCCCCTGCTACAGATGCACCAGAGCCCATTCTGTTCCAATGGGCTTTGGTGCATTTTCACAGGAGAATTGCTACTGCGGCTTTGTAAAAATAGCTCTTTAGTAGACATGTCCCTCAGCCCTCAATATTCCCTCTGTATTCTGCAGTTTTTTAAAAGAGCTGAAAGCAGTTTATACCATACTAGGAATGCACATTTGTTTGAATCAACATAAGAATGTCAATTTTTTAGCTGAAGAAACAGTAAAGTTTTTTTAAAAAACCTAAATTTCAGTTATTTATATGTCATTAATAGTGCACACTCTTCCAAAGACAGTACTATTTGTGAAGAGTGTTCCCTCATTTCCAATAGTGCATAGATGCAAGCACCACTGTGCATATGCACAAATGCCCCCAGATTCTATATATGGCCCACAAAATTGTGGTCACACATTTGGGCATGTGCACAGTTTGGGCGCATAATTTAATTGAGTAATGAACCAATTAGTGCTGATAGCTGGGTGCTAATAATAAATTATCAATGCTAATTGGCCAGATCCGAGCCTAATTTAGTCATCAGGATTTACTGCAGGTTTCAATTGGTGCAAATCCTTATGCGTAAAAGTTAGGTGCAGATCCCGGTGCTAGGCATTATTCGATAAACAGCGGCCAATTCGGAGTGTTATTTATAGAACAGGTGCTGATTTTTCAGTGTCATATATAGAATGCGGTCCATAGTGTACCAATACATGCACAATCGGGAAAGAGTGTGCGGTCTGAATAATGCACCTTTTCAGAAGGGTGAGCACTTTTTGGAAAAAGTGATCACTGTTAACATCAGTGCTCCCAAAATGGAAAAAACAAAAACAGAACTAAAAAGAAATGCATAAATGATGTGAGAAACATAACTACATAAAATAGTTTGGGCTATACACCCCATGCTGAATACCGGTTCAGAGACAACCCCGCGAAAGACAAAGGCGTGCGCCACAACTGAGCGCAAGACGGAGGCGCGCGCCGATGAAAATTACAGTTTTTAGGGGCTCCGACGGGGGGTTTTGTTGGGGAGCCCCCCCCCCCAGTTTACTTAATAGAGATGGCCTGGCGTTATGGGGGTTTGGGGGGTTGTAACCCTCCACATTTTACTGTAAACAACTTTTTCCCTAAAAACAGGGAAAAAGTGAAGTTTTCAGTAAAATGTGGGGGGGTTACAAACCCCCAACAATGCCCCCACAACACGGCGCGATCTCTATTAAGTAAAGTGGGGGGTTCCCCCCCCACGCCCCCCCCCCCGTTGGAGCCCTAAAAACAGTAATTTTCTGCGGCGCGCGCCTCTGCGCTGCGCTCAATTGTCTGCGCGTGCCTTTGTCCCGGCGCTCTTTTGACCTGACACCCTGAATACCAATACCTGTATCCTATTTTCATCTCTAGTAAACACATTATCAAGTTAATGTGTGCACATGGTATTAATGCGCATTATTATAAATACAGTACTGTAGTTCCTTTAGATAAAATGAGAGCTGTTGTGTCAGTGTGTGTATGCATGTGTTAATGCAATCTACATACAAGCATTTATCTCTCTCTCAGTCCTTCTTTATTTCTCACTCCCTAGATGTTCTGACATTTTCCTTCAGCTGTTCTTATCACACTTCCTTACAGGGCATTTTTCTCTCATCCCCAACTCTATGACCCTCTCCTTCAATTTCTCTTAGACTGCAATTTCTCTTCCCTTTCAGAAGAAAAGATTAATAAATAAAGCATTAAAAAAATAGGGTGATACCTTTTCATTGGACTAACGGGGGGAGGGGGGGAAGTTATTAATGTGGGCTTCGGTTAGGTCAGGTTATTTTACTACAAATTGAGTTATTTTAGCACATGATCTCATTTTATGCTAAAGTAACTCAACTTGTGGTAACATATCCTAGCTCATGATAAATCAAACCAAGTTAACAGTAATCCATGTTGATTCTTCCCCCCTTTACATAGAGTGTAATTTTATGTCTTGGCACCTAGGCAGGAAAGACACATATGTGGATATGCTGAGCCTATTGTGTAAAGGTAGCAAATAAACCTGTGCATTTTTATAGAATTAAAGTACTCCCCTGAAATTCACGGGGGGTTCCGTTCCAGGACCCCCCCGTGAATTTTGAAAAACCGCAAATACGGTTTTTTGCTTGTCAAAAAGCTGGAGAGGGCAGCTGGAGAGGCAGGAGAGTGCAGCTGAAGCGCCATCAGCTGAAGAAAATCTCTCGCGGTCTGCTCCTACCACCTCTTCCTGTAGTAAAGTCGGGCTAGACCAATCAGGAGCTGCTTTGACACGCAGCTCCTGATTGGTGTAGCCCGACTTTACTACAGGAAGAAGCGTCAGAGCAGACCGTGAATGAGTGAGTTTGCAAACAGCAAATTTGCGGGGGAACACTGTACCACAAGAAAAGTAGGTGTTTACCATGAATCCGCTCTGAAGCTGGTGCAATAATGTACATGTATGCACTAGGAACAATAGGCACTAAATAAATAAATAAATAAATAATTCCTGTATTTTATTTAGAGAAAGGGTCAATGTACCAATCACAAATTTGCCTGCTCTATTCTCCATCCATTGAAATGCTGCACATATAGGTAGATGTTTAATAACTAAGCAGCTACCATGGTGTGTGGTAGCTAGAGTTACCAGATTTCATCTGGAAAAAAGAGAGTAGGTGGGCCAGCCCTGCTCCAACCCCTAGCCCTGCCCCTACTCTGCCCAGCCCTGCCCTGTTTCGCCCCCAGCTCCTCCACCACATAAACTTCGACTCTTCTTTCCCAAGCTCGAGGCCTCATATGGAGGGCCTCTGAGCATGTCATATCGCCTTCGCACATGCTGAGAGGTCCTCCAGACGCAACCCCGAGTTCAGGGCCTTCCAAACTTGGGCAAATTTCCAGGTTTTGGAAATCCCACCGGGCACCCGGGCAGTCCACCTAATTGGGCACTGCTGCCGAATACTAGCACAAACTGCACCTGCACTATCCAGGTAATGCTGGGCAATCTGGGGGCGAACTTTGGGTGGAGCTGAGATTTGTGTAGGGATGGGGCAGAGCTGGGGGCAGGGCCACATATCCTCTTTTCTTTTTCTTGGACAAATCTGCTGACCTTGTGCTTATGTTTATTGTTATTTTGATATCCCACCAATGCAAAAGGTCTAGGCAGCTTACAATTAAAAGCAAAGAACAAAGGAAAAGAATGCCATAAAATTATAGTAAAGTCTATATACGGTAAGTAACCAATCATACTTAAAATCCAATTGTGTCATCTTATTCAGATCAGTCTTCCTGAAGGAAACAGTTAAAATCCATTTTTTTAAACAAATGCGTTTTTAAAATAGACTTAAATTTGGGAAAAGATAGTTCCATCCTGATCAGAGGTGGCAAACCATTCCAAAGAAAAGGTGAGATGAAACAGTAAGCTGATTTTCTTTTAGATTTCATAATGAGCTAGTTTGGAAGAGGGAAGAACTAGTCTGTACACTGAGCTTTAGTAAAGAGGCTTCAAAATCCCGTTCATGCGCATTAACAATATTTTTAACCCCCAATTAATTATCTCAAGACAGTTTTCATGGTTAAAAAACATATGTAATAAGGGAAAAAAGGATTTTTGCATTAAAATGAGGCAGTGAGGTGCACAACTATACAAAACAGCTTATTACTTGTTAGTATCTAGAAAGCAATGTATGTTAAAATCCACCACATTTAATGCAGACCCATTAATGTAAAATTCATTACACCTCAGGGAGGGGTAGTTAGGTTTTTGCATTAGCATCCATGGTAATGCACCTACTTTAATGCTAGTAAATTAAATCAAAACTGATTTGAGTGTCATTAACATGGACTCTTAACATGAGCATATTAACAGCAAAAATTAACACACTTTATTATACTGGCATCCACATTTGATAGCAACTGTTCAATCACTGACTTTTCTGCAAAGAGAAACAGAGTAAAATCATAAGCATTTTTATTTCACAGGTGTTAATTAGGGGGCACACGTATGTATAACCTGCTGAACTGAAAATCTCTTTAATCGTCTCAAAGGCTAAACTGCTATCCAGTGACAGTGAAAACCTGTTTCTAGGAACAAGATAATTTGGAAGTCACACGTTTCCCCTTTCAATTTTATAGATGCAAGAGCTACGGAATACTGAAAGAACTCAGTACGCATCTCACCCACAGATGGCAGCTATGAGACCACCAGTCCAACCTGCTGATATTAGGCAGCAAGGAATGATGCAACATGGTCAGCTGACCACTATTAACCAGTCACAGCTCAGCACTCAGCTTGGTTTGAACATGGGAGGAAACAACGTTTCTCATAACTCCCCATCGCCACCAGGAAGCAAGTCTGCGACTCCTTCACCATCCAGTTCAGTTCATGAAGATGAAGGAGACGATGCCTCTAAGGTGAGGAGACACTTCTTAAACTAATAAAGTAATTAGTATCGCTTATGTATACAGGAAGAACAAAGTTTATTCAAATTCATTTACTATAGCAGGCAAAGAATTTTTTAATAATATTATTCTGAATTTATATGGGGGTTTTTGATGAAAAACTGTAGTGTACGATATTTTCTTTTGCAGTGGTTCCTAACCATTGGTCCACATACTCCTAGGGTTTGCAGAACACAGAAGAGAAATCTATTCAAGCAGAGTATAGAGGCTGTTGCAGAGGCAGGATCAGTAATGACTGCAAAGATAGTAATGGAAGCATAAGTAGTTGTAGGAGCTGGAAGTAGCAGCAACCGTGAGGGCAGGTTTAGCTAGCATTGAGCGAGCCCAGCAAAATGCCCAGGGCCACCCAATGGTAGGCGCTGCCTGCAGCTAAATCATCAATTCCACACGCACAGATCCAGCATGTCTCACCCCCTGCGCAAACCCGGAGTCTAGCACCTCCTCCCCATACTTAGCTACTTACCCATCTGTTGGGTCCTCCACATACTACAATGGCAGAGACAGTGGAACCTTTCCTCTGCCACATCCCGCCCACAGGAAGTTGCATCAGAGTGGCAGGACACAGCAGAGGAAAGATCTTGCCATCCAGAGAGGCAGCCTTTAGCACTGTTTCTGCCACTGTAGTGGGTAGATAGGAGGCTGAGTGAGGGAAGGGGAGGTTCCAGACATGGGGGGGGGGGCACACAGGGGGGGTGCTATACCCAGGGGTGTGTTGGGAGGGGGCCCATCTTGGCTCTCCTGCCCAGGGCCCACTGAGTCCCTGCTTTGCCAGATGCAGAAACTTTCACTTTGATGGGGGCAAGAGGGTATAATCACAAGCAACTGTGGAAATAGGCACACTGAAACCAATATTGTCTTACAGGGCCTGGGAATAGCAGTGCAGCATCAACAGGTGAAGAGAAATGGAAGTACTAATGGTGGGGACTAGCTGGAGGGAAAGAGGGAGATAGATTGACTGGAGGAACATGACCATAAGGAGAGAATGACTGGTAGGGAATGTTTGGGGGAGAAGAGAGAGAGTTCAGCATTGACTGGCTGGGGGAAAGGAGCGATACTGGTGGAGACAGGAGATAAAGAGGGCTTGTACTGAGGGGAAAGGGTCAGAAAAAAGTGGTGGTGATATATAGAGGGTCCCTGAATGGAGGTTAAGAGGTTCACACAAACAAAATGGTTGGGACCTTCTGTTCTATTGTTTATTAACTATAGAAGGCAAAGTTATTAAAAATCAGGTTGCTACTTAAAGCAATTTAATAGGGCTGGGGAGGCTTCTGCTTGGTTGAAACATGTGGCTGGCCCAGGAGCAGATATTAAGTGTCAATTTATTGGCTATGGTTTCTGAATGTCTGTTCTGATCACCTGGAACTCTCCAATTAGTGCCAAGGTAAACCAGGAGTAGAATTGCCGCAAAGCCTGGAGTTATCCAGGCACCATCAATATTCAGTGCCAGTGTCCAGTTAGTCAATCAAACATGTTGGGTCACATAAAAAGTAGTTCTGAATAACTATGTGGGCATGGCATTGACTATCATTCATAACCAGATAGTTTCCAAGTGCTGCAAAACACCCGGATATCCGGTGACAGTGCTAGATAGCTGGGTCTATTTTAGTTGGTGGCAGTCAACATATATGGAAACACTCACACTACCTGCTGAATATTATTTGCCAAATACTGTAGTGTATAGTATTTTCCATATGAAAATAACTGTGCAATTTTGAGAAAAGCAAGGAGATTCAAAATGTACTTCTCTCTTCAGGTAAGTTACATTGCTGTTTTCAATTTCAAATTTGCATTTTAGGGTTGAATATATGCATATCCATGAATGTATTTCCCCTCCATCCTACCCCCTGGTGAATATCATGGAAGAGAAGAGTACTGACCCCTCTATGTCAGTCAAGCTCAAAGGCAGGAAGAAGAGCAGGCCAGAGACCAGGGAAAGAGAGATGTTAACACACCAAAGGGAAGGAAATCCTTTGGGGCAAAAGATGTGTGTTCTGGTTCTTAGTACCCTGCAGTTATCCACAGAAAGTAATTTTGTGCTGTTAATGGGATTCACAGTTCTGTCACAGTGCAAAATTATCCAGTTCTTTCACCCCCAGCAGCAGCTGGCTTTATACATACTGTAATGAAGTTGCCTTTCCCTTCTGGCAGAGTGTGGCGAGGAGCGCTTTTATGGACTGTGTGGCTTCTATAAAACGGCATCACAGTGCACCAGGAGCAGCCGGCTGCTGTTTTAACAAGGCAGCTTCTCACTGCTAGATTCCAGAGATCTTTTGAAATTAAAATAAATATGGATGTCAGCACTGCCTGTGTTTACACGGACATATTTCTGATTGAAGGAGACTGCTTTATCACTGCTTACAAAGAAACAAAACAGACCTCTGTGTGATACAGGCAGTTTACCACCTGTTTTTTTCCAAAGCACTTTTTATAATTGGATCTTGTACTGCTTGGCAGCACAATCCAATTATAATAGTCCTCAACGCCTAATAATCAAGAAGTAAGGCCCCAATGAGCAAGCAGAAGCAGGCATGTATTTTTGTTTTTGGGGGGGGAAGTGGTTTCACATGGTCACTATTTGGTCAACAGTGGCATAAAAGGAACCCTTTAGTTTTAAGCGTATCCTTCTAACTTTGTTTTCTGCAGATGCAGAGTTATGCACTGGAGAGGCAGAGAGAGCAATACGGTCTTGTAGGGAGAATGATATAGAGATGACCATGAAGAGAATAACTAGGGCTTCTGATTTTAACTGAGAAACACAAAACACCCCAATGCAAAACAAAAAAAAAAGGTTTTTATTGATTAAATACCAAAAACACACCATTTCTCTTAGAATTCTCTCTCCCGTCCCCAACTTGTCTTGTACTAAACTAAACTAAACCTTAAGTTTGTATACCGCATCATCTCCATAAAGATAGAGCTCGACACGGTTTACAGGTAATTCAATAAATAAGGGAAGGACATAATAAGAAATTTGAGGTTATGAAGAGGATAGCTAGCTTTACATTTTAAATAGATAGCTTTACGTTTTGGAGAAAAGCCAGGTTTTCAGATGCTTTCGGAATAATTGGAATGAGCCTAGGTTCCGCAGCGGGGCAGGGAGGTTATTCCAAAGCTCAGTGAATTTGAAGAAAAGGGATTTCCCTAATTTACCTGCATACTTGACACCTTTTAACGAGGGGAAAGATAGTTTGAGTATGTGGGCGGATCTGGTAATGTTAGGATAGTGAGATTAGGGGAGGAAGAATGACATGTGGGATCTTGAAAATTAGGCAGGTACATTTAAAGTGAATCCTAGAAATCACCGGAAGCCAGTGAAGTTTTGACAGAAGCGGGGAAACATGATCGAATTTGCTTTTTGCAAAGAGCAACCTAGCCGCAGTGTTCTGGATCCGCTGAAGTCTTTGAAGATTTTTCTTGGATAGACATAGATAGATGGAATTACAATAGTCCAGTCTGGAAAGAATGATTGATTGTACAAGGACAGCAAAATGTTGTTGACGGAAGCAGGATCTCACTTTCCTCAACATGTGAAGAGTAAAAAAACATTTTTATTTTTTTTTTATTTTTTATTTATCAAATTTTACATTAAAAAACATTTTTTTTTTTACCAGAGAGTTGAGATGATCATTAAAGGAAAGTGTAGAGTCAATAATGATGCCCAAAACTTTGCTTGAGAATTCGATCTGCAGTATGGGACCAGAAAATAGTGGAATGAGCATGGGTAACTGATCTAATTTTGGGCCAAGCCAGAATAGTTTTGTTTTGGACTCATTCAGCTTCATTTGTACAGAGAGGGCCCAAGATTGAAGTTTTGTTATGCAAGCTGTTATATTTTCGGTGAGGTTAGTGAGGTTCAAATCTATCTCAAGAAGGACAAAGATGTCAAACTTGTATCCTCTTCTCAGTGTCTGTGCATTTTTTTTCTGTGCTGATGACTCTTACAAAGTTCAAACAAACTCATTTGATTCCACAGGAAAAGATATGTATCAATACAAGGTATATAACCCAGTCTCTTCTTCAACATTGGTCCATAATTTATGTTCAATATCAAAGGACTAATGTCACTACTATCTCATCAACTACTGTATAATTGGCTGTTTAGAGCTTCAGACATGCCATTATTGTTCGCTCGTTTTTCTCGGCGATACAAAATGATCTTAGTGGCTATGGCTGTGGCTTCTTCATTCACCCATTCAAAGAATATTTTTTAAAAAAATTTTTAATAGTTTTAATAATTTTTATCTGTTTTTCTTTATTTTAATTCCTTTTCTTTTATAAAGTGCATAGTGCTCTCATAAATATTTGCAATAAAAAATTTTTTTGCAATAGAAGTTGACTTATCTTAAATATATGTTGTTTCCTTAATAGGATCGGGTAGGGGCTTGTCACATCGACATGTTTCGCCGTGAGGCTTTTTCAAGATTATATCCCCTGTAAGAATGAAAAAAGACATTGTATTTCCCATCCCATATTTCTTACAAGCATATCTTTACTTAATTTTAAGGGAACCATATAGTAAATAATTATAAACCAAAACAAGGTGTGGCATGAAAACACCAATAAACTGACTTTTTAATGCACTTTCTGAGAACCCCCCTAATTAAATAGAAAATAAACACTTAAATTTATAATTTATAAAGAATAGAAGCCCTAATTATATATGATGATTTCACAGCAGCAGATCGAGATGGTGGGATACTGAGTTCCATATAAGGAACTGGAATTGAGGAAGATCAATGATCTTAAGGGGAGGGAGAAGAGTTGACTCTTGTTGGGGATGGCAGTGCTCTTTAGGAGGGAGGGAGCTGATGCTTTTCAGGGGGTTGGGAGGGAGAGGGCCAGTGTTCTTTGGGAGGTTGGGATGGGGGGGCAATGCTTCTCAGAAGGGTCAAGACAGAGGAGGCCAATGCTATGTGGGGGGGGGGGGAAGGGAGGAGAGACCACAGGACCCTTTGGATGCTACCCAAAAGTTATCTGGGTACTGGCCAATATTCAGTTCCGGTACCTGGCTAGCTGACAAGGCAAAAATAGAACTGTTTTTTTAATGCAGTTCTATCTGGCCGGTGAGCTATCCAGGTGCTGTACCTGGATAAGCCAGCTCCACCCAGAGTTCACCCCCAGAATGCACAGTACTACCTGGATAGTGAAGGGTGCAGTCTGTGCTAATATTCGGCAGCAGTGCCCAATTAGGTGGATAGCCAGGTGCAAGTCATTTACATGGGAGTATCTTTTGCTGCCCCCTTAAACTATTTCAAAACTACCTGTTGCTAAAAGGAAGGGCACATTCATAACATTTGGAAGTTTGAAAAAGAAGTTTTGGAACAAGATTATCTACAACCTTGTATGCTACTAGGGTTGAATGTTAATTGTTGTTAAAAATAATTAATCATGGTTAATAAAATTAATTGCACTGTAGCATCTCTAGCATGATCTCACCATCTGTTTTTTTCCCCCAGCATCTCTCTGGCTCATCTATCCTCCTCTTCCTTCCCTCCGCCTGTGATTTCGCATCTTGCCCTCTCTCTCAGTTCTTCCCAACCCACCTACCTGTCTACCTTAACTGGTCTTGTAGTAGACCAAAACATTCTAGTAATACACGTATGCTGCCCACGTCCTGCTCTAGAACTTTCCCTCTGATCCATCCCACTCACTCTGACACAACATCTTGTTTCTGCATGGACAGAACAGGTCAGAGAGACAGCTATGGAGCAGGATACAGGCAGTGTATATATATCATGTGTTATCAGTGCTGTTGTCAGGGACCTCTGCAAGACAAGGTAAAGCAGGAGGAGGGAGGGATTGACAGAGAGAGCAGGAGGTGTAGAACTGTAGGTAGGGGAAGGGGAAGAAAGAGAGAATATAGAGATGACGGTGATGACAGAGAATTAAACAGATAAATGGCAATCAGAGAGCAAAAGGTGGCAATATGTCTTATAAATGTCTGTCCTGCTGTCTATTGTATTCAGGGTGAGCATGAGGAAACTACGCAAGGCAACATGAAAAGGGGAGTGTTAGAGCAGTGGATCTGCAATGAATCACTTGGCAAGGCTTTCTGGCACCTATACAATTTTAGCCTGAAGGTGGGGCTTAGGAGACTCAGCATATACAATGGAGCACACCTCAGTGAGAACGCACCCTGCTTCCTCTTGATACTAGTGGGAGAGGGTATGTACATATCAAAGTGGATGAAATGGTGCATTGGGACTACTGATAGACAGAGGCTATACAATGCAGCCACAAATCAACAAAACAATAACAAAAAAAAAAATCATTTGCAGTCATGAGAAACCTAAGACAAGTTTGAAAATTCTTTGACAGAAAACAATTCCAACTCTTGGTACAATCCTTAATCCTAGGTTTAATAGACTACTGCAACATACTATATCTCCCTTGCCAAGCAACCATGATGAAACAACTATAAACAATACAAAACACAGCCCTAAGACTGGTCTACTCACTGAAGAAATTAGACCACATCACAGAGGCATACCACGACTCACACTGGCTCCCAATAAAAGCGAGAGTACACTTCAAATTTTACTGTACTATTTAAAGCAATAAACAGAGACAGCCCAGCCTATTGGAACAATTCCTATTGGAACAATTGACTAATTCAATCCACCTCAACCAGACATAGAGAACCCATGCACCATTCACACATCCTCCAACCAAAAACGTCAAACAAAAAAAACTATACGACAACCTCCTAGCCACTCGAGCTGCAACACTTGACATCCAACTCTACAATCTATTGACGTCGACCACAGACTACAAAACCTTCAAAAAAGAAATAAAAACCCTTCTATTCAAAAATCACATAAAACCGAACTAACACAGTCTAAACTACCCCAAGCATCACCTGCAACTACTCCTTATGTACTTCTAATATCATGACAATTCAGATATAATCCTTAGCAACTTAAAGAAATGTACTAACTACTCCCAACACACTTCTAATGTCCTGACAATTCATTTGTAATCTACCTTGAACTGCAAGGAATAGAAATCACTAATGTAATATGTTTATGTGGATTGTAAAAGAGTGAAGAAATGTGTGTAGGAGTCTTTAATAGTGTTGCCCGATTCAGGAAAAAAAATTTTGATTCGATTCAGCCTATTGAATTGGTTATTCGATTCGATTTTCCTGCCCAATTGGGTGTTTTTTTCAAACATTCTGGTGGGTTTATTTTATAACCTCTTCACCCCCTTTGCCTTCTCCTAACCACACTGGTGCTGTGGTATAAACAAAATAGACAAACAAAAAAGACTTTTCCTCTCTCTGTTAAATCCTAGCTCACATTTGCAGTCTAACACCAGCTCTTGCAGGATACACGTTTCAAATCTGACATATTGTAATCACAAAATGGAAAATAAAATTAGTTTTTCTACCTTTTGTTGTCTGGTCATTATTCAAATCTTGTTGGTCCCAGGCTCTGGTTGTCTTCTGATAATTTGCTTGCTAGGGTCTCCTTCTTTCTCCGTGCTAACCATCCGTCTGCCATCTTTGTCCTCCCCTTCTGTTTCCCTTCCCTCCCCCGGAGGTCTGGCATCTTTCTTTTTTTTCCGTCTCCATCCACAGATCCACCTTTTCTTAATTATCCTTTCATCCAGCATCTCTCCCTCCTTCCTCACCACCCCAGGGTCCACCATCTCTCCCTTTCTTTTCCCAACTACCCTCCTATCCAGTATCTCTATCCCCCCTCCACACCATCCCTTGTGTCCAACTTCTCTCCCTTTCTGTTCCTTCCCTCCCTAAATCCCATTGTCCATTATCTCTCTCCATCTCGTCTATTTTTAGACCCATTATTTCTTCCCCCCCAAAGTCTGACATATGCACGTCTCTTTGAACCCCCCCTTTCCTCCCTCCATGTACTTCTATACCAGGGCCCTCCTCCCCTGAAGGTCTGTTCCCCCCTGAAGGCCTGTCCCCCCATCCCTGAAGGCCTGTCCCTGCTTTGAAGGTCTGTCGCCCCCTTAAAGGCCTGTCCCCCCCTTAAAGGTCTGTCCCCCCTTAAAGGCCTATGCTACCATCCCTTGCCTGTCCCCGCTTTGAAGGCCTGTCCCCCCTTTGAAGGTCTGTCCCCCCCTTAAAGGCCTGCACCCCCCCAAGGCCTGCCCCACCCCCACTCTGAAGGACTGTGCACACACACACCCCCGGAAAGGCCTCTGTGTTCCCCCTGGCCTCCCCGCACCGTTTACCTTCTAGTTGCAGCCTGCACAGAAGATCGCGGTTATTGCATCTTTGCAAACTGCTTTGAGCTGTTTTCTCTGCTGCGGTCCTGCCCCTCCTTTGACGTCAGAGGCAGGATCACGGCGGAGGAAACAGCTAAAAGCAGTTTGCAAAGACACTATAACTGCGATCTTCTGTGCAGGCTGCAACTAGAAGGTAAACAGTGCGGGAAGGCCAGGGGGAAAGCGGGAGGCCAGGGGGGAAGCCGGACACAAGGGGGGGAAGCCGTACAGCAGCACTTCCCGACTGACCCTCCCTCCTCGCTCTCTAAAGCAGGTGCGGCAGCGGACGGCCAGCAGAGCTGCGCTGCCGCTCCTGCTTTAGGGGGGGAGGGTCCAAATTGGGAAGCCGATTTTTTATTTTTATTTTAAATCGATTCGAATCAATTCACCCGAAGTGAATCGGTGAACCGTAGCACTAGTCTTTGATCTATGGATTTGTGGTATGGTTGGCAAATAGTGTGTGGGGGGGAATGTATGAGGAGTAGTGTTGGATGTGTTGGTATGTATGTGGTAGGTACGTGGTTTTAGGAGTGTGCTGATTGTAGGTTAGCTTAGGACTGTGGGAGAACAGCAGGAAACAAAGGGAGATGCAAAAGACAGACAGGAAAGCAGAAAAGAAAAACTGCATCCAACACGATGGAAAAACAAGATGTCTAGAGAACAAAGTTAGAAAAAGATTGTTATATTGAATTTATTAACTGGAATATGTTAGTTAGGAGGGGAGGTCAATTTTGCTAGTTTTTTCTGCTTGCTTTTGATATTGGTCCTTTAATTCCAAGATTAATCACAATTAAAATTTCTAATTGAACAATTAATCACAATTAAAATTTGTCATCAAAATGCAGTCCTTGTAATACACAGAGGATTAGCATTTTTGCTACAATGAGGATCTCAAAGCACTTATTTACCTAGAATCCACCAAGCGGTAAATCTTTCCCTGGTTGGAATTCTTATGTGCATCTATCCAAAATGGACAAATCTCAACTCAGTTGACTAGATAGGCCATTGTGGTCTTTTTTTTTTTTTTGCTGTCGGTCACCATGATTATGTTCTTGTCTTCTATCTTCATACTTTGAAAACAGCTCTCATACAGTATGGATCACTATTTGGCACCCTACATAAGAACATAAGAATTGCCGCTGCTGGGTCAGACCAGTGGTCCATCGTGCCCAGCAGTCCGCTCCCGCAGCAGCCCCTAGGTCAAAGACCAGTGCCCTAACTGAGACCAGCCCTACCTGCGTATGTTCCGGTTCAGTAGGAACTTGTCTAACTTTGTCTTGAATCCCTGGAGGGTGTTTTTCCCTTTAACAGCCTCCAGAAGAGCATTCCAGTTTTCCACCACTCTCTAGGTGAAGAAGAACTTCCTTACGTTTGTACAGAATCTATCCCCTTTTAACTTTAGAGAGTTCCCTCTCGTTCTCCCCACCTTGGAGAGGGTGAACAACCTGTCTTTATCTACTAAATCTATTCCCTTCAGTATCTTGAATGTTTTGATCATGTCCCCTCTCAGTCTCCTCTTTTCAAGGGAGAAGAGGCCCAGTTTCTCTAATCTCTCACTGTACGGCAACTCCTCCAGCCCCTTAACCATTTTAGTCGCTCTTCTCTGGACCCCTTTGAGTAGTACCGTGTCCTTCTTCATGTACAGCGACCAGTAATGGATGCAGTATTCCAGGTGAGAGCGTGCCATGGCCCAGTACAGCCATGATAACCTTCTCCGATCTAAGCTGTATTTTTTAGGTCTCATAAGGAAGGCCATAGCAAAGTAGTTCAAGCCAAGTACTCTTCCAACACCAATGTGCTCTCTGATGGGAAAAGCATCAAGCTATGCAAATTTCATCTTTATTGTATCTTTATTGTATGTAGGCTTCATAATTCCAACTGCATTATGGAGGCATCAAAACACAGAAAATTGCCCTATTCTGCATTGTTTCCATCTGCCCAGAGGCTATGCATACTTTTCTTGTTTGAACATACCTTGTTTTTAAAATAATTGACATGTCAAAGAAAAAAATCTTTACATTCCCAACAGCAGAACTGACATCTATCCCCTTTTCCTTCAGGAAAATATCTAATCCCTTCTTGAACCCCAATACCGTACTCTGTCCTATCACACCCTCCAGAAGCGCATTCCAGGTGTCCACCACCCTTTTGATGAAAAAGAACTTCCTAGCATTGGTTCTGAATCTGTCCCCTCTCAATTTTTCTGAATTCCGTCTCATTCTTGTAGTTTTTGAAAGTTTGAAGAATCTGTCCCTCTCCACTTTCTCTATGCCCTTCATGATCTTATAAGTCTCTATCATGTTCCCTCTAAGTCTCTGCTTTTCTAGGGAAAAGAGCCCCAGTTTCTCTAATCTTTCAGCGTATGAAAGGTTTTTCATACCTTTTATCAATCGTGTCGCTCTTTTCTGGACCCTCTTGAGTATCGCCATATCCTTCTTAAGGTATGGCAATCAATATTGGATGCAGTACTCCAGATGCGGGCGCACTATTGCCCCATACAACGGCAGGATATCTTCTTTCGTTCTGGTTATAATACCTTTCTTGATAGTACCCAGCATTCTATTTGCCTTCTTAGAGGCCGCTGCGCACTATGCCGATGGCTTCATTGTGTTGTCCACTATTACCCCCCCCCCCCCCATTGTCATTTTCTTGGGTACTTTCACTCATTACCAGCCCTCCCATCGTATTGCTGTACTTCGGGTTGCTGTTTCCTATATGCAAGACTTTACATTTCTCTACATTATTTATTTATTTATTTATTCGAATTTTAGCCCATCCTCCCAAAAGAGCCCAGAACGGGTTACAAAGTACATCCATAATAATCCAGACAGTGCAGAGATGACATTTTACATAAATTACAATATAGATGACAGTTTATATAAATTACAATAAAGACATAACAATAAAACATATGTACTAAGTAGCATCTGGTGAAATTAAGTGATATAGGTGAGTTGACTGGGTGGCATTTCAGGGTGAATGACTTTAAGGCGCTGGGTTAGTAAAGAGGAAGGTTTTCACGGCCTTCCTGAAGTTCCAGAGTCCATCTAGTGATCTGACAGATGGAGGGATTGTGTGCCAAAGTTTGGGTATGAAATGTGAGTAGGAGCGTTTGCGGGCAGTTTCAGTTTTGAGGGAGCATCCAGAAGGTATGGTCAGTCATTTTTCTCCTTGGGACCTCAGTGGTCGTTTTGGGAAGTAGATTTGTAGTTTGGTTTTCATGTAGAACGGAATCGTTTCATGGAAGGTTTTGAAAGCGAGGAGCAGGGCCTTGAAGGTGCAGCGTTTTTGAATGGGCAGCCAGTGCATGGAAGCTAATGCAGGGGTAACATGGTCGCGGATACCTAGGTTTTTCAGAAGGTGGATTGCAGTGTTTTGCACCCTTTGGAGGCGGGAGAGAGTTTTGGTAGGCAGGCCCACTAATAGAGCGTTACAATAGTCTACGTGGGATAGAACAAAAGCGTAGAGTAGTTGGGCAAATTCATATTCTGAGAAGTAGGCACGTATGGTTTTTAGCTGGCGGAGGTAGTAGAAGGAGGATGATACTAGTTTGGATACATGATCTGTCATTGATAAATTAGAGTCAAGAGTTACTCCTAGGCTGCGGACGTTGTCTTTGGGTGTAAGGGTATTTGTGGCCCAGGAAAAGGACGGACGGGGGTATATGCATAAATCTTTGTGCATCCAGAGAAGTTCTGTCTTGGATTCATTTAACTGTAATTTGTTTACGGTCATCCAAGACTTTATTTCAGTTAAGCAAGACTGGAGATATTTGATTTGTGTGTCTTGGTGACGGCCTAGGGGAAGATAGAGTTGTAGGTCATCAGCGAAGGAGTGGATTCTGATGCGGTGTTTACCCACTATGTCCAGTACTGGTTTGGCATAGAGGTTGAAGAGGAGAGGTGAAAGTAAAGCTCCCTGAGGCACTCCATAGTGGAGTGGTTTGGGTTCAGATAAGGATTTTCCTAGTAGGACTCTCTGCGATCTGTCGTTCAGGAATGAAGAGAACCATTTAAGTGCATTGTCACGGATTCCAATGGACTTTAGCCTGGACAAGAGGAGAGAGTGGTCTATGGTGTCGAAGGCGGCACTGAGGTCTAATAGTACCAGCAATGCATCATTTCCATCATCTAGGATTTTCCAGCAGTCATCTAGGATGTCCAAAAGCACAGTTTCTGTGCTGTGGTGTTTCCTGAAGCCCGATTGGAAGTTGGAGAGGGTGGCGTTTGTCTCCATGAAGTCTTGCAATTGCGTGAGTACAGTCTTTTCCAATATTTTTGAGATGAATGGGAGGTTTGAGATATGTCTGAAGCTGCTTGGGTTGTCTGGGTCCATGGTTGTTTTTTTCAGGAGTGGTTTTACTATGGCTGATTTCCAGCTCCGTGGAACTACACCTGTCATAAGGGACTCATTTATTAGGGGTAGGATGGATTCCAGGAATACCTCATTTGTGTTCAGCAGTGTAGTGGAGGGACATGGGTCCAGGATCGAGGTTGCGGGGCGTCCGGAGTTGATTATTGTTTTGAGGTCATTGTGGGAGATCGGTTTGAAACTGTTCAAGGTTTCCATCTTGGGTGGATTGTCATCTTGGGCAGTCTCTGGGATGAATGGGAGTGCTTTGGCCTCAGAGTCCAGATTTGCGTGTATCTTTGATATTTTCATGGAAGAAGGTGGAGAGGGATTCGCAGTCTAGGTTCATTTGCAGGGAATGCATTGGACCTTGGGATAAGGAGAATAGGTTTTTCGTTAATGAGAAGATGGCCCTTGATCTGCTTGGGTACTTTGATAGTAGAGCAGTGAAATGAGCTTTCTTTGCTTCATGTGTGGCTAGTTTGTAGTTTTGCAGCAAGTTTGTCCAGGAGGATTTGTCCTGGTCACTGAGAGTTTTGCGCCAAGTATTTTCTGCTTTTCTAACTCTCCTTTTTTGTACTCTCAGGTCTTCTGTAAACCAGGGTGAAGAGAATGGTTGTGAGTTAGGTTTAATCACCTTGACTTTTGCTAGGTTCTCATAGAGTGCTTTAATGCCTTAGTGTCAGGTCAGTGCCTTCTCTTCTAGGGAGTTAGTGCCTAGTTGTAGTTTGGAGATGCCGTGGGAAAATGTGGTTGGGTTTACTGATTTTGGGTCAAACGTAATTGTTTCCTGGGAATTTATTCGGTCTGCTTCTCTTTAACTCTGGTGTGCAGGCTGAACGTGATTATATGGTGATCGGTCCAGGGGACCACGATGTTTGTCGGCGAGGATGTTATCTGGTCAATTTGTGGGCCATCTGGGAGAAAGATTAGGTCCAGTGTGTTTCCAGAGGAATGAGTTGGAGAGGTGACTTGTTGAGTGAGTCCTAGATCTGACAGAGTTTTGATGAAATCTCGTGGGGCGCCCGTGACTTCTGGGTAGTCCGCGAAGTTGAGATCGCCTAGGACTATGATTTGTTTATGGATTACGGATAGGTTGCTTATAATGGTTAGCAGTTCATCGAGCGCAGACATAGGAGAAGAGGGTGCTCTGTAGACTAGTATGATTGTAATTTTTTTTATTGTGGCCTATTGAGAAAACGAGGCATTCTAGGTCTGATAGTGTTATGGAGTGTATTTGGCGTGGGTTTAACTTGAATTTGGCGATCGCTGCCACCCCTCCCCCTCTCTTGTTGGGACGGGAGCATGCCAGTGCTTGGTAGCCTTGAGGGCATAATGCACCCAAGGTGACTCCATCATTGTCTTTGAGCCATGTTTCCGTCACTAGTAGGAGGTCCCAGTTGTACTCTGTAATGTCATCTGTGAGAACGAGGTTTTTGTCGTTTACGGATCTGGCATTCACTAGGGCTGCTGCGACATTGTGTGCAATGGGGGCATATGTGTCAGTTTTGATCTTTATGAGGTTGTGGGTATTGATTTTCTTGGGCTTTGCGCGGTAGCAGCTTCTTATGTCTCCATATCGACCCTGGCCAGTGATGGTGGGTATGTGGTATGCCATCACGGGGAGTATGAGTGTGATGGCTATAAGGGGGCACGGTGTATTGACTTGGTTGTGTGTTGAAGAAGAAGTTGACTGCATGCTACAACAGGAGCCCCTAAGGGGCGGAAGAGAAATGAGCTGTGAGCTCTGGGAAGAAGGGGTGGGGAACGGTGGCAGCTTTCCTTGCAGCGGCTTGAGGCAAAGAGTCTCCTCTTCCGGCTGGCTGTGGGGAGGAGGTAGATCAAAACTCAGGTCAATGAGCAGGGAACGGTGGCTGGATGCCAGAACAGATGAAAACCTCCAACAAAGCAGTCAATTCAGATTTCAGACTAGTCAACAGCCCCAGATCGTATCACAAAACTGCCTCTCAGGTTTCTTCTTCTCCACACAGCTAACAGCTGATCCAGAGCGTATCAGCAGCACAAACACCACAGAAGTCTTTGGATTTTATCCTGGCAGTCAGCGGCCACACTTTCTCACAGTGGAGCAGGCAGGCAGTCTTGACGGAAGCAAGGCAGGGCAGTAGCAGTTACAAGATGGCTCCTTGCAGCGTTCAGTTGAAGCAATTTCAGAGCTCCCGGCAAGGGACTAGGGGCGGAGCAAGCTCACACGCCCAGCCCAGCAGTAAGAGGGTAATCAGGAGAGGTAAAGGTGTCAATGAAAAACTCACTTACTGACTCCAAAGTGGGTTGGGTTCAGCTGTTCAGTATAAGGATTCTGAGCCAAGCGTCACACGACCCCGACTCTATTTAAATTAAATGCCGAGTCCTCCGCTGATCGGGAAAAGGGACAGAGCAGAGATCCCCCACACTACCTCTTCATTGGCAGACTCTAAAGTGAGTAGGTTCAGCTGTACAGTTTGAGGAGTCTGTTTAAATTTAAATGCCGGTACCCCCACTGGTCAGAAATAGGGCGGAGCAGAGCCAACTACTTCATAAAATTAACTCACAATCCAACAGTCGCTATCAGCATTAAGCCTCTTCTGAATCATCTGATATCAGCAGGCTGCTTCTTCAAAAGTAATTCACAGTCCAACTGCCACTGTCAGCACTAGGCCTCTTCTGATCTGTCCTTACTAATCAATTTAACAAGCAAAGACAGATCTTCAAGTGATCACTGGAAGTATTCACACCGAGTTCTCATTCATAGAGCTAGGCACTAGAAGAAATACCACCGAAGATGTAATGGGCTGTCTTAAAAAGTCTTACACAGAGCTTAAGCTGATGCTGCCGTCTTCCAGAGTTCTAGAATTAAACTTCATCTGCCATCTCGTCGCCCACTCTCCTAGTTTGTTCAGGTCCCTTTGTAAATCTTTGCAGTCCTCTTTAGTCCTAACTCCACTAAATAGTTTGGTGTCGTCTGCAAATTTTATTACTTCACACTTTGTCCCTGTTTCTAGATCATTTATAAATGCATTGAACAGCAGCGGACCGAGTACCGACCTCTCCGGAACACCACTCGTGACCCTCCTCCAGTTCGAGTAGTGGCCCTTCACTCCTACCCTTTGCTTTCTACCCGCCAAACAATTTTTGATCCATCTATGTACATCTCCTTCCACCCCATGGTTCTTCAGTTTCCGCAGTAGGAGTTCATGGGGTACCTTGTTAAAGGCTTTTTGGAAATCTAAGTACACGACGTCTATGGGGTCCCCTTTGTCCATCCGTTTGTTAATTCCTTCGAAGAAGTGCAATACGTTTGTTAGGCACGATATTCCCTTGCAGAAGCCATGTTGGCTTGTTTTCATCAGTTTATTCCTTTCTAGATGCTCATCGATGCTGTCTTTTATCAGCGCTTCCGCCATCTTCCCTGGGACCGAAGTCAAACTTACCGGTCTGTAGTTCCCCGGGTCACCTCTTGATCCTTTTTTAAAGATGGGCGTAACATTAGCTATCTTCCTTTTTTTTTTTTTTTTTTTTTTTTTTTTTTTTTTTTTTTTTTTTTTTTCCAGTTCAATATTTTTATTAAGCTTTATGAAAAGATACAGTCCAAAAATGCATTCAGATACATGTACGACACCGGGATCTCGAAACTAATAACACTTAGTGTAACACAGCAGTAACTACAATCAATTGTAATTGGGTTTGAAACCTTCTAAGAGATCCAAAGTACTTGGACTGTTTATAAGAAAACAGAAAGAAAGAAAGAAGGAGAGAAAAGATAAAAGAAAGAGAAGGAGAGAAAGAGAAAGAGAGAAGGACAGGAGTGTCTATGAAACAGATCTAACATAGGAGTCTAAGAATTTCCAAGGTGAGTTGCATAGTGTCATGTTCATGGATAGTCGAGCAATATTTTTCTTCTCATAAGCATATGATTCAAATTTATGATACATGCACAAAGATTTCCACCAAAAAGTATAATCCAATGATGAAGAGGATTTCCAATTCTTCAATATATGCATAAGGGCAGTCACAAACATAGTGTCAATAAGTTTAGGAGGACAATTCGAAAGAATAAAGCAGGGGTGCTGAGATCTGAGAATTATAATATCCAAAGAAAGTTCATCCGAACAATTAGTAACATGCTTTATAGTGTCCCAAATGCGAGACCAGAAGGAGCGAACTGGAGTGCAGTGGAAGAGCATATGATCAAGGGTTCCGGCCTCCTTCATACAATTCCAGCATATAGAGTTTTGTTTAAGGTTGGCTTTCCACATCCGAAAAGGAGTCCATACCGCATTCCACATGACGAAGAACATTGACTGTGAAACTCTGGAAGATAAGAGAGGACGATTTGTCGAGGACCAAAAAAGATCCCAGTCAACATCAGTAAGAGGGGTTGTTAGTATGGATTCCCAGTGTTTCATGGAATGAGGAGAAAAGATAAAGGAGTTGTCCCTTAGTATGCTGTAAAATAAAGAGATTGCTTTGCCCTTCGATATAGCCAGTAAAGACCAATGGCGTATAGTGTGAATGGATAACTCAAAGTCAAATCGTAGGGACTGAGAGGATATTGCTTCAGTGAGGGAAAGCCATTGAGAAAATGTGGAAGGAGGTAATGAGTATGTAGAGCAGAGTGTGTTGAAAGGCACAATAGAGGTCTGAGTAGTTATTTGATGAGGAAACCATAGCCCAGCCTGCTGCCATCTTTTCCATGAAAGTGACTTTCCGTTGTGTTGGAGTTTGGGGTTGTTCCAAATAGACACAAATGGGCTATCTTTGATTGAAATTTCTGCTATCGCATCTAATAGATGAAGGGCATGCTGCGTCGCACTCAACAGAGAGTATCTTCTCAAATGTCTAGGGATTGGAATTGTTGCCATACAAGAGACATGTAGTGGTGTACATATAAATCGTTCCATCTCGAACCAAGCTGGAGGGTCCTGGGAACAGGGGTCCGTGATCCAATAAGCTCCATATTTGGCCAATGATGCAATATAGTAAAAGTAGAAATCTGGTAAATTTAAACCGCCATGAACTTTGGAGGCTTTCAATTTGGTAAGAGCAATTCGAGGCTTTTTCTTATTCCAAACAAATTCAGAAATTTTTTTATCCAGCCACTGAAAAAATGTTTTCTTACATAAAGATGGGAGCATTGAGAGGATATAGTTTATTTGGGGGGCAAGAGTCATTTTGATGGAAGCAATCCTGCCCCACCAAGATAAATATAGTGGAGACCAACGAGATATAGTGTTCAGGACTACGTTTTTGATTTTAGACAGGTTAAGATCTTGAGCGTGAATTGGATCTTTATGTATCAAGACACCTAGGTATTTCACAGCCCCACGCGACCATGGGAAAGAAAATTGAGTGAGGTCTGAGGGAGAAATATGATCATTAAGGGGGAAAATCTCCGATTTTTCCCAATTAACTGAGTATCCAGAGAGCAAGGAATATCGAGAGACGATGTTAACGAGAGCTGGAAGGGAATTAGTAGGATCTCGGATAAAGAGAAGAACATCATCAGCATATGCCGCTAATTTAATCTGTCGAGAGGAAGTGGAAATGCCTTTAATTGAGGGACATTGACGAATGGCCGAAAGGAGAGGTTCTAGAGCTAGGTTGAATAATAAAGGGGAGAGTGGACAGCCTTGGCGAGTGCCTCTGTGAAGTGAAAATTTGTTGGAAAGGGAATTGTTGATCAAGATTCGAGCTGTGGGTTGTTTGTACAGGGTTTCAACCCATTTTATAAAGAACGAACCAAAATTATACCATTTCAGGATTCGGAAAAGAAAGAGCCATTCGACGCGATCGAAGGCCTTTTCAGCATCAACAGCCAGGCCGATTACAGGATCTGAAAGAGTTTTAGCATGGGCATTAACATGATGGAAGAGGCGTAAGTTATCACCTATGTATCTGTGTTTAATAAATCCTACTTGATCTTTGTGAATTAGAGAGGGGATCACTCTATTGAGTCTCAGAGAAAGAAGTTTTGCCATAATTTTATAATCTAGATTAAGAAGAGAAATGGGGCGGAAATTTTTAACCAAGGTGGGATCTCTGTCAGGTTTAGGAATAACTACAATAGTAGCCTCAGTAAAATTAAATTGTTTATCTGGAGTAGAATGTAGAAATTCATAATAAGTATGAAGATGAGGGGCCAAAAGAGTTCGAAATTGTTTGAAAAACTCATTAGTGAAGCCATCTGGACCCGGTGCTTTACTATTGGGCAGGGAAGTAATTGCAGCTTCTATTTCAGATATAGTGATAGGGGAATCAAGTTCCATTTTTACAGAATCTGATAAGGATGAGGGAATCAAGGGAGCAAGAAAAGAGTCTATCTCAAAGTCAGAGGCTGAGTGTTCGGATTTATATAAGGAGGTATAGAATTGTTCAAATTGAGAAGAAATCAGGGACCTAGTCTTAACCATCTGTCCTGACGGGTCTTGAACAGCTGCGATGTGCAAACGTTTAGATTTAGTTTTAAGGTATCTAGCCAAAGGACGGCCCATGAGGTTGTCACCCATGTAGTGACCAGAGGATGAAATAAAAATATCCCTCCTGGCTGTGCACGAAACCAAAGTATTATATTCGTATTTAAGATTTTGTATACGTTGATGTATGGACGGGTCATACAAATGAGCAGACATGTGTTGTAATTCTAACATTTTGATAGAAGATTCTAATTCTTTCTCTTTTTGTATGGATTGTTTATTTTTCCAGGAGGCGAGCTTAATTAATTCACCTCTAATGGTAGCTTTGTAAGCCTCCCAAACAATGGAAGGGCAAACTGCAGGGTCATTGGAATTAAATTCAAAGAATTCAGTGGTGAAGGATCTTATTTTTTCAGCTATTTCAGTATCTAAGAGTAAAGTATTATTCAGTCTCCAAGATGGAGATTCTTTACGAGGCTCAGAGAGAAGTAGATGCAGAGAAATAGCCGCATGATCCGTAAGAGAGATCGGATGAATAATGGTGTTTGTAAGGTCATGAGTTAGGGAAGAGGATAAAAGAAAGAAGTCTATTCTGGTGTATGTATTGTGTGGTGGTGAAAAGTGAGAGTACTCCCTACCCTTTGGATTAAATAACCGCCAGGGATCGACTAGTGAAAAGGCATCTTTAAGGGCATGTAAGGCTGCGAAGGACTTGGACTTCGAATATCTACAGGATGATGATCTATCAATATATATATCCTGAACTTGATTGAAGTCGCCACCTAATATTAGAGGACAAGATCCATATTCCATCAATACCGTCTGAAGCTCATGAAAAAATTCTGGATGGTCTAGAATTGGAGCGTAAATATTAAGAAAAACAAAATCCACCGAGTGTAACGCAGCATGTACCAAACACCATCTACCTTCTGTATCCGTTTTAGAGGAATGAATAACAGGAGAAAGTTTATCATTAAGCAATATTGATACCCCATTTTTTTTACGTAGAGTTGCAGGAGAATATAGGTGAGTGGAATATCCCTTAAGTTGGAATTTCAAAGTGGTAGCAGGCGTGAGATGAGTTTCCTGTAGAAAAACCACATCAGGATGTTTATTAATGATATAGTTGGCTATCTTTTTCCTTTTAATAGGGTGATTCAAACCATTCACATTAAAAGAAAAAATGTGTAAGTCAGTCATAAGTCATAATAAGTATTACTACAATGCAGTAGAATCCGCCCATTTTCAGAGAAATCGGAGAATCAACATAATATATCAAAATATAAAGGACACTCCTGTCAGAAAGCAGAAAGAAGAAGAACAGAGAGAGATACGAGAAGAAAGAGTAAAAGCAAGAAATATCAGCATGCAATGTAGTCAAAAGGGACCTTATTGCTATGTTTATAGTATAACAGTTCAAGGGTGCTCCTATGAGCACGGAGGTATACATAGGTGAACAACTAACAAATCTCACATCTATACATTTTCTGCCAGAAGGAAGTGAAAGAAAGAAAGAAAACATAAAAATAAGAGCAAATATACTATCAGTAACAGCATAATGTAAGGTCAGAAAGAGATGTGACCTTACTATCATGTTTAAAATAATACAGTATAAGAGTGCTTCTATGAGCACGTAGAAATAGTTCGTATGGAACAACTTACTTAATTCACACTCGTTAAAATTTAGGGAACCTAAAAGTGGTGTGCTTATTTATGAAATAATAAATTATATAGTCATATAGATTATAGCAAGAGAACATAAAGGCAAATCAAGATAATGAGAGTTCAATGTGTCAGTGTATTTTCAAAGAATCTAGGAATACGGCCAGCTCTTCAGGATCAGTGTAAGATGTAGTATGGTTGTTATAAGTTACTTTCATCCTGGCTGGGTACATAAGACCGTATTTGGCTCCGATATCTTTAAGTTTCTGTCGGTGTGAGAGAAATGCTTTTCTCTTTAAAGCTGTAGTTTTAGCTAGATCTGGAACAATGAAGAACTTCTTGCCTTGATGTAGCAGTTGAGGTTTAGATTTAGCTGCTGTTAGAATTTGGAGCGTTTGTTGAGATCTGAGCAGTTTAGCCACTATGGGTCTGGGAGATGAGGCATATGAAGAAAGGTGAGACGGTACACGGTGAGCTCGCTCTATTTCCAGAGGAGGTGAAAAGATAAGACCCAGGGTAGCAGGCAAAAGAGTAGAAAGAAAGGAAATCATATCAGATCCCTCCGATGATTCAGGTAGTCCAATGATTCTTAAATTGGATCTTCTGCTGCGATTAGAAAGGTCTTCAAAGTTTCTTTGTAAATTGATAATAAGTTTATCATGTTTAGTTACCGTTTCTTGTAGTGATGATATGACAGATGTTTTTTCCTCCAGGGCGTCTAAACGGTGTCGGGCATCTACAAACTGGGAATTAATTGCCTCAATTTCACCTCTTAAAAGTTTGATTTCTTCAACTTGCTCCTGAATTATTCCCCTATTTGATCTTATTTCTTTCAGGAGCAGGTCTAGTGAAGCCTCATCGTTTTTCGGTGCCATTTTTTCTGGCGTATTCAGATCAGGTTTCGGCTTTTTCCCTCCGGTTGACGCGGATGGAGCATTTTCATTTTTCGCCGATTTTGGAGGTGACATATGGACTTAGGCAGTTATATTTTGGTGAAGTTGTAAAAATTATTATTATTATTATTATTATTTAATTATTTATTTTTGTTAAGCACTTTTTAATCAACTTCGAGTGTGAGTGAAGAGGAGTAGTTATTTCATATGTGTGGTCTCTGTGGCGGTCAGGCCACGCCCCTAAGTGATGTTGGTTTGGATTGATTGAGGTGTTGATTTAAATTTGGTTTAAGTTTGTTGTTTGTAGGGGGTTTTCTCATTTGTTGTGAAGTTTTGAAGGATCAGGTCTTGTGGTTAGATTATAGGTGGATTGTTTATGCTTCGCTCAGTCTCTTCGCAAAGGCGCGAGCTAAGGCGCACGCACCTTTGCCGTGCGCCTTAGCCGGCGCGCCGAACGGCTGTGCGCCGTTGAGCAGCCAAATTTAAATGTCCCGGCAGGGATTGGGGGGCGGAGCAAGCTCGCACGCCCAGCAGTAAGATCAGCGTCGGTGTTTCAATTAGGCTGACAGCCTCTTCAGTGAGGAATCTTGTCGGGCTGGTTCGGGGTCGCGAGGGCTGTTTTAAAGGAGCAGCAGCAACGGCTGCTAGATGGTTTCTCTGCCCCGAGCAGCCAAATTTAAATGTCCCGGCAGGGATTGGGGGGCGGAGCAAGCTCGCACGCCCAGCAGTAAGATCAACGTCGGTGTTTCAATTAGGCTGACAGCCTCTTCAGTGAGGAATCTTGTCGGGCTGGTTCGGGGTCGCGAGGGCTGTTTTAAAGGAGCAGCAGCAACGGCTGCTAGATGGTTTCTCTGCCCCGAGCAGCCAAATTAGCTATCTTCCAATCCTCCGGGATCATGCCTGTTTTCAGGGATAGATTGCAAACCTGCTGCAGTAGTTCCGCTATTTCCTCCTTTATTTCTTTCAATACCCTAGGTTGGATTCCGTCCGGGCTCGGAGATTTGTCTGTTTTTAATCTATCTGCTTGTGTACGTCTTCAAGGCTTATCTCCATGGATGTTAATTTTTCAGCGTGATCTCCTTTGAAGATTTTCTCAGGTTCCGACATGTTGGATGTGTATTCTTTTGTAAATACAGACGAAAAGAACATGTTTAGTCTATCCGCCACTTCTTTTTCCTCCTTCACCACTCCTATCCTATCTCCGTCATCCAGCGGTCCCACTTCCTCCCTTACCGGCTGCTTCCCTTTAACATATCTGAAGAACGGTTTGAAATTTCGTGCTTCCCTGGCTAGCCTTTCTTCATATTCTCTTTTTGTTCTTCTAACCATGAGGTGACATTCTTTTTGATGCTTCCTGTGCTCTTTCCAGTTCTCCCCGGTTTTGTCCTTTTTCCATTTCCGGAATGAATGTTTCTTGTCTCCTATCACTTTCTTTAGTTATCCACGCCGGGTCTTTGGTTTGGCTCTTTTTACATCCTTTTCTAAATCTGGGGTTATACAGATTTTGCGCCTCGCTCATTGTGTCCTTGAATAAAGACCAGGCTTGCTCTACAGTCTGCGATTTCTTGGAGCTGTTCCCTAAGTTTCTTCCTTACCATTACTCTCATCACTTCATAGTTTCCTTTCTTGAAGTTAAAAGTTGTCGCTGTGGTTCTCTTTCCCTTCGATATTCCTACTTCCACTTTGAACTTGATCATATTGTGATTGCTGCTTCCCAATGGCCCCACTACTTCCACTTCCTTTGCAGGTCCTCTTAGCCCATTTAGGATTAGATCCAGAGTGGCATTCCCTCTCATCGGTTCTCTGACAAGCTGCTCCATGAAGCAATCCTGTATAGCCTCCAGGAATCTGGTCTCCCTAGCGCATTTTGAGTTTACAAGACTCCAGTCTATCCCGGGATAGTTGAAGTCTCCCATAACAATCGTGTTACCGTTTTTGCATTCTCGTTTCATCTCGGCTTACATTTCTTCATCGTTTGTTTCGGTTTGCCTAGGTGGTCGATAGTATAGGCCCATCTTTATCTCGGGTCCATTCCTTCCTGGTATTTTAACCCATAGTGATTCCAATTTGTTGGACGTTGCTGCTGTGTCCACTCTGGTCGAGTGTATGTTATCTTTTATGTATAGGGCTATCCCTCCTCCTTTCTGACCTGACCTGTCTTCGCGACAGAGTTTGTACCCCGGCAGTGCTATTTCTCATTTGTTTTCTTCGTTCCACCATGTTTCAGAGACCCCAATGATGTCTAGGTTCACTTTTTTGGCCATGACTTCTAATTCTCCCATTTTGTTCCTTAGGCTCCTTGCAATTTAAGTCCTGGTAATATTTTTTTGTCTTCATTTTCTCTTCCTGTGCTGCGATCGTCTTATCATCCTCTTCTTGATCTGTCAACTCTTGTTTTTTGCCTGTTGTGTCTTCCCAGCAATTTTCCCACTCAGTATCCTCTTGGGATACCTTCTTCTGAATCGTTGACACTTGGTCATTAACTGATTTTTCACTTTATTTTCAGCTGCATGGTATGTTAGATAGATTGTGAGCCCACCGGACAGATAGGGAAAATGCTTGAGTACCTGATTATAAAACCGCTTAGATAATCCTGATAGCTGGTATATAAAAACCTAATAAACTAAACTAAACTGATGTTGACCCTCTGGTAGATCCCTGAAGAAGCTGCTTTTGTCAGTGAAACGGGTCTCATTAGACCCTTTTCCTCTCAATTAAGTTGATTCATATCACATCTTGTCTGTTTGTTGGGCTGAGATCTTAGAGGAAAGGAGGACCCCCAGACTATACTTCTCTTTTACCATGTTGACCCCTTTAAGAAAGACTCCTTGGTTGCATCAAGTCATATACTATATTATTGGCCCAATAGTCACAGAAAGCAGAATAACACAGTTTGCAAAGTTGATCACAAGATGTGTTGTTCCTTTATCACAGGAGTCATTAACCTCTGGTAGTGATTTACCACAGGTTAGTGACTTTCATGGTAAACTAATTCAAGATTTTACAACAACTTCATAACTCCTCTCCTTCCACCCCCCCCCCCCCCAAAAAAAAAAAAAAATCACAAATTTGAAGTGGTTTTGCAATTCGAGTATAAACTGTGTAAAAATACAGACCATCCTAGGGGCTTTGTGGACTTTTTCAACACTGTAATTCCTCAAATTTACTCTGCAATGAATTTTCAAACAGCAGGAAAACCAACATGTGGAAATAATGAAATAAAAGACTATTAGCCCAGTAGTATGGGAACATACTGTTCTCTCTTTATTCTGTAGGTACTTTGCAATATTTACTTTATATGATACATACTATTAATAGACTTCTGTGTTGTTCAGTTTATTATGCAGATGGCGCTTGATTAAAATCTATTTTAAACTGCTCCGATTACTGCAAGATGGTATGCAAAAAAAAAAAAAACCCAGCTCTCCTAGTTCCATTAAACGCCTTGATTCCATTCCAGTTTGTTTTAAATATGCTTACAGACATTATTTTAATTATCGGGGGACATTTAGATATCGGTGATGTACCCATTGCTTGATCATCTTAAATTCTGTAGCATATGTTCTTCTGATATGTTAACATGTGCAGTACTAACAATGTATGTTTTTTTTAATAAGTGAAAGGGTTTTTTTTTCTATGTGATAAATAAATAAATAAATATATCACTGTAATTAAGCAATGAGCCATGACAGGAGGGCTAACTACATCTTTAGGGATCTTATGAGGCATGACTCTTACAAAATATATATTACTTTTATTTCTCCTCTGGTTGTACTTTCCTCACTACCAGTGAATTTGACCGAGCTGGTAAGCATTCTGAGAAACCTGTTCAGAGCAGTATTATCAACTGTATACAAAAATCATACTAATGCCCCATTTTCATACTATGAATGCATTGTTTAAATAATTTCTTCATAGATTCTTTTCTCTTATGGGTCTGACCATTTGGCATAGCTGGTTTTGGATTGATTTATCTCATGCATTTGTTTTGGTTGTAGAGTTCCTCGATTTGTGCATGGAACACAGGTTCTTTTTTCTTTCGGATTGTGTTTGTTTTGTCTTACGTACAGATAGCATACAGATTTAAGCAACAGATCTGAGCTCTTTTTGTAAAAAATATACGTATATTTTATATTAATATTTTAATTACAGGAGTCTGCACTGTAATATGTATTTTAATATTTATATCTTGCACTATATCTACATGAAGAACTAGGCAGGTTACAATTTAAAATGATTTCAAACATATAAGCAAGCTTCTGCTTGTGTCCTTTTATGAAATAAACAAGTTGGTTTTACATCAGTGATCTTCAGTGGAGTGTTCATTGTCCGTTCCCACTTCCTTTTGTACTACTTCAAACATATAATAACATATAAAAATGAAAACTAGCCAGATACACAAATCCTCCCACAACAAAACCACCCATAAATCCATCAAAAAAGTTAAGAGCTCCTTTTATCAAACTGCGGTAAAGCTTTATACCATGGGCCAGCGAAATAAATGCTCGGACGCTCATAGGAATTGAATGAGCATCACCTTGCCAGCCTGAGATATAAAGCTCTACCAAAGTTTGATAAAAGGGGCCCTAAATTTGTAAATTAAACGGATAAGAAATCAAATTTATCACCTGAAACAAAATATTATTTGGGCTGCTATTGTATGTACTAGATCTAAAACTTTAAAACTACTTCAGAAATTCTATGAGATAAAATGCAAAAGCCTGTGACTGATCTTACATCTCAAAGACAATCGGTTCTTAACAAATTTCCCCTGTTTTCTCATTAACTTTAAATTGAGCTCCCTATGCCTGCTTCCGTTATCCTTCTGGATGGATCCATGGAAAAAGCAGGAACTTATTGAATGGTCAGCCCTCAGCTTGAAAGAGTTTGCAATTTGAAGGCAGATGATAAAGAAAAGCATCAGATGATTAAGGAATGGAAAAAAAAAATCCTTGGGTGTGACAAGCAAGGGAAGAGTTCTAGAAAGGAAACCAGAAGAAAGAATGAGTTATAATCCAAAATGGATGGGTGACAAATCTCAGGAAATGCTACTTTGCCTTTAAAACAATTTAGTATGGAGCAGGTAGATCATAGTTGAATATGGACTAAAATTCATATGATGATGTCAGAAAGAATAGCAAATAGGCTTTGGATCACAAGAATAAGACTTGTTGCTAGGAGTCATCAGCACAATTTTGAAGTTGGGAGCAAAATGGGTAAGAGTGGAAAGGAAACATTCCCACTTGTGAGTCCAAGGAGTCGGGGAGGGGTGGAGAGTTGGGGGTTTTCAGAGCATAGATAGTCTGACCCTGCTTGGTCTGTTGAGGGCTTATTGTAGGAGTGAAGAATGTGGTGTTTGTGGGGATTGGATGGTGTGGAAATCAGGAGAGGGTGCTTTAAATGTCAGTACTGACATGGGATCTGGAGAGGGAACCACCACCAATGCGATTTCATCAGTTTTTTGACATGTAACTGGAGTAACTCTATGATGGAGTGCCACATTTAGACGGTAAACAGAAGAACATAAAAATAGGCATTCTGGGTCAGACCAATGATTCATGTAACCGAGTATCCTGTTTCCACAATGGCCAATCCAGGTCACAAGTACCTGGCACAAAATCAAATAGTAGCAACTTTCCATACTACAGATCCCAGGGCAAGAATTGGCTTCCCTCATGTCTGTCTCGATAGCAGACTATGGACTTTTCCTCCAGGAACGTGTCCAAACTTTTTTTAAGCTCTTCTTTGTTAACCACTCTTACCACATCCTCTGGTAATGTGTTCCAGAGCTTAACTGTTCTCTGACTGAAAAAAATATTTCCTCTTATTGGTTTTAAAAGTGGATGGTAGGAACAATGATATTAAAAATAGATAAGCTGCAATTCTTATTCATAAGCATTTATCGTGATACCTGTAGATAGCAGTTTTCAAGCCCTTTACCTAAGAGGTTGTCTGCTTCTATATTTTCCCATGATTTTTCTATTTTCTAGAACAGTTTTTGAGATGTTTTTCTTATCTAATATTTTTTAAATTGGCTGGCTGTAGCTTTTCTCACATCTCCCTGTCTTCAGTTTTGCTTGGTTACGGTTTTCTTTTCATAGTTTCTTTCTATGTATATTTGACCCTTTTAGGGGAATATAAAGAAATTCAGTTCAAGAAAGAGATTATTGTTACGTATCAAACAATTCATAGAACAGTTTTCAGTCCTTATGATATAATCTGGCTGGTCCTCAGTATAATCAAATAACAACTTGTTTCTACCTAACCAAAAATACAATGCCAGTTTAGATAGACTGCAAATTTATAGAGAGAACATTTGCAGGAAAAGATGCAATGTTATAATTTAGATTGTTCTGGACTTCTGAGACAATGTGGGCTACTAATCTAACCAGTGGGCGGTATATTCTGAAACACTGACGTAAACTTTTCTTGTGCTATTTATTTTAATTTGCACTGAAAGAGCCCAGCAAATTTGTCTAGGGAGAGATCTCAGCAGCTGAGCAGAGCCAGCACTGTTTAGTATCTGGATAGGGGAGCACCAGAGAAGGCCAAGTGTTTGGGCTACAGAAGGCCCAGGCAAGGTTACTGTGAGCATGATCACCCAATCCTCAATATCCAGAAATTTGTAGATAGAGAAGAGGAAAGACTGGGGTTACCATTGGCTCCAGAAAAAGGAGGACGGATTGAGACATCCGGGTTTTACTTCCATTTGTTTCAATAGATGTCTCTATCTGTTCTCCTTACTTCCATTGCTTTCACTAGATACGATCTATATTCTATTGTATTGTATTGAGATTTACATATGTATGATTTTTTCTTTAAATACCAATAAAAATTATTAAAATTAAAACTTACAAGTTATTCCACATGTTTCTTAATAGTTATTGTTTTAATGAAATGAAGAAACATGGAAAAACATGTAAGTTTCATGGCTCCACCTCATTCTCTTCTCGGTTGGGCTGAGAACTTTTCAGTGGCCCCTCGTACATGCATAGGTTCAAAAATAATAATAATAATAAACTTTTTCTTGTATACCACCATACCATTTAGTTCTAGGCGGTTCACATTCAAGAGAGACAGAACAGTTCAGTGATAATACATTCTTAGAGAATACAGAGTATAACTGACATTTACTTTACAAATTTTTCAAAAAGATACGTTTTCATAGATTTTCGAAAGGTGTAATAAGACTGAGGGCTCCTTTTATTAAGGTGCGCTAGCGTTTTTAGCGCACGCTGAAGATTAGTGTGCGCAAACCACGCGCTAAACGAAAAATACTAATGCAAGCTCTATGGAGGCGTTAGCATCTAGCGTGTGTGGCATTGCATTGCGCGCTAAGCAGGCGCTAAAACCACTAGCGCACCTTGGTAAAAGGAGCCCTGAGTCTGGTAAATTATTATACTTAACCAATTGTTAAATTTGCCTGCCCAAAATGCAAACATTTTATCAATAAATCTTTTATAACGGCGAAGTCTGTTAGTATTTATACCTGCTCTACTGATGGCTCATTTGGTTCAGGGGTTAGCACCAGTGATTGAGGGGGCAGGTGTGCTTATTTCTCAGCTGAAAACATCATTTTAAAAAGTTTTTCACTCTAATCTTCGTCAACTCTTCTTGCATGCCCAGTGTTATGAAATCAAGTACTGCCACTTAATCCTTTAGTCATTCTTGGGCATAAGTGACCACATGTGTGCATCAGGGCATGTATTTTACCAGTGGGCATGCACATGGGTGGAGTTTGGGCAGAGTGTGCAAGTATGATATAATTTATCCACAACATGCAAAATATAGGTGTGGACATTTACATTGTCTCTAGGGGTGATGTAAATGTCCACATCTGTAATCTAGGCATGTCTAGATTCCTACTTTTCTTTATAAAATAGCACATATGTGTGATGCCCTGTTATAAAATTATGCTTTCAATGCCAACATTTACACATGCAGAATCCTGAGTGATGCCACTCATTTTCTGAACACACTTCTTATAAAATAGCTGTTCCCATGGGTGTGCTATCAAATACACATTTGTTTCTCATAGCCTTATTGGTGTTTTACAAAAGGCTCCATGTTCAGTGAGATTTTTGTAAAACATCTTCCTAATTGAAAACATCCTGACTTGGATGTCCCTTTTCTTACTTGTTATAGATATTCTATGCAAAATTGGGCTCACAAAATTCGGACTGGATCCTGCACGACACAAATTTTAAGTTTAAATGCGAATATAGAAAAAATAACTAAACCAAGAACAAAGTTTTACAGACTCTTTCAGAGCTGCTTTCTTTCTTTGTTCTTACTGTTATTGATGATAGAGATGCTTAAATATTGCAAATGTACAGAGAATAAGGTTTCCACTAATGTTTGTGTATTTTGATTGCAGATCAATGGAGGTGAGAAGCGGCCTGCTTCTGATATGGGAAAGAAGCCTAAAACCCCCAAAAAGAAGAAAAAGAAGGACCCCAATGAGCCACAGAAGCCTGTGTCTGCTTATGCATTATTCTTTCGAGATACCCAAGCAGCCATTAAGGGTCAAAATCCAAACGCTACTTTTGGGGAAGTTTCCAAAATAGTAGCATCAATGTGGGATGGCTTAGGGGAGGAACAGAAACAGGTAAGAATGAAATGATGCTCATCAAACATAAGGTTTGTTTTCTTTTAGCAGATAGGTAAAGAAGAAAATAAATGACATCTCCTAACCACCCCAAGCAGCTTCTGTATTTACTAGAATAAAATCTCCGGGTATGTTACATTAACACTGGAAAGCCTTCAGTTCTGTTGGCTCCTTTCAACATCTTATGCACCTGCACACGAAAAAGGAAATTCTATAACTGTGTGCCCACATTTATTCCCCATTAGTCACATAAGGTTAAAGGTTAAAATTTATTACTTATCCACCTTTAACATGGCAGAGTACAATAAAACATACTCAGTTGTAAAAACATTTAAACCAATGGTTTGGGGACGGACTTAAAGATCTCAATCTATATACTTTGGAGGAAAGGAGGGAGAGGGGAACTATGATAAGAGTCGTTTAAATACCTACATAATATAAATGTGCATGAGTCGAATCTCTTTCATTTGAAAGGAAACTCTGCAATGAGCGGGCATAGGATGAAGTTAAGAGGTGATAGGCTCCGGAGTAATTTGAGGAAATACAAGGATCATTTCATAAATAATGCAAAAGTTGGCAACATTGGGGAGTGGATGATGTGATTGCAGTAAACCTTGTTTCACTTTCACTTCAGTGCTTGAAGGAGCAGGACGTGTGCTTAGCAGCTCTGTAGTGTACATAGTGTGGCTGTGACAAGTGTGAGAAATGGAGTCTGCAGGTGTCTCGGGTACTGTGTCTGTTGACGATCAGAGGTCGTACATTAAGACTGAAAATCTACGTGGCAAAAGCCCGACAGAAATCCACAGTGCGTTATGTGAAGTTTGTGGGCAACTCATTTTCGGAGTGGTTGTGTGAACGTAGATAATGATGGAAGACCAGGAAGGCCAAAATCAACAACTGATGAACGATGTGTGAAACAAATGATGATTTTTGCTTATGATCACGAAGGCATCATCATCACAAAGTTCCATGTGGAAGAAGTGTCACAGAAGTATTAGCGTAATTTTTTTAAAAAAATATGCAGAAAAATGCACAAAACCTGACCACAGTTGCTCTTGGCTAGGCCATTCATTCATCACGACAACGCTAGCCAGCACATAGGGAATGTTGTCATTGAAAAATATGCAAATACGGCTAAGAGGTGTTACCTCATGTTCCCTACCGTCCAGACATGAGTCCACCAGACTTTGACCTTTTTCCAAAGTTGAAACAACCTATGTGTGGACATCGTTTTGCATCTCTGGAAGAGCTTTCTTCCGCCATTACACAAGCCATTTGGCAACTGAACAAAATGGTGTCTTGGATGGAATAGTGAAGCTTCTTGGATGTTGGGACTCGGTCATTGCAAAGCAGGGAGATTATATTGAAGGACTGTAAATACTTGAAAAAAATAAAATAAATTTTTAAAAATAGTGTGCATTATTTATGAAATGACCCTTGTATTTTTTTACGGAAAGGGTGGTAGATGCATGGAGAAGTCTCCCAGAAGAGGTGGTGGAGACAGAGACTGTGTCTGAATTCAAAAGGGCCTGGGATAGGCACGTGGGATCTCTCTGAGAGAGAATGAGATAATGGTTACTGCGGATGGGCCATTTGGCCTTTATCTGCCATCATATTTCTATGATCCACATAAGATGCTGATCAAATACACTAAGGTATAAAATACCTCAATACAATAAAACACTCAAAACTAAAGCTCAAATATTGTAATACCTTTACTGAAGCTCATGTATTGTAACACCATTAGTAAAGTTCATGCAAACTAGTGCTGCCCATTTCAGGGAAAAAAATTTTGATTCAATTTGATTTTCCTGCCCAATTAGGCATTTTTTTTTTTTTTCAAATGTTCTGGCACGGTTATTTTGTAGCCTCTTCACCACCACCCCCTCCTTTGCCCTTGCCCTCTCCAACCCCACATCTGTGCTGTGGTGTAAACAAAATATACAAAAAAAGACTTTTCCTCTCTCTGTTGGGTCCTAGCTCGTGCTCGCTAATTCCAGTTCTGGCAGGATACACATTTCAAATCTGACATATTGTAATCGTAAAATAGAAAATAAAATTATTTTTTCTACCTTTGCCTGTCTGGTCAATTTATTATTCAAATCATGTTGGTCCCAGGCTCTGATTTCAGTTTGTCTTCTGTTAACTCGCTCACCAGGGTCTCCTGCCCATTTGACATTTTCTTCTTTCTCCGTGTTCACCATCCATCTTTCATCTCTGTGCCTTCCCTTCCCGCTGAAGTGAGACAACTTTCTGACTATCTCACCTGTACTCCAAGCTAAGTTACTATAATGATCTGCATTTGTATGCATTGAAGATTGCTCTTATAAGGAAATGAACACTTTAAAACAAACACTTATTTTGACACTGTTTAAACCTTTCTACCGATTGAAGATGGTGCAATGATAGACTATTGAAAACACTTGCAGGGCCTTGTCCCCCATTTGTGATTTTCTTACCATCACTGTAGTTCTGAGCACCTTTTCGGTTTAAAGGATTTATATTTATTAGTGTCCACTTTTTTGATTTGTTGATTCCTTCCCTTCCACTGCCATATCCAACATTTCTTTCCTACTATCTACCATCTCTTTTGTCGTTCTCTCTCTCCCTGCTTTCTGCCCTGGCTCAAACCTCTCTATTCCCTTCCATGCAGCATCTCTCCCTTTCTCCCTCCATTATCATTTAAGTAAAAGGGCCCCTTACTATGTTATTTTCCTTTCATTTGTTGTGACTAGGGTTAACAGATGTCCGGGATAACCCGGACATGTCCTCTTTTTAGAGGACTGTCCAGATGCCCAGAGAGATTTTCAAAACCTGATAACATTTCTTTATCTCCCCATGTACCATCTTGCCCTGCCCTCCACCCTATGTCTAACATTTCTCCATCTTTCATCTCCATGCATGTCTTCCTCCCCTTCACCTTCTCTCATCCCTTTTTACCGCTTTTTTGCATCTCTCCCTTCCTCTCTTCCACCTCATGCCCAACAACTCTTCCTCTTTCCGTCCTTGTGCAGCAACTTTCCATCCCTCCCTCCCAACCCCCTATGCAGCACTTCCCAATCGACACCTCCATCCCCCACCGTAAGATCTGACAAACCGTTGGGCCTCCTAAAGCAGCAGTGGTGATGACTAGTGGGCAAAGGCAGTGCTCTGAACAGGCTATTTGCAGCCTGCCCACCAGGGCTTCCCTCTGGCGTGTCATCAATGATGTCATCAGTGACATGGCAGAGGGAAGGCCCCAGCAGGGCAGGCCACAAATAACCTTCTCAGAGCTCTGCATCTGCCTGCCAGTCATCACCGCTGCTGCTTTAGGAGGCCCTGGAGGTATGTCAGGCCTCACCGGGGGGAGGCCTGGTCACTGAATCTGTGAGTCTGATTCATGGAGAAAACGAATTAATTCAAATCGATTCACCAAAGTGAATTGATTTGAATCAGTGAATCGGGCAGCACAAATGCAAACCACTTTGAATTGACTCCACAGTCCATTAGTAGCTTCCAATAAACATTAACATAGTATGCAGATCTAGTGTGGCTACAAGCAGGTCTCTGCCCTCCTTAGAAAAAAAATCTATTTTCAACTATTAGATGCAGCGGCTGAGATCTCTGTTGCTGAAGGCCCACTTATGTCCCTTTGGAATAATTCTAAAATTCAAAATAAGGGTAGATCCCTTTCATGGAAGAGGTGGCAACGGGCAGGGGTGTGGTTTGTTCATCAATTGATCTCCTCCACTTCATTTATCCCATTTGATACTTTTTGTTCTGTAAACTCACTCCCATCCTCTATATATCCCCAATGGCTTACGCTTACTGAAATACTAGCTAATGTACAAATGCGCCCTGACTTTATGACCTCTCAACAAACTATTCGTCACTGGTCTACTTTGGCTTTACTGAAAGGTAGGGCGATATCTCTTTTTTATAGCATCTTAAGAGATCACACCTTCACCTTTACACCTCAATCCATGAACCATTGGGGCTCTATCCTAAAGACCACGCTTTCTGAAATAGATTGGGAACTCTTCTGGTCATCTACAAATCGCCCTCTATTATCCTCAAGAGTTTCGCAATCAATGTTCTTTGTTATGTGGAATGCAGTATGGACTCCATTTCGAATGTGGAAAGCGAAACTGAAACAAGACCCTACCTGTTGGAACTGTTTGAAAGAGCCTGGAACTCTTGATCACATGCTTCTTCACTGCACTATGGTTCATTCCTTTTGGACTCGTATCTGGGACACCATAAAATCTATTACCAAATGTTCAGAAGCTATTTCCATAGACATTATAATCCTTCGTTCTCAACACCCTTGTTTCGCACTATCAAACTGTCCTCCTAAACTTATTGACACCATGATTGTGACAGCTCTTATGCACATTTTGAAAAATTGGAAGTCACCCACACTACTAGACTACACCTTTTGGTGGAACTCCTTAAGCATGTACCACAAATTCGAATCATATGCATATGAAAAGAACACGATATCTCGTTTATCTACAAATTTGGTGCGAAATAAATCACCTTGGTCATTCTTAGATTCATATGTTCATTCTGCCTTGTAGACACTTCTGCCTCTCTCTCTTTCTCTCTCTCTTTCTTTATCTCTTTTTTTTCTTTTTTATTTCAATTCATCTTCTCTGCTTTTCTATCCTTTCTATTTCTTTTCTTAGCAGTTTCAAATACTCTGAATTCTTCTTACTAATCTACTATATGCAAATAACAGCAATTATGGTTTCTTTTGTTTCTACATCACTATTTCTTATTCAATTTTTATGTATTTGAACTGCTTTCTGTATATTACTTATAATATTCAATAAAATTAATGAACTAAAAAAAAAAAAAAAAAGAAAAAAAATCTACTTAAAGCTTAAGCCAGCCATTCTACTGCAGATCTACCTGCTCTGATTAAATCCATCTGTCAGCTCCAAACATTTTCTTATCTTTTACTTCTTCTACCAGGGTCTTCTGGAAAAATGCTTCCTTGACAAAGCATATGTTAACAGCTAGGAGAACTTTTGAGATAGTCTCCACAGCCCCACTGTGCACTCAGCCCAGGCCCTCCCACCCCTAAGCTAACCCTGCATATATAACTCCACCTACCAATCACTCTCAAAAAACCCCACCTGCAACACAACCCAAATAGACTAAAAGTAACAACTCACAAATAAATAACAATTCTCAAATAAAATACACCAAGATGAATTATTTACCACCAATTCAACCTGAAACTATACTAATTTAACCTGAATGTATGTCCATTCAAGCTATACACAATAAAACAAAGACACAGAACTCAGATAGGAAAGATTCACTAGAGCAACAATTGCAAATAAACAAATGTGTTTAAGCAAAGGCTCAACAAGATCAACACCAACAGGGAGAGAGGGTTGGCAACACAGAAACACACCAAAAAAAAAAAAACAGACAATAAATGCACACCAACCAGCAAGTGAAAAAACAAAATACACCATAGAAAGGAGGCCTACTAAACAGGAGATCAGTGAACAAGAAAGAGATTCAGATTGCAGACCTAATAGAGGAACACAAACTGGACTTCCTAATGATAACATAATCCTGGCTCACAGAGAACAGTGGGGTTGTCATAAGCATAGTGTACCCACCAGACTACCACATCATGCGGAAAAATAGAATAGGTAAGAGAGGAGGGGGTGTAGCAGTAATACACAAATCAAACCTGGGGTTCCAGCAAATGAAAACAGCACAAACAATAGGAGCATAGGAAACACAAACACAATGGGCGTAATGATGTCATATGTCATTCCCAACCTAGACACAGAAAATTGGCAAAATATAGTGAACCTTATTGCAGAAATCAACCTAAAATTCTCCTCTTTCTGGGTATGTGGTGACTTTAACCTTCATGTAGACGACCCAGGATGCCAAAAAGCCCAACAGATAGTCCAGCAAGTGGGAGGCCAAGCACTACACTAAACAGTGAAGGAAAACCCCCACACTAAAGGACACACATAAGAACATAAGAATTGCTGCTGCTGGGTCAGACCAGTGGTCCATCGTGCCTAGCAGTCCGCTCCATGGCGGCCCTTAGGTCAAAGACCAGTGCCCTATTTGAGTCTAACCTTACCTGCGTACGTTCTGGTTTAGCAGGAACTTGTCTAACCTTGTCTTGAATCCCTGGAGGGTGTTTTCCCCTATAACAACCTCTGGAAGAGCGTTCCAGATTTCCACTACTCTCTGGGTGAAGAAGAACTTCCTTAGGTTTGTACGGAATCTATCCCCTTTTAACTTTAGAGAGTGCCCTCTCGTTCTCCCCACCTTGGAGAGGGTGAACAATCTCTCTTTCTCTACTAAGTCCATTCCCTTCATTATCTTGAATGTTTTGATCATGTCCCCTCTTAGGGTCCACTTTAGATTACTGTTTGGCAGGGAGGAAGATATAGGGGACTGAAACCCCACAGCTATAAAAGTGAAATGGACAGATCATCATTGCTTTGTTTATTTTATTCCCCCTAAATGTCTTATTATCCTGTTGTATTTTCCTTTGATGTCTCTTCTTTTCTTTACAAATTGTATTTCATCCCTCCTTACCTTGTGTTTAACAATGTTAATTTTTAGCACATTGAGTTTATTTATTAATTGTATGGACTGTTTTGTTACCCAACATATGTAACTTTTTAAGTGTACACCGCTTAGAAACTTGGTTTAAGCGGTTAATCAAGTCATCTAATAAACTTGAAACTTGAAACTAATACGCTTTGGGATAAGACAACCAGAAAATAAGAAACAATCACAAACCTCTGGAATGAGACCAAGAATAGGGAGAGGCTTCATAGACAGCACTAAATTCAAAAACAGACTGGAGACACACCACAGAGATGTAAAAACCAAGACCACAGACCTTCCAGAACGTGAGACTCTGGATCAAGGCACCGGACCATTAAAAGTACAAAAAATAAGGGGAAATATGGATTCACCTCATCAGAAGAAACCATGAATCTAAAAAAAAGAGAAAAGGAAGCTCAAAAGAAAATGGAGGAAACCTAACAAGGATGAGGAAGCTAGAAAAATCTGGCTTAGAATCAACAGAATTTACATCAGGAAAATATGTAAAGAAAAGAAAGAATACCTATCAAAAAAGATTCTTGAAGTCGGAAACTCCACAAAGAACCTATACCAAATAGTATATGGTTTGCTAGGGAAAAACCAAAAAGAAATCACCACCAAATACTCCCTGGGGAAATTCAGCAATTTCTTCACAGAGAAAATTAAGAAGATACAGAGAGACAACAACCTAAATAACAACATATCAATCGACAAACATACGAAGAAAACAGGAGACAGTGGAAGAGTTTGAACCAATCATGGAGATACAGGTTGAGAAAATACTAAGAAGAGTGAAACCAGGCCCACCATCCTTTGACACATGCCCGGTATACCCAACGAGAGAACTTGAAGGCCCGAGACTCGTCTACCTCACAGACCTTATCAGTAAATCATTACAGTTAGGAGAGGTCCCACTCAAATGGAAACTCTCAGTCATCAAGCCCATTCTGAAGAACAAAAAGACCTAGAAGATCTGTAGCCAACCAACCATGGGTATCTAAACTAATAGATAAACTAGCCTGCCAACAAATATCAGACTTTCTAGAAAACTCATCAAACTAGACCAGACCCAATCAGGGCTCAGGAGATACCTCAGCATGGAAATAGTACTAGTAGCAGTACAGAGCTCAGTCCTCAATCACCATGCTAAAGGAGAAGACATGCCTCTGGGGTTCCTGGACTTCTCAGCAGCCTTCAACCCAATCTAACACACACTGCTAAACTTGAGATGTGGAGAATTAGGTCTCAAAGGAAAAGTCATGGCATGGATAGAATCCTTTCTATCCAAAAGGCTAATGAGAGTAGAGTGGCAGGGGCTACAAGCAACTGGAAGGAAGCAGACATCGGAGTACCACAGGGATCAACATTGTCACCCATGCTGTTCAACATCTTCCTCCAAACGCTGGGGAAATTCATCAGAAAACAAGGATGGGCATGCTATATCTATGCAGATAAAGTCCAACTGGTCATCCCACTGAAGAAATGAGATGTAAAAACCAAGCAGAAGGTCAAGACAGACCTAGAGAAAATTTTTGGTTGGTTCCAAACAACAGGTAAAAAGCCAACAGGGAAAAAGCAGAACTACTTCTAATCAACAAATGGGGTGAAAGCAGCCCAAGTTACCAACTAACTCTGAACGGCAACACTATAAAATCATCCACGGAAGGAATGGCAACCTAGGAATATGGCTAGATCCCAAACCTAAACATGACAATACACATCCAACGCATTGTGAAAAATGTTTATGGCAAACTCAGAGGACTAAAACCCTACCTAACCCATCAAGTGATGTCCAACGTAGTAATATCCCTGGTACGTTCAATCTTTGACTACTGCAATGCAGTCTGCTGGGCGTCCCAAAGTATATGATCAGGCAAATCCAAATAGTACAAAATACTGTAGCCATATTTCTGCTGGGAAAATCGAAGCAGACGAGTACCACCCACTACTGAAAGAGTTATACTGGCTCCCGATTGAAAGCAGGGTGAAATTCAAGATCATGTTGCTGACACTCAAAATCATTCATCTTTCAGAACTGCAATAACTAGCAAACAGAATAGACAACCATAAACCAGCTCGCACCCTACGCTCGAGTCTAGAACTACTAGAAATATCCTCCTTCAGAGACATCAAATACAAAAGCGTCCGGAAAAGAATGTTCTCAGTGATGGCCCCAATGTGGTGGAACTCCCGAGGAAATTAAAACTAGAAAAGGACACCAAAAGTTCAGGAAAGGAATAAAGATGATACTCTTCACAGAACACTTTAGCAAATAAAGAAACAATTAGGGAGAATAGCAACATGGAGGAAACAGCAGGCTACTACCCATTTGGAACATGAAAGGATGAACTCACGAATAATACAAAGAAATATGAATATATGATATACAGAAACTGTAATAATAATATATGTACATAGATGGTATAAATAGGTACATTTAACTCATTATTGTAACACCTTTACTAAAGCTCAAGTATTGTAACATCTTTACTGAAGCTCATATATTGTAACACCATTACTAAAGCTTATGTAAACCGCTCTGAATTGACTCCCCCAGTCATTAGTAGTGGTATAGAAGCTTCCAATAAACATAAACAACACCTAAACATTCTGAAAGTGTACCTAAATGGCCGCACTCCACATTAAAAACTAATTAAACTATGCTTCCTGCCTGTTAGGCTCAGATATATGAATTTTCAGTTGTTTTCTGAATAAAGCAGTGGCTGCCTGTCTCCTAATAGCTAAAGGAGATGGGTCCATTCTCTAGGACCTGCAATGGAATAAGCAGATTTTCTAGTCTCCTCAAAATGAATTCCTCTCAATGAAGGGACAGAAAGAAGTAATGTCCCTTTGGAATTTAATGACCTAATGGAAGGATAAATCCACACAGGGCTATGATATAAGTTTACAGAATACTACCAGTTCCAGTATATGCTTAAGTGTATACTTACCCATGAATGTGCAAGTAGAGCATCTAAGCTCTATTCCAGGGTTGTCCAACATTGATCCTTGAGGGCCGTAATCCAGTCGAGTTTTCAGGATTTCCCCCAATGAATTTGCATGAGATCTATTTACATGCACTGTTTCCATTGTATGCAAATAGATGCATATTTATTTGGGAAATCATGAAACCCCAACCTGGTGTGGGCCAAGATTGGACACCCCTGTACCATTCTATAAAGCCATAAGTAGTATAGCATGCAAATGCATTGGGGCATATACATGGGCGGAGCTAGGGGGCAACAGACGGGGCATTTATGAGCAGAGTGTGTCTATGGCTGGTGTAAATTTCAGCACAGCAATATGCAACCTTAGGGTCTCATTTCATCATTTATAATCTTCAAAAGACCTCAGTGGTGCCACTTGGAGCTCAAATGCTTTCAGAGCTACCAAGTTTTATGCACCATCCTCACCATTAGTCCTTTCCTGATAGTTACTTTCACTCTTATAACTTTTAAGTATAAAAGGACTTCTCTTATTATAGTTCTTAATATAATCCACTCAGCCAGGGGAATGTGCATCCAATATGCCACATGTACGGGGCAAGAGCGATCTTCCTACGCTCCTTCCCGATGAAAAGCCGTCATCAAAATGGCAGCCGTGAGTTCCCGTTTTGATGATGGCTTTGCAAGGGGCAGGAGCATAGGACAATCGATCCTGCCCCGCGTTGCCGCTAGACCACTAGGTAAGGTCCGGGGAGGTTCGGGCAGCTGCTAAAGAAGAAGAAAAAATCGCGAATCGAATTCGCGAGTAGGGAAACCGTGAATCCAGAGGGAGAGCTGTAAACATAATTTACTGTGTAGAAAAAATATTACCTTAACATTATTCTTCTACCTTCTGTCCCCTCATTACCTTTCCCTGCCACATTCGTCATTAAGCCCCAGCTCTTCTCTGGATCAAAATGGCAGCAGCATTCTCCCAGCTCTCTTTAAATCCTCACCTTGAAGCAGCTAATCTATATTGCAAGGATTTAAAGAGAGTTGGACGAAAGCTGCCACTAAGGTCTTTTGAAGATTCTAAATGATGAAATGAGATCCTGAGGTTGCATGTTTGCTGTGCTTCGATATACTTATCTTTGGAATATTATAATAATAATAATAATTTTATTTTTATATACCTACAAAGCCATAGTAGTTCGAAGCAGTTTACAATAAGAAGAGCTGGACAGTCAGCAAAAAAAATAACAATGAAGTCTAGAGACAGAGTAAAAGTCACAATTTAGGGACATCGAGGACATGTAAGTAGTATACAAGGATAAGGCTTTAAGAGTTCTTGGTTACAAATCGGTTAAACAGGTTGGTTTTAACTAGTTTTTTGAAGTTGAGATAGGATGAGGAGTGCTAGCCAGCCGTTCTGGGGTCCTTTTATTATGGCGTGCTAACTGATTTAGTGTGCGCTATAGATTAGCGCATGCTAAATGCTAAGGCATCCGTTCTGTTCTATGGGCACCTTTGCATTTAACACATGATAATCTTTAGCGTGCGCTAAATCGGTTAGCGTGCCTTAATAAAAGAACCCCTATATTTGCTGCCTGTGTAAATGTCAGGCATGTCAATAATGGGTTTACTAGCATTCCATAACAGAATCTGCATGCCTTGGTGTTGATTTGGAATTGGCTGTCAACACATCTCCTTGGGCTGTCCAAAGTGGGTTACAACTAATGTTGCCAGATTTCCTTTATTAAAAAAAAGGAAAAAAACCTGGTCCTGCCCCATTCCGCCCCATTCTGCCTTCATCTCTGCCCTGTTCCAGCCCACCCCACCCCCACATGATCCTCCCCGAGATCAGGACCACGTCTGGAGGGTGTCTGCGCATGCATGGACATCGATGTGATGACATCACATGCATGCACAAACACCCTCCAGATGCCACCTAAGGTCAAACTGCCGTGTTTGGGAAATCACTCTGGGCACCCGGACAATCCTCTAAAAAGAGGATATGTCCGGGTTTTCCTGGATGTCTGGTAACATAGTAGATGACGGCAGATAAAGACTCGAATGGTCCATCCAGTCTGCCCAACCTGATTCGATTTAAATTTTTTCTTCTTAGCTATTTCTGGGCAAGAATCCAAAGCTCTACCCGTTACTGTGCTTGAGTTCCTATTGCCGAAATCTCCATTAAAACCTACTCCAGCCCATCTACACCCTCCCGGCCATTGAAGCCCTTCCCAGCCCATCCTCCACCAAACGGCCATATACAGACACAGACCGTGCAAGTCTGCCCAGTACTGGCCTTAGTTCAATATTTAATATTATTTTCTGATTCTAAATCCTCTGTGTTCATCCCATGCTTCTTTGAACTCAATCACAGTTTTACTCTCCACCACCTCTCTCGGGAGTGCATTCCAGGCATCACCACCCTCTCCGTAAAGTAGAATTTCCTAACATTGCCTTTGAATCTACCACCCCTGAACCTCAAATTATGTACTCTGGTTTTACCATTTTCCTTTCTCTGGAAAAGATTATGTTCTACATTAATACCCTTCAAGTATTTGAACGTCTGAATCATATCTTCCCGTCTCTCCTTTCCTCTAGGGCAAGGGTAGGGAACTCCGGTCCTCGAGAGCCATATTCCAGTTGGGTTTTCAGGATTTCCCCAATGAATATGCATGAGATCTATTTGCATGCACCGCTTTCAATGCATATTCATTGGGGAAATCCTGAAAACCCAACTGGAATACAGCTCTCGAGGACCGGAGTTCCCTACCCCTGCTCTAGGATATACATATTCAGGGCTTCCAGTCTCTCCTCATACGTCTTCTGGTGCAAGCCTCCTATCATTTTCGTTGCCCTCCTCTGGACTGCTTCAAGTCTTCTTGCGTCCTTCGCCAGATACGGTCTCCAAAACTGAACACAATACTCCAAGTGGGGCCTTACCAATGACCTGTAGAGGGGCATCAACACCTTCTTCCTTCTACTGGTTACGCCTCTCTTTATACAGCCCAGCATCCTTCTGGCAGCAGCCACTGCCTTGTCACACTTTTTTTTCACCTTTAGATCTTCGGACACTATCACCCCAAGGTCCCTCTCCCCGTCCGTGCATATCAGCTTCTCTCCTCCCAGCATATACAGTTCCTTCCAATAATTAATCCCCAAATGCATTACTCTGCATTTCTTTGCATTGAATTTTAGTTGCCAGGCATTAGACCATTCCTCTAACTTTTGCAGATCCTTTTTCATATTTTCCACTCCCTCTTCGGTGTCTACTCTGTTACAAATCTTGGTATCATCTGCAAAAAGGTACACTTTTTCTTCTAACCCTTCAGCAATGTCTCTCACAAACATATTGACAGAATTGGCCCCAGCACCGAACCCTGAGAGATTCCACTACTCACCTTTCCTTCCTCCGAGCGACTTCCATTAACCACCACCCTCTGACATCTGTCCGACAGCCAGCTTCTAACCCAGTTCACCACTTTGGGTCCTAACTTCAGCCCTTCAAGTTTGTTCAACAGCCTCCTATGAGGAACTGTATCAAAGGCTTTGCTGAAATCTAAGTAAATTACATCTAATATATGTCCTCGATCCAGCTCCCTGGTCACCCAATCAAAAAATTCAATCAGGTTCGTTTAGCACGATTTACCTTTTGTAAAGCCATGTTGCCTCGGATCCTGAAACCCATTAGATTCAAGGAAGTACACTATCCTTTCTTTCAGCAACACTTCCATTATTTTTCAAACAACTGAAGTAAGGTTCAACGGCCTGTAGTTTCTGCTTCATCCCTGTGACCACTTTTGTGAATAAGGACCACATCTGCTCTCCTCCAATCCCCAGGAATCACTCCCATCTCCAGAGATTTGTTGAACAAGTCTTTAATAGGACTTGCCAGAACCTCTCTGAGCTCCCTTAGTATCCTGGGATGGATCCCGTCTGGTCCCATCACTTTGTCCACCTTCAGTTTTTCAACTTGCTCATAAACACCCTCCTCCATGAACAGCGCAGAATCTACTCCATTTTCTTGTGTAGCTTTGCCAGACAATCTCGGTCCTTCTCCAGGATTTTCTTATGTGAACACAGAACAGAAGTATTTGTTTAGCACATTTGCTTTTTCCTCATCACTCTCCACATATCGGTTCCCCGCATATTTTAGTTTAGCATTTCCATTTTTCATCTTCCTCCTTTCACTAATATATTTGAAAAAAATTTTGTCTCCCTTTTTTACATTTATAGCTATTTGTTCTTCCGCCTGTGCTTTCGCTAGAAGTATCTCTCTCTTGGCTTCTTTCGGTTTCACCCTGTAGTCCTTTCTACACTCCTCTTCTTTGGTTTTTTTATATTTCACGAATGCCAACTCTTTCGCCTTTATTTTCTCCGCCATTAGTTTTGAGAACCATATCGGCTTCCTTTTTCTCGTTTTTATTGATTTTCTTCACATAAAGGTCCGTAACCCTAGTCACCACACCAAGATTATGTGCAGATCACTACAACTTTAAGAAGATGTTGAAAACCAAGCTGTTTGTAGATGCATACTTTTGATCTGTCTTTCCTAACGTTGCTTCGGCATTTTTTTTGTAACATTTTTTTCAAATCCGTTAATGAAGAATTTGTAGGTCTTATTTTCATATGTGTTGATATTATTTTGAAGAATGATTTGTATTGATTTTGTTTTTGCTTTATGTGTGTGTATTTGGAAACCACTGTGACTCCAGGCGGTATATGAAGTTTTTAAATAAATAAATAAGCGAAAGGAAAATAATATAGTAAGGGGCCCTTTTACTTAACTGCAGTAAAAATAGGGCCTTAGTGATTGCTGACACGGGTCATTCCTACATGCTAAGACCATTTTTCTGCAGAGATAAAATGGCCGATTTTCCTATTTCCCTTTCCTAGGACCTGCAATAAACCAACTCCCGCCCTCCCCCCTCCTCCCTCCCCCCTCCCCTCCTTTGTTGCTCTCTCCCTCCCTCTTTCCATCCAATCCAACTCATCGCTGCCTATAACTCCGATAAATTTCTGCTAAAATGTTCCAACATTTCCTTCCTCGTTGCTTGTAACTCTGACAAAATGTTGTAAATCCGTGTTCAGATCGGATATTAATTAATTGATGTGAACCGCCTAGAACTCATTGGGTATGGCGGTATATAAGAACATAATAACAATAATAATGATGAGCATGTGGCCATTAGCATGTGAACTCCTACCACCACCCATTATGACAACCACTCCCTATTCTTTATAGCTGTTCAGCAGATCACTACATTTTGCCTGTAGCAGCTTATAATACTGTATGCATTTCTTTGCAAATGCTTAATATACTAATTGCTGTGCAATGGTCTGGGACCAGCTGTTTTATCAGTAGAGTAAATCAAAATACATCTGAAATGCTCATTCATCTGGAGAAAGGTTTGACACCTCATGTGTTATTACATGAGTAACATAGGAAACTAGTCCCACCTCTTCAGCAAAGATTCTGCTCATTTTAGGCAGAGACACACTGTCAGTTTGGTTTCCCTTGAAATTAGAGGACTTGTCAGCTTGGGTATGTCATGCTTCTCTTCACAGTTCAAAGAAATAACTGAATCATGCCTGTATCAGGTACAATTTCAGCAAAGACCAGCCTGCTTTATATGGTAATATTTTGTCAGCAGCCCTGGAATACAATCTGATTTCTGAGCTGCAGGATATTGCATACCCCAGAGGTGCCTGATCCAGAATTGAAATGGAAGCAAGCTTTGCGCAGGAAATATTGTTGAACAACATTGCAGCTAACAGTGTTTTCTGTTGCTGTCTTGATGTTATCTTTGCATTAGGTCTGTGAGTTGAACCTAGGAGTTAGTGTAATTGCTTGGTGTAAACTGAAATCTTAGTTTCTGAACTGAAAAATGTTTGAGTACGTTCCTTAGCAATCAGCACGGGGCAGATTTTTAAAAACGTATTTTAGATATGTACTTATACAATTTTTATTCCACTAAGGGCTCCTTTTACTAAGCTGCGATAGCGTTTTTAGCGCGCGCAGAATTTTAGCACGTGCTAAACCCACGCTATGCGGCTAGAACTAACGCCAGCTCAATGCTGGTGTTAGCGTCTAGTGGGCAGCAATTATGCACGCGCTAAAACCACTATCACAGCTTAGTAAAAGGATCCCTAAGTCTAAAATTCTTGACAGATTTATGTGCAGTGTGGCTGGCCCCTAAGCTGTAACATTTAAGAGTCCCCCTATATGAAGCAAAAAGTGAATTTTAGGTTTAATAGTTTTCCATGCTAGTGAAGTGTGAGGCACTAAGCTGTAGCTTATCTAGTTTATAGATAAATCCAGCTCTGAATCAGCTCAAGTGTTTGTACTGGTTTCCTACTGGTTAGCTCATAGCTACTTTTGCAAGCTGGAGAGAAGGGATGAGGGGGAGGGGCAACAGTGAGAAAGTCAGGTCACAGAAAATGTGTCTCTTTATTTTATGTTATACGTGTCTTTTTTTTATTTTTTTTTTATTTAAATTATGACATTTATTTTACATTCCCTTAAATGGAATAGCACCTTCATGGCTGCTCATTACAGTCATCCATGCTTGAAAAATCTGCAAATTGCAAGGACAGCTGTACTAGCATTTATGATGGCAGACAGCCCAGATGTGAAAGCAGAATTCCCTTCTATTACACCCTTGCATTCGTGTCTTCTACAATGTATATACATAAATATGCAGTGGCAAGAGTCTGAGATCAGAGATTTCTGCTAACAAAACTATAATATTTAGGAAATCTTATTTAGTAATAGATTAGGAATAAAAGTGACTGCTTTTCTGACAACACAGGATGGAATGACTATTTTTGTATATGTGTGCATGCATGCGCACAAAACCACATATAAGAAACCAGATGCACTTTGACCTTTGCTAAAAGTACATTAGAACATGAGAATGTAAATTTTATCATAAAGGTGCACATACCAAAAGTTATGAATTAGTCTTAGCCATTGACAAACTATAGAAAAATTTACATGGGTTTCTGAACCTTTCCTGCATTGTTTACTTCTTGCTGATAACATAATGCTGGTTAAAACATAAGAAATAACAAAAATGCAGTGTAGTCAATCGGTTCAGAGAGCGGTTATCCTGGATGTAAGAGAGTGAACCGGGTAAAACACCTAAACTACAATAAACTAATATGAAACAGACACCAAAGGAAAAGTGAAATGGGATATCCTCAGTGTGAGGTAATAGCGAAGGGAGGACAAGCCTCCAGCGCTAAACACAAGGCAGCGGCGGGAAGCCCCTACCTGCACACCATCACAGGAAATCTCTCGTGTGCCTAACATAAAAGTGAATAATGGTGCAGTGAATAAAAAGCACAGTGATTAATGAATCAATAAGTACACTCACACACGTAGGCCAAGAACATAAGAACATAATAGTTGCCATACTGGGACAAACCAAAGATCCATCAAGCCCAGTATCCTGTTTCCAACAGTGGCCAATCCAGGTCACAAATACCTTGCAAGATTCCAGAGTAAAACAGAGTAACTTATCAGAGTAAAATAGATTTTATGTGGCTTATCCTAGGAATAAGCATTGGAATTCCCCAAGTCCATCTTAATAATGGCTTGTGGACTTTTCGTTTAGGAAGTTATCCAAACCCTTTTTAAACCCTGCTAAGCTAACTGCTTTTACCCCATTCTCTGATAACGAATTCCAAAGTTAAATTACATGTTGAGTGAAGATTTATTTTCTCCAGTTTGAAATCTACTATTTAGTAGCTTCATTGCATGCCCCCAAGTCCTAGTATTTTTGGAAAGAGTAATAAGCAATTCACATCTACACATTCCACTCAACTCCATATTTTATAGAACTCTATCATATCTCCTCTGAGCTTTCTCTTCTTGAGGCTGAAGATCCTCAGCTGCCTTAGCTTTTCCTCATAGGGAAGTCGTCCAATCCTTTTTTATCATTTTCATCACCCTTCTCTGTACCTTTTTTAATTCCACTATATCATTTTTGAGATGTGGTGAACAGAATTGCACAAAGTATTCAAAGAGTGGCCACACCATGGAGCAATACAAAGACATAATAACATTCTCATCTTTGTTTTCCATTCCTTTCCTGATAATTTCTAACATTCTATTTGCTTTCTTATTTGCCATTGCACTTTGAGCTGAGGGTTTCAACCTATCCTCAATGATAACACCTAGATCCTTTTCCTGGGTGGTAACTTCTAGTATGGAACCCTGTGTCACTTAGCTATAATTTGGGTTCCTCTTTCCCACATGCACCACTTTGCACTTGCTCACATTAAATGCCATCTACCATTTTTATGCCCATTATCTCAGTCTTGCAAGGTCGTCTTGCAATTTTTTACAATTCTCTTGCGATTTAGCAACTTTAAACAATTTTGTGTCATCAGCAAATTTAATTATCTCATTACTTATTCCTATCTTTAGATCGCTGAGAAATATGTTTTAAAAAGCAGTGGTCCCAGCACAGACTCCTAGGGAATCCCACTATTTACCCTTCTCCATTGAGAATTTTGACCATTTATCCTATCTTTCAACCAGTTCCAAATTAGAGAGTTGCGCGGGGACAGAAATCCCACCCGTCCCCGCCAAAGTCCCACCCGTCCCCGTGAGGAATCCCACCCGTCCCCACCCGACCCCGCGAGGAATCCCTCCGTCCCCACCTGTCCCCACGAGGAATCCCCTCCGTCCCCACCCGTCCCTATAAACTACAGAAATAGTTATTTCATTTAATTATGCTATTGAATTAAAGGCTCTGGTAGAAACCCATTTACAAATAAGCAAAAAGACTTTATTAATTTGGAAATATTAATTAGGAAGAATACATACTTTGTAAATGGGTTTCTACCAGAGCCTCTAATGTTTATAAATTTTTATCAACACAGCTAATATACTACTTTATCCTAAAGCAAAAACAAAAATATATATATATATATTTTTCCTACCTTTGTTGCCTGGTTTCTGCTTTCCTCATGTTCTCATTCAATTCCTTCCATCCACTATCTTTACATTACATTACATTACGGATTTCTATTCCGCCTATACCTTGCAGTTCAAGGCGGATTACAAAAGAATTGACTGGACATTTCCAGAGATGTAAACATTTCAGAGGAGATTACTGGACATTTTCCAGTGAGGATGCAAAATTTTTTATTTTTTTTTTTGGGTAACTGGGATTTTCTGGATGAAGGTGAGAGGTTGGTGAAGTGAGTTGGTGGTAGGTAAGGGGGTTAGGGTTTTTGGATGAATTTTTTGAAGAGCAGGGTTTTGATTTCTTTGCGGAACGTTTTGAAGTCGTCCGATGTTGTCAGCAGGTTGGTGACAGATTGGTTGAGTTTTGCTGCTTGAGTTGCCAGAAGGTTATCGAACATTTTCTTGCGATGTGTGCCCTTGAAAGGGGGGAAGGTGAAAGGGTTAGGGGTTCTTCTGTGTCTTTTTGAGGAGATCTGGTTTAAGCGGTTGGTTAGATAGGATGGGGAAGAGCCGTGTAAAGCTTTGAATAATAGGCAGTAGAATTTGAATTGAATTCGTGCTTGTAAGGGTAGCCAGTGGGAGTCTAAGAAGGCAGCTGTTATGTGATCATATTTTCTAAGTGAGTAGATTAGTCTGAGGGCGGTGTTTTGTATGGTCTGGAGTTGCTTTATCATAAAGGCTGGGCATGGGAGATATAGGGAGTTGCAATAGTCCAGTAGACCTAGTACTAAGGATTGTACTATTAGTCTGAATTGTGTTTGGTTGAAGAATTTTCTGATTTTGCGTAGGTTTCTCATAGTTAGGAAGGCTTTCTGTGTCGTCTTGTTGATTTGGGAGTGCATTGTGCAACATCTGTCTATGGTAACTCCTAGTAGTTTTAGTTCGAGTTGTATTGGGTATTTGGTGTTTTTGATTATCAGTTCTGTGATGGTAGGGGTTTTGGCCTTTTCAAGCAGGAGGAATTTTGTTTTTTCTGGGTTTAGTTTTAGTTTGTGATCCATCATCCATTTTTCTACTGTATCTAAGGTTGTTTCCAGCTTTTCTGTGGTGGTGGGCTCTGACGGGTCGAAGGGGAGGAGTATGGTGATGTCGTCTGCGTAGCTGAAGGATGTGACGTTTAGTTTATCTAAGGTGGCTCCTAATGAGGAGATAAAGAGGTTGAAGAGTGTAGGTGAGAGAGGTGATCCTTGTGGTACTCCGCAGGGATTTGCCCATGGCTCTGATTTGGTATCATTGTATTTTACCCTATAGGTTCTTGATTTGAGGAACCCTTGTAACCAATTGTAGACCTTGCCTGAGATCCCTATGGCGTCGAGTATCTGTAGTAATAAGGTGTGGTCAACTAGGTCAAATGCTGCAGAGAGGTCAAGTTGTATTAGTATCATCTTTTTTCCTTTACTGATGTGTTGCCGGGCTATATCTAGGAGTGAGATTAGAAGTGTTTCTGTGCTATGGTTGGTTCGAAAACCTGATGGTGTGTGGTGAAGTAGGTTATGTTTTTCCAGGTAGTTTGTGAGGTGTTGTGTAACAAGGCCTTCTATTTGCTCTGTTACTGTGCCTCTCCCTTTCTCCCCCCTTCCAAATTGGTCTGGCACCCATCTTCTTCCCTCCGCTCCCCCCATAGTCTGGCATCTCTGTCTTCTTCCCTGCCAGCATCTTCTCCCCACTCTCTCTTCCCCATTTCCTTTCAGCATCCTTCTCCCCCCCCATCTTCTCCATATCCTGTCAGCGTACTTCTCCCCCCTCTGTCTTCCCCATGTGCTTTCAGTGTCCTTCTCCCCCCTCTGTCTTCCCCATGTCCTATCAGCGTCTTTCTCCCCCCTCTGTCTTCCCCATGTCCTTTCAGCATCCTTCTCCCCCTCTGTCTTCCTCATGTCCTTTCAGCGTCCTTCTCCACCCTTTTGTCTTCCCCATGTGCTTTCAGCGTCCTTCTCCCCCCTCTGTCTTCCCCATGTCCTTTCAGCGTCCTTCTCCCCCCCCCATTTTCCCCATGTCCTTTCAGCGTCCTTCTCCACCCCTTTGTCTTCCCCAGGGCTTTCAGCGTCCTTCTACCCCCTCAGTTTTACCTTAAGCGTCTTTTCCTCTCCACTCCACTTGTCCTCCCTTTCTCCCTCCCTGCCCCTTACCTTTGTGGCACTTCCCCGCCCAACTGACAACAGAACAGGCCCGGTCTGACAAACCTCCCTGCCCTGTAGCCGCGAATCTAAATTACCTTCTTACAGCAGCTGGACTATTGAAGCTGCTGTAAGAAAGTAATTTAGATTCGAGGCTACAGGGCAAGGAGATTTGTCGGACCAGGCCTGTTGTCAGTCGGTCGGAGGAAGCGCCACAAAGGTAAGGGGACCTGGCCGGCTGTGAACCCCCCCCTATGGCTGCACTCGGGGCGCACCGCCCTCCCCGCCCCGCTCCCCCCCTTGGTACACCACTGCCAATCGCAGCACACAGCCGATCGGAAAGGAAGTCTTCCCGATGTCAGCGCTGACATCGGAGGGAGGGAGGGCTTTGCTTAAGCCCTCCCTCTGACGTCAGCGCTGACATCGTGGAAGATTTCCATTCCGATCAGCTGTGTGCTGCGGCAGGGCAGGTAGGGAGAAGACTAGCCTCGCATCCAACCCCGCAGGAACCCCTCGACCCTCGGAGGCATCCCCATGGGATCCCCGCGACCCTAGGGGGTGTCCCCACAGGATCCCCGTGACCCTAGGAGGTGTCCCCATGGGATCCCCGCGACCCGAAGGGGGAACCCGCGGGATTCCCGTTGTCCCCGTTCCCATGCAGCTCTCTATTCCAAATGCTGAAGTTGCTGTCCATTCTTTATATAATTTTCACCTTTTCTCTACTCTGTTCTGCTTTAACTGTTGCTATGGATATTAGTCTGCGCAGCTGCGGCATTAACTGTTAGTACGTGCTAACTGCCTCGTTAACAGCTTACGCAGCTTAATATAGGCCCTCATTACACATTTTAATTTTAATCTAGATCACTTTAAGACATTTTTGTTGGCTATCTAAAAGATACCAAAGTTAGCTACTCTAATTGTTTTTGGGTTTTTTTGTTCTAAATTTAGCGGAGCCTCTCTGGCTTGGAAACAAAGAGCTGGTCTGAAAGAAAGACTGCATGCTTAGGTCATTTTCAGTCACATAAGTGAAAAGGGAAAGTTCTTTCAAATTGAAACCATATGTAGATGTGCAAAACGTACCTTTACATTTCTAACTGAAAGCATAGTAAAGCTACAATACATTTCACAAATTGCAAACAAAATGTTCTTATTTGCATTACCATAAATGACTGTAAAGCTGTAGCCGTAAAGCCCAAATTAGCACTAGATTATGCTAAAAATGGAATTTAATGCCCTTTTGTCTTTTGGTATAGTAACTAAGGCTATAGCTTGAGTGTGTGTATGGTGGTCACAGTGACATCACCCTCGGTCACAAGGGGGCACCCGCTCAAACTCAGAGGAGGGAAATTTAGTGGTGACATCAGGAAGTACTTCTTCACAGAAAGGGTGGTAGATCACTGGAACAAACTTCCGGTGCAGGTGATCAAGGCCACCAGTGTGCTCGACTTTAAGAATAAATGGTACATCCACATGGGATTCCGACGAGGGTCGAGTTAAGGAACTAGGTCATCAGCACTCAGACTTAATGGGGTGGGTCAGTAGAGTGGGCAGACTTGATGGGCTGTAGCCCTTTTCTGCCGTCATCTTTCTATGTTTCTATGTTTGATAGATAGATAGAAAGATAGATAGATTGTGCATGTCTGTTTGTATGGTAATGTTCACTAAAATGTGTATGTTTACAGTAGAAATAGATGGTTATATGAAGGAATATAACGTTTAATGATCAGGGAACACACTTGAGCTCTGTAACATATGCCTTTTTGCAGGCTGCGTAATTCAGATACAGTAATATTAGCCATAGCAGTTCAGCTGAGTAGCAACACCTCATTATTTTATCCCTCAGTATTTATTCCTATGTTTGACGCCTTGTGAAATTACTGTTAATGTGTTATAAAAGGGTAGATCTGGCATAAGTGGGAAGAATTTAATTTCCCACTCATTCCTTCCTGCTGATGTGTCCTCTTCCCCTGGTAGAAGTAGCAAGTGTAAATAGTTAATTTGCTTCAATTATGAGCCTGTCCTGCTAAATTAGAAGCAGCAGGGATATGAAGAGCCAGTATTACACTTTTGAGACAGCTGACAAATCCTTGGAGCCTACAAACCAATGTCTTTTTCTTGGAGCTGTCGGTAATTCCATTAATTTTATGTCAAGTCAATCAAATCCTTTACCCATCACTGGTGCTCAAACCCCCCCCCCCCCTACACAAATTTCATAGAATATTCTTTAATGATCTCGTGAATGTAGGTTTCACATCAGAATCCCTCAGTAAACCAAATATTCCCCCTACTGAAATCTTCTGCAGCATTATAATGGTTTATGTGAAGAAATATGTCAGTATTAATATGTAATAATTCTTAGCTATATTGAGATTGGAAATGGATGCACGGAGATAGGGAAGGAGTGAAATTGCGTGGTGCAGTTAGACCAGAACTATTTCTCCATCCCTTTCACTTATTTCATAGCTATGAACGGACATACAGTAGATCATCTTGCAGGTAGATCTCTTGGTAAAGATAAAATAAAAGAGTAAAACTCAACCTGCACGTCAGAGGCAGCGGGACATTGTTGTGGTTGGAGTGACAAAACGATTCTCCCGCCGCTCCCAAGCTCTCTAGTTTCTCATACTATGTTGGGGAAATATTTGTGGGACCTGGCCCTTGTAGCCACCCCATTCAGCTTCTTATTAATCTCATTTCATTTAAATTGGCCTTTTTCTTAGAAATTTGTGGGCCAGAAACCCAGAGCCCTGCCCCGATAGTGTGCTTAGGTTCCATCTACTGGAGTCTCCGTCAAAGCTCACTCCAGCCCATCTTAACCGTCCCAGCCATCGAAGCCTTCCCCAGCCCGTCCTCAACTGGAATGGCCCTATACGGGACACAGGCCGTGCACACCTGCCCAGTACTGGCCTTAGTTCCTTCAATGTAGACCCATTATTTTCTGATTAGAGATCCTCTGTGTTCATCCCACGCTTTATGTTGTATTGATTTGGTTTTGCTAGGCTTAAACTGTTCAGCTCACATTTGGCCCTGCTGAGCTTGAGGTATCCAAGGATGCGATATTTGAGGGCCTCTCACATTCCGCTCCATCATATGACTTCCCTATTGCTTATCATGTATACTTCATCTGTTACATCTTTGAGCTTGTTTTCTCAATACTGGGCCTATTGTGTTTTGGAGTTGCTGCTCGTTACTGAGTCATTTTGCAATGCTGCTGTTTATTATTGTGTGCTTTGTTTCTCTGAAATTATTCTGTCATTGTGACCAGTTTTGATCATTTTCAAAAGGATGGGATAGAAAATGAAATTCATATCGTTTCACTTCTGGGTAACCAGCTTAGAACACTCAGTGGTATAGCGAGGTTAGGAGGTGCCCAGAGCGGTAACGCCCCCCCCCCCTCGCCCTCTTCTCTGTCCCCTCACTCCTTCACCAGCCCCACCCCCTACCGCTCGTGCTCCCCTTTCCTTCCCCTATACCTGTTTAGCATCCCCAGCGCAAGCAGCATCTCTAACTTGGCCATCTCTCCTGCTGCGGGGGACAGGGAGGGGGTTGGCAGCAGGAGAGAATCAGCATCTCTCCCACTGCAAGGGGGGGGTCACCGCCGCTGCAGGGGGGGTTGTTTATGGTGGGAAAAATTGGTCATTTCTCACGCTGCAAAGGGGGGATTTGTTGGTTGGCAGTAGGAGAGAATCGGCATCTCTCCCCCTGCAGAGGAAGGGTGTTCTGTTTATGTTTATTCAAATATTATTATTATTATTATTAGGTTCTTATATCCCGCCATACCCAAAGAGTTCTAGGCGGTTTACATCCATTACATTAGGATCCGGTCTGAACCCGGATTTACAAAAATTTTGTCGGAATTGCAGGTAGCGCGGAAGGAGGCACAGGTTTATCATAGTTGGGTTAGAAGATAAAATGGAGGGAGTGGGAAACCAGAAGAGGGGGGGGGGAGAGGGAGGTGGGGGTGGGGGGGGTTGGAGTGTATGCGGGGAGTAAGGACTAAGGGTCTTGTTCGCGGAAGAGGTGTGTTTTGAGAAGTTTTCTGAAGTCTAGGTAGGTCGGGGCCTCTAGCATCATTTGGGCTAGCCAAGGGTTCAGCTTGGCCGCCTGGAAGGCGAAGGTTTTGTCGATGAATCTTTTGAGCTGGCATGATTTTATGGAGGGGAAGGTAAACAACTGGATTCTGCGGGATTTCTTGTTGGTGCAATACATATTGAAATGTGGGGAGAGGTATTTTGGTGAGAGACCAAATACTGTCTTGTAACAGATGCAGGCGAACTTGAAGAGGACTCGGGATTCGAAGGGTAGCCAGTGCAGTTGGTGGTAGAAGGGGGTGATGTGTTCCCATTTGTTCAGGCCGAAAATGAGGCGGACAGCTGTGTTTTGAATCAGTTTTAGTCTTCTGGTGATTTTCTTTGTGGAGCTTAGGTAAATGATATTGCAATAATCCAGTATGCTGAGGATAGAGGATTGAACTAATAGTCGAAATGCAGTGTCATCGAAGTATTTCTTTATGGTACGGAGTTTCCAGAGTGCTGAAAGGCCTTTCTTGACAATGAGGTCGGTGTGATTTTCTAGGGATAGATGTTTGTCAAGCGTGACTCCTAGTATTTTTAATGTTTGTTCGAGTGGGAAAACCAATCCTTTCACCTGGATTGTGGTGTCTTTGATTTTGTCTTTGGGGGTGGCTAGAAAGAATTTTGTTTTGTCTGGGTTGAGCTTTAGTTTGAAGGAGAGCATCCAGAGTTCTATCTGGCTGAGTATGCTAGTTATGTAGTTGAGAAGATCCTGGGATAGACTGGTTAGAGGGATGACAATTGTGATGTCATCTGCATAGATGAAGAATTTGAGCTTAAGTTTGTGAAGGAGGTTACTGAGGGAGGCGAGGTAGATATTGAACAGGGTGGGGGATAAGGGGGAGCCTTGTGGTACACCGCAGGAGTTCACCCAGCTGTAGGAGAAGTTGTCATTTTTGTGTACCCTGTAGGATCTGTTTCGTAGGAACCCTTGGAACCAGCTGAGTACCCGGTCGGAGATTCCAATGTGGGCCAGGCATTCCAGGAGAATAGTGTGGTCAACTAGGTCAAACGCACTGCTTAGGTCAAATTGTAAGATCAGGGCGCTGGAGCCCCGACTGAAGAGTATGTGCAGGTGGTCTAGTAAGGAGGCGATGATGGTCTCTGTGCTGTGGTCCGTGCGGAAGCCCGATTGATTGTCGCTTAGGATATTGAATTTTTCCAGGTATGCGGAGAGTTCTGCTTTTACTGCCCCTTCCGCGATTTTGGTGAATAGTGGTATGTTAGCTATTGGTCTGTAATTGGAAGGTGCGTTGGAAGAGTCCTTTATGCTTTTTATGATTGGGGTTATTAAGATATGTCCTTGTTCTGGAGGGAAGTTTCCTGCGGATAGTAGGGAGTTGACCCATAGTAGCATGTTTGCTTTGAAGTAGATCGGAGCCGTTTTCATCACATTTGGGGGGCAAGTATCTAGTTTGCAGAAGGATTTGGTGTATTTGTTATAATATTTGTTGAAGGTTGAAATATGATATACCGCTGAATCTTACAGAATTCTCAGCAGTTTACGTAATCTTTTACAGATACTTCAAACATTTTCCCTCTGTCCCGGTGGGCACACTAACTATCTAATGTACCTGGGGCAGTGGAGGATTACGTGACTTGCCCAGGGTCACAGCGTGGGGTTTTGAACCCACTAGCTCTGGGTGCTGAGGATGTTGATCTAACCAGCGCATCTCTCCTACTGCATCACAACATGGTTTCTTTAACAGTCTCTGACATTGCCGTGCCAGGGTTTAAAACAGTGCAGTCACTGTACCGGCACCCTTGGACCAGTCGCTTAGTTTTGTAGCTAAAAGCTGTCGCCACTTTTAGAAAATGGCTCGGCAATTTTTAAGAATCCACCGGAGGGCTCATTTCAATGTTGAAGAGCCCATTTGCATAGCATTATCGGAGACTGCTGGAAACCTCACTAAAGACAGAGAGAATCTGTTTTGATAATCCACCGCTAAAATGTGTGCAGGCTAAACCATCGGAAAACAGTTCAGCGACGGCTTTAAAGTTTTGAGAATCTTGGCCCAAAAGCATTAAATGCAGCTGCCAGGGAGGTGCTGGAATGCTGATGAGGGGGTGGGTTGATTCAGTACGTTTTCTCCTTGTAGACATAAAACTCCAGATTCTACATATGGCGACTAAAGTTTTTTCCATAAATGTGGCTGTGCAGCCAAATTGTGCATGTAACTTAATTGTTAACAAGCCAATGGTCACTGATAATGGGCTTCTGACCTCGCTTGAGAGAACAGTATAGAAAATTGAATAAATAAATATTGTTTCTTGCCCTGAGCATGCTGTTGCTCTTTCTTCCCTTATTGGGCTTCAGGGAAGCACCTTTTCTTCTTCCTCTGTTGGCCTGGCATGATGCCATTAATTCTTCTCCAGCCGAAGCTGGGTGGGACATTATTGCTTCTCCCCTCCCCCCCACCTCCCCCCGCCCCCAGCTCAACAGGACACTACTGCTCCTCTTCATCAATCTTCATTTCTTGATCTATTCCAACAAGGCCTACTGAGGGGTAAGGGGGTTATATTTGCCTATGTATATTTACGTATATGTCAAATTAGGATAAAACTTGTATTAAAAAAAACTTGTATTGTAAATATGGCAACCTATTAACTGTACTATATATTATGTATGTCAATCTGTAACCCACTCTGAGCTCTTTGAGGAGAATGGAATAGAAAACAAATTAAATAAATAAATGCTAACAAGCAATTATCAGCACTAATGGGCAGTAATGCAGAATTTATGCTTACAACTTTCTAAATGTATTCTATAAAGTGGTATACACAAATTCCAACATGTGGATCTTAAAAGAAGGCACGGCCATGGGAGGGGCATGGGCGTTCCTAGAAATTACATGCACTGTTATAGAATACACCCAATCCGTGCCGAATTTAGGTGCGGGCATTTAATCCAGGTTTTAGTTGGCATAAATAGTTGTACCTAAATTTTAGTCACAGGGCCAGTCACTATGTATATTCTATAAACCACGCCTAGCTTTAAACCTTAGTAAATCAAGCCTATAGAAACTGCAGTGAACCTCAGAGCGGGAGCTGCAAAATTTAGGATCCAGCAGTTCAAAATTCTCTCAACTCCCCTATACCTCCTTTTCCACCTCCAACTGTGGGGATAATGGTAAGGTTGATAGAACTTTCTGCACTACCTTCTAGGCTTTTAGATTGGCTCCTAAATCCATTGCAAATTTGGCTAGGCCTGACTTAGCCACAAATCTGGCTTTTAATCATTGCTCTGGTTTCATTCACTTTCAACGATAATCTAATAGGGTAAAAACAAAGATTCTTGAGGGGAGGGCACTGTGGAGTTCAGGCAGTATGGCTGCATTGAGTAAGAATTCTGCTACAACTTGGCTATTTAAACTAGAAAATCGATCCCTCAAGCATCAATAATGAACAAATTGAATTGGAATGTAAAAAGATATACATCAGCAAGTCAGGTAAAAATGATATAAAATTTGCACTCGCTATGGGTCTAAGAAGATATAAAGGACACCGGAAAAGATGGCACCCAGGGAACAGGCTGGGCAAGACTCAATGCTCAAGGAAATACTGATGCTAAGAGAGATGATGACATGTTAGGTAACATCACATATACACTGTTAACACAAACGTTTACCTCTTACTCGTATTTTCACTTAGAACAACTGAAATATTGTTGGAGCAGATTATGACACTAACACAGGGCCATGTGGTGTCCATCAACAAAATCCAAATAGAGTTTAAGATCTGAATCACCACAACCACAGGAGCAATGTTAGGCTTCATAAGGTTATAATTCTTCAAATTTGGTTGCTGTAGTTTCCAAATTTATCCTTTGCAAAAGACTGTGAATTAGAGAGAGACCACTGAGTCCCCTCAGTGGGGCTGAGTAGAGGAAGCAAGCAGTCCCAGCCCATGGTGGCAAAAGTTCTTTGTTATACAAACACAAATCGAGTTTATATTCCATGAAAGTACACAAGGCTCCAATGTGGATTACAAAAATGTGTAGCTAGATATACCTAGGATACATAACCATTTGAAAATACCACAATGAATCTTTAGTTTTTGCAACCTAATGTCATATGGAAAGTGACCAGCTTTTGGTTCATCAGCACTGTAATGCCTTCATTAAGGAATATTCCTTTATTGGAGGCCTTTTCAGAACACGTGAAGAGATATTTTGAGTAGGATGCTTTTATTAATTTTGTGTATTATCACTGTTGTGTTTGGTTTTATTATTATGTATGTTTTATTGGGAGCTGCTTAGGTCTTTAAGTAGGTTACAAATAAATTAAATAAATAGAATAAATTATGCACTAAGGGGCTCATAATCGAAAGAGAAAAACGTCCAAAACCGGCCTAACTCGGCACTTGGATGAACATTTCCCAAATATGTCCAAGTGCCGATAATAAAAATGAGTTTTGGACATATTTCTAAACGACCTAGGCTTACATAGTGCTGCTGAACGATCAAAGCTAAATGGAGCATTTCGGGAGGAGTGTTGAGGGCGGGAGTTGGGCAGGACGTAGGCTGGCTTAGACTTAGTCGTACAGCATGTATCCCTAGGATAATAGACTTGGGGGTGGGTCAGTAGAGTGGGCAGACCTGAACTTGGACGTTGTGACTTAGCCATGTAAAACATGGTCTAAGTCACAAAAACCCACCTAAAGTCACCAGATAACTAAATTAAACTAAACCTTAAGTTTATATACCGCATCATCTCCACAGATGTTGTGGAGCTCGGCACGGTTAGGAGTGGGGAGACAAGCACTGCAAACACATATAACAGACCTCCACACACTACCCCTGTGATCACCGACCCCCCACCACCTTTAAAATACAGTCTCTAGACCATCATCACCTGGCAGCCTGGTATAGGAAAGCTTAGTCGCCCGGCACAGAAGCGGCTTAAGTCATCTTGGGGGTGGGTTAGGGACTCATGGAGAGGAGGACCCATGCCAATAAGCCCCTTTAAGCACTGCATTGATACTGAAACATGTGCACTCCCCTATACACCTCCAAAACTCTTTTGTACTGGCATATAAGTGGCTTCTGCAGCCATAAGGGCTATTGGGGTGGTAGATAAGTGGATCTAAAGGATTCTGGAGGTGGTTTGGGGGGCTCACCATGACCTATAAGGGAGCTGTAGTGAGGAGAAGACATGGGACCCTTTTTGTGAAGTTCACAGAAGTGCCCTGTAAGGTACCCCACTATTTAGATGGCATGTCTGGGTGTTCAGTCCATCACTTTGCAGATCCCTCCCATGTCCAACAGGGCTTTAGAAAAAAAAAGTATGTAAAAATAAATTTCTGGGACATCGCCATAACAACATAAAATCTTGATTTTATGAAATTTAGGAATATTGTCTGCAATTCTGGAGGCTGCACTTTCAAAAAGATATAATAATAATAATTTTATTCTTATATACTGCCAAAACCATAGAAGTTCGAGGCAGTTTACAGCAAGAAGCGCTGGACAATCAGCAAAGAGGTTACAATCAAAGTCAGCAATACAATCTTACATAATGAAAGAATATGAGAGCTATATAGTTCTTAGGGTTACTGGTTGAATAGGCAGAGCTGAGTTGATTCTTAGTTTACAAATCGATTGAACAAAAGCAGGATGGAGTTAGTCCAGAGGAAGACTGCTAAAATGGTGTGTGGTCTTCGTGATAAGGCATATGGGGAGAGACTTCAAGATCTCAATCTGTATACTTTGGAGGAAAAGCTGGAGAGGGAAGATATGAGGAGTCATTTAAATACCTACATAATATAAATGTGCATGAGTCGAGCCTCTTTCATGAGAGGGCATAGGATGAAAAGTTAGATGAAAATGTGGTATAAAAATGGACGCTTTAGCGACTTGGACAATCAAACCGGCAGGACGTATGGTTAGACGATTTTCAAAAGAAAAAAAATTTTGGACGTATTTTTCGATAATATGTCCTAGGTTGTTTTTTTACTTTGGATGACTTACGACTTAGACAAAAACGGACTTAGACGTCCCTTTCGATTATGCCCCTCTAAGGTCCTGATTCTATAAAAGACACCTAAAGTTAGGTGCCTAGATCGGCATGCCTAGCCAATCTAGGTGCCTACTTAATTTTCTTAATTGGCTTAATTGGTGCTGATAATTGAAAGCACCATTAAAAACAATTTTAAAATAATTAAAAAATAATTAATTAGATATTAGACGCCTAACTTGGTAGGCGCCTAGCACTTTGAGTTAGGTATCTAGACTGAGGAACTTACAAGCAAGTAGGCATGGTTAAGAGTGGATTTGAGGGTAGTTTGACTTAAGTGCACTTATTTAGGCCAAGAAAACCCTGGCCTAAATGGGAGTGTGCCTAAGGTTTTAACACCTCCCACTGCCTAAGACTGCCTAGACGCCACTAGGCACAATTCTATAAACAGCACCTAGTGGATGATTGACAATCACGTACAACAGTGCCTAGGAGTTAGGCACCATTTATAGAATCAGGCCTTAATCACTATTTTATAAAGAGCCCATGTCTTATATAGAATTGTATTTAAGGCAAATTCTGGTTTTGGGTGCTGAAGTTATGCTTGCTGAAACTTGATGTAGATGCTGGCACCTAAATTAGGCACGCTTAAGCAGAGTTCTGTAATTCCATATCCAACATGTTGGAACGCCTCCAACACACCCATGGTCACATCCCATAATGCCATGGGAGTTATACGTTGTACTGCATAGAATAGTGCACATCCAGAAGCGCACACAAATTTTTATGAGTACCAATTAACATCAATAACTGCTTGCTAGCATCCAATTATTGATGATTCAGAGCTGATTTTGCAATTTATTTGAGTGCACTTCTCAGAAACATGCCCAAAGTTGGGCACACAACTTTGATCGTCATATATAGAATCTGGGAGTATGTGTTTCAGTGTTCGCTCCTCTTTCAAATTTAGATAATTTTGTAGGTTGGCTACGGAATCTAGTCAAGAACCCATGGCATGAAATAACACTGAAATATCCAAGCAGTTTCCTGCATCAAAAAGAGCCGATAGGGATACTCATTGCTACCTGAAATCAAGTAGTCCATAAGCCACCAGCTTCTAAAGCAGTGGTCTCAAACTCAAACCCTTCGCAGGTCCACATTTTGGATTTGTAGGTACTTGGAGGGCCTCAGAAAAAAATAGTTAATGTCTTATTAAAGAAATTATCATTTTGCATGAGGTAAAACTCTTTCTAGTTTATAAATCTTTCCTTTTGGCTAAATCTTAATAATAATATTGTAATTTATACCTAAGATACATATGATCAAGAAACTGTTTTATTTTACTTTTGTGATTATGTTAAACATACCGAGGGCCTCAAAATAGTACCTGGTGGGCCGCATGTGGCACCCGGGCCGCAAGTTTGAGATCCCTGTTAGCCAGTCCATGCAATGTCAGGATTGTGCAAAGCTGTCTGCAAGAGTAAAAGCTGGCCTACCAAACACTAATCATCACTAACACACACACAAATGCCCATTTTTTTGCTACATTAAAAAAACAAACAAACATAAATATATTTTAATGATATAATGCCACAGACACAAATAAGAGGGAGTGCTGAAAAGTTGTCAGCCACATCAAGAAGAGAATGATGTGGTTATGGTTCAATCATTGATCTGAAACAATGTCAGAACATAGAATTTTGTTTCTGCAAATTGGCATGCTTTTCAGCTACAGTAGCAAAATAACGCTCAGAATTTAGGAATTTGGTTGGGCTGAGAACTTTTCAGCATTCCCTCCTAGCAGCTGAAGTTGCAATATATAGATCAAATGTACGTACTGTAACATGCATCTTTGACTTGAAACAGCATTATAAGAAACCACCAATAATAATAACATTAAATAAGCACAAATTGGAAATGAATTGAATTACAATGATACTGAAATTCCAGGTTTTTTCACATCAACGGTAGATATGATATATAAGCAGTCCAGAAGATGAAAAGAGTAGCTAGAGGAATGCTTGGAAACTAATGGTTAATATCTTTGAGAAAGATTGTCCAGAAGACAGGCTACCACGTAGACATGTTTTGTCTTAGATGTTATAACCTCTAGGCAATTTCTATTGTTATCTTGTCTTGTCGCTGTATAGAAAATTTGTTTTTAATGTCTTCTTTTAATAACACTTTGTAAAATCGCTTTGATATTTGATAAGGCGGTATATCAAATTTTTAATAAACCTGAAACCTGATATGTATGTTATTATTTTATTAAATTATAATTCTAACTAGTCTTTAAGCCCGTTACATTAACGGGTGCTAGAATAGATGTGTCTTTCTGTCTTTCTTTCTCTCTCTCTCTCTCTCCTTAGCCACTTTCTGTCTGTCTGTCTTTCTTTCTGTCTCTCTCTCTCTCCTTGGCTACTGTCTGTTTGTCTTTCTGTCTCTCTATCTCCTCGGCTGTCCACCACCACCCCTTGCCTGCTCCCCCTGTCCAGCAGTAGCGCTTTATTTCTGTCTCTCTCTCTCCTTGGCCCCTGTGTCTGTCTGTCTTTCTTTCTTTCTGTCTCTCTCATTGGCTGCTGTCTGTCATTTTTTCTTTCTTTCTCTCTCTGTATCTCCTTGGCCATTGTCTGTCTGTCATTTTTTATTTCTTTCTCTCTCTCTCCTTGGCCATTGTTTGTCTGTCTTTCTTTCTTTCTGTCTCTCTCTATCTCCTTGGCCACTGTCTGTCTGTCTTTCTTTCTCTCTGAATCTCTCTCTCCTCGGCCGCTTTCTGTCTGTCTGTCTGTCTTTCTTTCTGTCTCTCTCCTTGGCTGCTGTCTGTCTGTCTTTCTTTCTGTCTGTGTCTCTCCCTGGCCCCTTGTCTGTCTTTCTTTCTTTCTCACTCTCTTCTTGGACTCTGTCTTTTTTTCTTCGTCTCTCTCTCTTTGGCCACTGTCTATCTTTCTGTCTGTCTCTCTGGCCCCTTGTCTGTCTGTCATTCTTTCTGTCTGTGTCTCTCCCTGGCCCCCTGTCTGTCTGTCTTTCTTTCTTTCTCTCTCTCTCTCTCTCCTTGGCCACTGTCTGTCTGTCTGTCTTTTTTTCTTTGTCTCTCTCTTTGGTCGCTGGCTGGTTGTATGTCTCTCTGGCCCCCTGTCTGTTTGTCATTCTTTCTTTCTGTCTCTCTGTCTCTCTCCCTGGCCCCCTGCCTGCCTGTATCTCTCTGTTGCGCCATGCCTGCTTGTCTTTCCGTGGCCCCCTTCTGTCTCCCCCACCCCAGAGCAAATCAAAATTGCTGCCTGCCCCCCAGCACTCCTCTCCCCCCAAATAGCTCCCTTTTCCTCTCCTCCTCCACTTCCCTGTGCAGCAGTGGCAGCCAGACGCCTTGCAGCACCCGCACACCTGTCTGCATTGTCGAGGCCGAAGGATACCCTCCTGCCTTTGCTCTTGGTGGTGAACCCTCCTTCCGTTGCTCTCACCACCACTTATCACCACCGCCGCTCAAACCGCTGCATGCACCGCAAGCCGCCGCACGCACCACAAATAGAACACGGCCACAGAGGCACACATCACGGAGGCAGGGATCACGCCATCGTAAGTGCGCATGCGCGCTTAGGGTCTTATTATAGAAGATACAAGTGTTTGAAACTATGAAAACAAAGAATCTCTTGGAATCTTCAAGAATTTTCTCCAGAGCCTCAAGCATGATACCATCTACTCCAGTATGGATTTGCTTATTTGATAAGAGTAGGCAGTCCTAGTTGCACTGTATGTTGTCTGATGTTCTTCTACCAACTGGAATGGTAGCTACGTAGTTAGGTGGTGCTCTTCCATACATTGGGAAGATCAGAGAAAAAAATGTTTGTATCCTCACCATAAAAAAGAAACTTTAGTTTGACCTCTCATGTCTAAAATGTTGCAGGTATTTCTTCAATAACTGACTGAAATAATTGCTTTTGCTGTTGTTGAAGTTTTGCCTAAAACTGTGGATTGGTTATAAACAAATTTTTTTGATTCACCCTCCTGAATCCACATTGAGATGTGGATATTACTGCTAAGGAAGGCAGACTATTCTTTGGGCACATTTTCTCTTCTTTGCTTTTCACTCTCTGTCCTGCCAAGGAGGCATCATGAATCTTATTGCTTTTCCCAGGTGTGAGATAGATCACTATTCTAAGTATACAGTTAGAAGGAGACTTCTTTAAGATAAGGAGACTTCTTCTGATTTACAGGAGATCTTTGAAAACATTTCAATAGTTTTCATATACAAAACGCGTTTCACATAACGAACTTTTCGCATAACAAACTTGCTCCTGGAACGAATTAAGTTCGTTGTGTGAGGCACCACTGTAAATGGTAGATTTTCTACATGGCAGACAAAATAACACACAAAATATAGAATGACTCTAGTTCTCACCAATCCTTGACTGCCACACTAACTGCCGTAGGGCAAAAAAACAAAAAGAGATAAAAATATAATAGTCTCAAATGGTTTTCACTTCTTTCAGTTCTATAAAGAGCAGAGCTGCTCTGATTTCACTGGCCTGACACCTGTTTTCCAGAGACACATTTTTCCCCTAGCAGGTTAGGATAAATCCAAACAACCTCTCTCTTCAAAAGGTTTATACAGAAAAAAGGCTTTCCTCTTTGTGACTTCTATGAGACAAACCTTTTCAAGTGAAGGCCCTCCTCTTTCCTGCGAGGAATTTCTATAGCAGTAAAGCCTTCTGCTTCTATGAGTCAGTCAGCAAGTTCAAACAAGCAAAACTGGAATTTTCTTTTCTCTCTCTCTTTAAGAAATGGTTTCCAAAATCTCTCCCTTTTATACAAACCTTCTGACATTCTTCAGTTGTAGGTTTTGTCTCTTTCAAGCGCTCTGTGTTGTACTGAAAAGTAGGTTATTTATTTTAGGCCTTGTCCTCTAATAAAAGTTCTCTATTATGGATTCTTTTACAGATCCCACTGCAACTTAGCCATCTGTTAATGGGTAAAAGGGAAGAAGAAGAAAAGACAGAGAGAAATAATGCTGGTCTAATATCTTGGCCACACTTCAGAAACCATATTGCTTTGCTCCCTATGTCTGTCTGTCCTCATTCAGCTCTATGTATTATTAAAGTGCAAAGTTGTGGGGTGTTGTTTTGTTTTTTTGCAAAAGGTTCTTTGTGAACTAAATAATCCAAAAGACAAAAAAAAAATAAAAAGCATTTTTCTGGAGTTTAACACACAAAACCCCCTTTTGGACAAGATTTCACGCAAGGGGCCTTCTTTATAGTAAACATTCAGTTTATGTAAATTCAACATTAATGAGCTGCTGTAGTACAAATACATGCAAAGCAGCTCATTAATGCGCAGCTTGGCACAGCCAGGCATACAAAAAAAGGCTTGTGGGCCTGTTTTTGCCAAACAAATAACTACATCTCAGGAGTATACTGCCAGAAGTCCGGAGTATTTGGTTTCCAAGACGGCCACTGCAGGGAAGAGCAAGGGGAGATCACGTCTGCCCCTATGGAATATTCACATGGGGGGTAAGTAGGGGCTTATAGGGGGAAGGGCCTCTGGAGGATCCTTATTTTAGAAAGGAAGAAGCTGTGGGTAGCAGGTGGTCATTTTGATGATAAGCACCTAAATATTTTTATATATATATATATATATTTTGAACCCTAAACCAGGATTTGGAGAAGAATCTGGAAGTTGCTAAGGGGAAGGCAGGATATTAGTCTACTAGGGAATAGAGGATCTCCTGGGATCAAATAATTTCTCATGAAATTTAGCAGTGGAATGTAAATAATTCATGAGCTCATCTGTATCCTGTAGATCAATTTCACAAAATAACAGCCATGTGTATTTATTCATGGGTTAATATCACATTTCAGTATTTTTAAGCTCCATGGAGCAGGGAATCTCTAATCCAGTGTCTCTCAAACTGTGTGAAAAGGCACAGTGGTGTGCCCCGAAGACATTCTGGGTGTGCCATGAGAGATTCCAGAATTTTATTTTATTTTAAAAAATTCCCTTTATAAGTATACACTAGAATAGATGACATGTACATCATGTATGCAAGAGTCTGTGAATGTTATGAGCATCTGTGTGCGTAAGAATAGAACTGCCCAGACAAGTATCATTCTTTGGCGTGATTGGTCCTTGAAAACTAATGGCAACTATTTTTATATTTTATGCAGTATTTATCCTAACTTGAACAACAAAGCAACCAAGGCTTTGGATCATCCTATCTTTGCGAACTTAGATTTTCAGCTCTGACAGAAATTAAATTGAAAAAAAGAGAACGACTGCAGATGGTGGATGATGAAATGCGTGTTTGCTTGTCAACTATTGAGCCACCTTTTGAGTTAATTTACATTAAAAAACAAGCACATCCATCGCATGGATTAGCAATTCTGTTCAATCTACTTTAGTTTCAAGTTTTATTAGGATTTTATATATCGCCTATCAAGGTTATCTAAGCGGTTTTACAATCAAGCATTTTCCCTATCTGTCCCGGTGGGCTCACAATCTATCTAACATACCTGGGGCTATGGAGGATTAAGTGACTTGCCCAGGGTCACAAGGAGCAGCGCGGGGTTTGAATCCACAATCCCAGGGTACTGAGGCTGTCGCTTCAACCACTGTGCCACACTTACCTATACATAGCTTAAAGAATTTTAAATAAATAACTCAAATGTTAATTTTTTGGTTGGTTTTGCAATTTTATAATTTCAATTATAATGTGCTGCGGAAAACATTTGCTCCATTTAGTGTGCCAGAGCTAAAAAAAAAGTTTGTGAGACACTGTTCTGATAGGCTGTACAGTGCCACATACATCTTGAAACGCTTTATGAAGCATCTAACATGGGGTTCTCAGCACTGTAGACAGTAGCACAGGCACACAATACTGTCAACTGAACTAAAATAGGAGTATTTGCATTAAAAATTCAGTGTTAGCTGCCTGTTTTGGAAGTGGGTGTGGTCTGGGCAAGACAGGGGCGGGCAGAATAGTGGCCAACTGTGACAGCTAGCACACAGATCGCCCACCATGTGCTAGCTGTCAGGGGGCCCCTTCTTATCAAGCACCTGCACCCTTGATGAAGGCCAATATTGTCTCAATCAGGCCTCATCTCTTGACACAGACTCCCAATCATGCACTCACATCACACACACACACACACACACCCCGACTTATTTCAAGCACCCCAAAGGTATACCCATGCTCTCCTGATGCAGACCAGATCCCCATCCCACCCCGATCAGGCACCCCAACATATTCCCAGCATTCTAGTGGCACAGCTGCACCCTTCTGTCAATGCAGCTTTGACCTTCTATTCAACATCAGGGTGCTAAAATAACCAGTCCACCCCTTCTCCAAACTCTGCCCCTGGGACCTTAACACCCTGCCCCAGCCAGAGCTGCACCCTGTTCCTACCCCATCCCCTCTTTTTGGGGCTTACTCACAGGTCAGCATCAATAATTGAGTTTTCCCAGGTGACAGCAACCCTCCATGCTTGTTCCCAAATCCAAAAGGGCTCAATTACCCCTTGTGGTAGTCTTTGGTACTATCACTAGGGGTTATACTTCTGTATACAGAGATTCATATTTCTGGTCTTTATAATAGTGTGCCTATGTGAAATGTCCAGAAATGAGCCTTTTTATGCTTATTTTATAAAAATGTTATCAGGACAGAAATCAAATGTCTTCAAAATAGTTGTTTGGTTTTTTTAAAAAAAATTTAACCTTAAGGAGACATCAGCAGAGGTTACCAATCTCTCATCATATGTGAATGAGATGTCAACTAAGTGGTAGATTTTTCCAAGCTTCTGTGTAGCAGCAACAACAACAGTATCCCTTATCTATTTTAAGTGTAGCTTATTATTAAATATTTTTTGAAAGAACCTTCTCGTCTGATCTGCTTTTTTTTCTCCACCATATTGGATCTTTCTGATTGACTGTTCTGTTGCATTCATGCACCTATCCATTCAAATAACATTGCTGAATACGGTATATTGTAAATGCTGGCGTTAATGAACATCAAGCTTATACATACATTTGGTCTGCTGTTTCTGAGACCAAACTTGCATATACAGTATAAGATATACATAGAGCTGCTAAACCTCCCTTCTCTATATCTAACTTTAGGCTTACCCTCTGCCTTACCTCTAACCCTTTCTCAAATTTGCATAATGCCCAAATTGTTTTCAGCACCACCATGGATTGCATAAGTGACCCTGAATAATAATGAGGGGCAGCTGGAAAGTTCTGTACATTTAATCCAGTGATTTTCTACTTTTTTCGTTCTGTATTTTTCCAACAGAATGAAAAAAGTGGTAAATCACTGGGCTGCCCCAACTTTGTTGGTTGGACTGAGAACTTTTCAACGGCCCCTCATAACATAAGGCGTGATAGATTATCCAAGCATGAAGTTTTGTTACTATAGAAGGCTGTATATCTTCATCTACTTAAGACTTTTTTTGTTATTTCGTAGGTGTACAAAAAGAAAACTGAGGCAGCCAAAAAGGAATACCTGAAGCAGTTGGCTGCCTACAGAGCAAGCCTTGTGTCCAAGGTAACATGCGATTATGTCATCATTTTGTGGTTGGGGTCTCACTGTGCACTGGATCATGAGCTCTCTGCCCTGAAATCTGTGTCTCAGCTTGTTGAATCTTGTACCTTGAAGTAGATGTACTAAGCAATGTTAGTGCTTTAGAAAAGCACCAATGCATGCAAAGAAAAGCCAGTGCGCACTATTTGGCATGTGTTTGCAGCTACTTTAAGAGCCATTTTACTAAAGCTAAACACGTGCAAATGGACATTAGCAAGAGCTAAATGCCATGTAGCTTATAGGTGCACACTAAACTTTAGTAAAAGGGTCCCTTAGCTTTTGTGTAGGGCAAACTTTGTGCACAATAAGCCATGACCTGAAAAATCAATCAGATTGGCTCATTACCTATGTTTGCATAGTAACATTTTGCATGAAGGTAAATTTAGAGCTCCTTTTATGAAGCCACGCTAGCGGATTTAACGAGCACGACTTTTCATCATGCGCTAACCCCCACGTTGGCCTTAAAACTACTGCCTGCTCAAGAGGAGGCTGTAGCGGCTAGCGCGGCCAGCGGTTTAGCACGCAGTATTACGCGCATTAAACTGCTACCGCGCCTTCGTAAAAGGAGCCCATAAACTCTGCTATTTGGCATCCACTTTGTTGTAAAAAAAAAAAAAGATTGCTACAAACCTAATTTGTGAATTATTTAAATGCATCAATAATGCATGAAGCAAAATTGCCTTTTCCTAACCCATTCCCACTGGGCCCTTTGAGGGTCTTATGTTGGACAAAAAACTCTCAAAATACAATATACAATTGTATCAAAACATATATAATAGTGGTGTGGAGTGTCAGTTACTGTGCATCAAACAAATCAAAAAGGCATTAATATTCAAATGTAGGGTTCCAGTCTTTTTTTTTTCTCACACTAAAAACCTCTATTAATATTCTAACATATTTTGAATTGAATTTAAAGTTTTGCATAGAAAATTTTTTTCAGTCGATGACATACTGCTTCTTAAGTCATTGAGAGGGGCATAATCAAAAAAACCATCTAAGTCCCTTTTTGGCCTAAGGCCTTAAATGTTGAAAGCAGAAGCAGGGAAAGTGTCCATAACCAAAACAAGTCCTTGTTTTGATAATGGCCTGCCTCTACATTCAGCTGTTTAAACGCCCAGACCAGCACTACATCTACATTTGTACCCAAACGACATCTACACTTATACCCCATAATGAACCAAAAAAACACCTAAGCCCCAAACGTCCAACACAAGGGCTTTTAGGTGAAGGAGGAGCCAGTCCTTCGCCTAAAAGCTGGAGTCTGTAACTGGTATCTGTGCTTAAGGCCCTGCCCACAGGAAGAGCCTTAGGTTCCTGGACCTATTCTGATTGGCCCAGGCACCTCAGGCCCCACCTGAGGGCGGGGTTTCAGCCACCTGGGCCAATCCGGCCCCATTCTGGAGCCGGTTGGCCTGCCGGACGGGCGGGCTTGGCACCCGTCTGTCCGGCCAACGATTTGAGGTACGGGGAAGGGGGGTGGGGGTGGGGGGGTCGTGGGTCGGCAGGGGGGCCGATTGGGAGTTCAGGGGGGTGGACATTGGAGGGAGGGGGGTTGTGTCGAGGGCAGGAGGACCTAGAATCCCTCCTGCCCATATTGTAGTGGGGGGTGGGGGATAGGGGGGTCCGCCTAGGCAGGAGGGGTTGGGCTCCCTCCTGCCCGATCGTGTAGGGGGGTGGGGGGTGAGAGGTCAGGAGGGCTTGGGCTCCTTCCTGGCTTGATCGTAATCGGAGGGGGGGCCCGCAGGGCAGGAGGGCTTGGGCTCCCTCCTGCCCCGAACGTAATCGTGGGGAGGGGGGGTCGCGGATCGCTGGGGCCTGGAGAGCTTGGGCTCTCTCCTGGCCCAATGTTGTCGCGGGGTGCCGCAGCTGGCAGGGCAGGAGGGCTTGGGCTCCCTCCTGCCCCGATGTCATCGGTTCCTTGGGCTCCCTCTTGCCCCGATATTGTTGGGGGGGGGGTGATGTATCCCGGCAGGAGAGATTGGCTATCTCCCCTGCTGCGATGCAATTACTCCTCTACCCGAACTTCCACAACCCGCAGCATTTGAGATTGGGCATCTCTCCTGCCGCGGGTCGCAGCAGTTCGGGTAGAGGGGTGATTGCATCGCGGTAGGGGAAATGAGGCATCTCTCCTGCCATGATGATTGCGGTAGTTGGGTGGGTAGGTTGCCGGGCCGCTGAACTGATTGCGCCAGCGGCCATCAGCTCAGCGGCCCCTTTTTCGGCACTTAGACCTGTTTTGACTTCGTCTAAGTCAAAAAGGTATAAGTGCCGACTAGGCAACCTGCCTAAGGTTTTGGTTATACCTGCTGCACGCCTAGGTGTAGGTCGGCCCACCGCCCGCCCACCACCCGCCCTTTCCCCTCCTCTAAACACGACTCTTTTCTCTCTGTGCGTTTAGTGGCAGGGGAAAGGCCTAAGCTGGTTTTAGATACGTCTACAAACCAGCTTTGGTTATGGGTACTTGGACGATCAGGCTTATTTTTTTTGGATTATGAACCCCTGAGTCAATAACATTGATGATGACTCTGAGGCATTTTCCTTCCACACTTTAGATGAGAGAAAAAAAAAAAGATATGTTTGAACATTAATGGAGTTTTGATTTGTTTGATGGGTAGTCCGTTGGCTCCCTTGTTTGCTGCCAATGTAGACTCTGGAATAGTTTGTTGCTTTTCGGCACAGTACAACTCTTGTTGAGTCTGAGCTGTGTGATGTATGATTTTCCACAATGTTTTCCTGAGATATCAAGACTGACTGAGCCATGTTGGAGTTTGAACACCACATATATTAAACTCATAAAGAGCAATGATGTCAGGAAGCAGCAATTGTTCAGCTGTCATCTATGATCATGCAAGGGAACAAGGTAAGAAAAGAGATAGGAGGGAGGGAAGAGGGAGCCTGGAGATGAGCTTGAGGGTTAAATGTATGGGAGAAGGTAAGAAAGAGTTGGATTAATATAGAGTGGGGGTGCGGTTGGAGGTTGCTGTATGATTGAGGAAGAATTGATCTCAGGAAGGACCTACAGGTAGAGATGGGAGACTCAATGGCAGAGATTTCAAAATAAAATTATTTTTGTGGCTAAATGATCCATGTTTTTCCGTATGTCTCCAGGACAACACAATTACCCTCTCCTTTTCAAAGCCACATTAGCGTTTTTAGCACCGGCAGGCGCTAAAAACGCTAACACGGCTTTGTAAAGGAGGGGGTTAATTAGGAAACCGTTTTTAGGTTATAAATCTTATGTGTTGTCTCTCAGAACATCCTTTTTCTTCGTTTCCATGTTAATGTATGATTACTTATAATAATAAGAAATATGTTTTTCATGATCCTGAGTTAGAATTTTTCATATTAGATGAAGAGAGAAAATATTCCTGGTGATAATTAGGTCTAGAATGTATAGACCATAGTCATTTAAGACAGTATTGACTTTATGATTTCTTTGTGCTGTTTTTGATTTGTAGCTTCATTTCTCTCTAGCTATGTGAATTATTTTCTTTTTGTATATACTGAAAATACAAAAAGCACAGTTACTTACCTGTAACAGGTATTATCCGAGGACTGCAGGCTTATATTCTCACATGTGGGTGACATCATCCACAGAACCCAATAAGGTCAGTGTTAAAGTGAACTGTCACTTTAAACTTTTTGCAAGTCCCAAGATTGACCATACCATGCATGCACTGGCGCCTTCCCACTTTATTCTAGGACAAGCAGGCGGTATATTCTCACATATGGGAGTCCCTAGCTACCAGGGTCATACTTATGATCCTGATGAAATCAAAAGGGCTGGAGGGAAGTTAGCATTTAGAGAAAAAAATTCTGTAGAACTGCTTGGCCAAACCAACTATGCCATCTGGAATGATTCTCCAAACAGTAGTGGGATGTGAATATATGAACTGAGGACCAGGTGGCTGCTTTACAGATGTCCTCAATGGGAATGGGATGTAAGTGAGCTACTGAAGTTGCCATTGCTCGAATTTTATGCACAGTAACATGACCATCTAGCATCAACCCAGTCTAAGCATAGCACAAGGAAATACAGTCTACCAGTGAGATGGTTTTCTTGGTGACAGAAGCTCCGAGACTGTTTGGATCAAATGAAAGGAACAGTTGCATGGATGTTCTATGACATTTAGTGTGATCCAAATAATATGCAAGAGTATGTTTACAGTCCAATGTATGGAGTGCTGTTTTACCAGGATGCGAATGTGGTCTTGGAAAGAAGACAGGAAGAACTATGGATTGATTCAGATGAAATTCTGAGACAACTTTTGGGAGGAACTTGGGATGTGTGCGAAGAACCATCCTGTCATGCTAGAATGTTATATAAGGTGGATCTGCCATAAGCATATGAAGCTCACTGACTCGGTGTGCTGACGTGATACAGAGGAGAAATACTACTTTCAAAGTTAGAAACTTGAAAGATGATGCTAAAAGTGGTTCAAACAGTGGTTTTCATCAGAGAGGAAAGGATAACATTAAGATCCCAAGCAACTGGAGGAGGCTTGATTGGTGATTTTATATGAAAAAAGCCTTTCATAAATCTGGAAACTAAGGGAAGTACAGATAATGGCTTTTTGATGAGAAGTGAATGAAAAGCTGAACTAGCATTGAGATGAACTCTGACTGAAGTAGTTTTGAGACCAGATTTGGAATGATATAGAAGATGGTCCAGAACTGATAGGAGAGGACACTTGATTGGATCTAACAAGTTGAGATCATACCAGACTGTGAAGCGAGTCCACATAAAGTTAAAACAGCATTGTGTAGAAGTTTTTCTAGAAGCTTCAATGATGGCTGATACTGGTGCAGAGAGTGTGGAAACATCTACTATGCTGTAGGGGGCTATTGAATATAGATTAGGACAGAGTACAAATCCGTTGGAAAGATTTGAAGGGTGATGAGTTCTCTGACACTGTACTGCAGGAGAAGAGGGAACCATGGTTGTCGCAGCCACCAAGATGGTATGAATATCATAGTATCCTGCTCTTGGTGAAGTCTGAGTAGAGTTTTCCCAAGCAGAGGAACTGGAGGGAAAGCATAAAGGAATTTGCCTTGCCAGTCGAGGAGAAAAGCATCCAATTCCAGATGATTGGGAATGTAGATTCTGGAATAGAAGACTGGAGGTTTGTGATTATGGGAGGACACAAAGAGATCCATTTGTGGAGTTCCTCATATATATGACGTAAAACTGTTGAGTTGAGTGACCACTCGTGAGGTTGCAGAAATCTGCTCAATTTGTCTGCTAATACATTCTGTTTTCCTGTGAGATAAACTGCCTTGCAAATTATGTTGTAAGGAATTGCCCTGGACCAGATTTGGATTGCTTCTTGGCAAAGTGGGTGAGACCACATGCCACTTTGTTTGTTGACATAGTACAAAACTACCTGATTGTCTGTTTGAATGAGTACCAATTGATTGAGGAGGTGATCCTGGAATGTGTTTAGAGCATTTTGGATTGCTCGGAGCTCAAGGAGATTGATGTGGAGAGTTTTCTTATGAGGAGCCAAGCTGCCTTGCATATGAAGGCTGTCTAGATGAGCTCCCCAGTCAAGCATGGAAGCATCCATGGTTAGTATCTTTTGATGTGGTAGAGTATGGAACAGAAGGCCTCTGGAGAGATTGGGCAATAAAAGTCATCATTGAAGGGACTGACGAAGGTCGGAGATTACTTGTATCTTTTGGGATAGTGTTCCAATGAACTGAGACCATTGCATTTAGAGAGTCCACTGAGGTTCCTTGAGATGTAGATGGAAAAATAGTTACATGAACAGTGGATGCCATGTGGCCTAGAAGACACATCATTTGGCGTACAGTGATGTGTTGGAAGCTGAATACTTTCTGGTAGACCTGTAATAGAGTGTTGAGCCTTTGTTGAGGTAAAAAGGCACAAGCTTGAGTTGTGTCTAGAAGTGCTCCTATGAACTCTAGAATCTGAGTAGGTTGTGTGGGATTTGTCATAATTGTTTGCAAATGTGAGAAGTTCCAAGAGACATACTGTTGAATTTATGATCTGACAAGCTTGTTGAGACAATGAGGCTTTGATCACCAGGTTGTCTGTGTAAGCTACATGGAAGCTGCATGAGCGTAGGACTGAAACTACCACTAAGCATTTCATGAAAACTCTGGGTACTGATGCTAGTCCAAATGGTAGTACTGGAAGAGGTGTGTCCCTACTCAAAAGCGAAGATATTTCATGTGGGCTGGGAGGATGGGAATGATTAAACAATTACAGACAATTCAGAATACAGCTCTGAGACTCATCTACTCATTGAAGAAACATGACTACATTACTGAGGCATTCATCAACTCACATTGGCTTCCAATCCAGGAAAGAATACAATTTAAATTCTACTGTATACTATTTAAAACTATAAATGGAGACAGCCCAATCTACCTAAACGACTGCCTCATCCAAACTACCTCTACCAGGCATAGAAAAACACACACCCCAATCAAAGAAGTAAAACGGAAAAAACTATACGACGGCCTACTAGCCACTCAAGCAGCTAAAATAGATAACCAAATCTCCAACCTATTGATAACAACTCCAGACTGCAAGATGTTCAGAAAGGAAATAAAAACTATACTCTTCAAGAAATCCCTTAATAAAGCTTAATATCATGAATACCCTTCCTTACCATCCCCTCCCCAACCCCTGATCCTTCTTATCCCTCTCTTGTAAACGATCTCTGATCTAACTTTGTAACTCTTCTTCCATAACTCTTTTTATAATCCACTTTGAACTGAAAGGTAATGGCGGAATAGAAATCTGTAATGTAATGTAATGTAGAGAGCAGAGCCAGTCATTCTTTTCTAACAGTAGTAACAATGTTCCCAGAGAGATCATTCAAAATTTATTTTTCAACAAGTATTTATTGAGAGCGTGGAGGTCCAGGATTGGACGGAAACCTCCAGTCTTTTTTGATATGAGGAAATACTTTGAGTAGAACCCTCTCACCCTCTTAAGCAGAGGTACTTGTTTGATGGCATTTAGCTACCCCTACACATTCCTCTTAATACAGTACCTTACAAAGCTGGCAGAAATTAATTAACAATTTTAATTAGGAATGTTCTCAGTCCTAGAATGCCATAAGTATTTTGATGAAACATCAGTCTAAGGGGGGAAGGGGTTCTGGATCTCCAAGTGTATTATGATGCAACTCATTTAAGACATAAGTGGGCATAGAGGGCTTTAGAGGAGGATAAACCTAATACGTCTATAGAAAGTTTTTAAGCAACCCCACATTCTCTATAAGAATAGGCCTGATCTGGATCACTGAGACCCTACATTAGGGGAATAAGTAACCCATACACTTGTCAAGTACTGAGTGAGTGGAGAAAGGCCTCTAAAAATCTGTAGGGTATGGGATGAACTTTCCCTTTTGGTCCAATAAGCTATCTTATGTCGAACAAGGTGTCTGAACAAGGAGATAAATTCAAACACTGGCCCTAGTAAAAAAAAAAAAAAAAAGATTATTTTCATTATATATAATTGTGCTACTGTTTGGAGAAGGGGATCTTTAAGACTAAGGAGACAAAATTATAATGATATTGAAATCCTATGGCTTTCACAAACCATTTCTAAAAGGTTAATACTTGATATTTAAACTTAAAAGGTCATAAGTTTGAGCTTTGATCTTATATGACCCAGGTAGAATTACATACGAGAAGATTAATGACAAGTTTTCTGATCTTTGCTTTAGGGAGTTTGGATCACACGGATCTTATCATCATATGTGATGGACATGTGCGGTGATTAGATAGTATTGGTCAATGATTGAAGGAAAGCTACAATCTATCTAATCTTTGATCCTAATGCCTGAACTGTGTCTGTTGGGATATGATTCCCATAAGTGGCCAGAGGGTCAAAAAACGCTGTCTGTTCAACTGCTTTTTTAGCTGCTAGATGTGAACTGGCTTTACATTAGAAATCAGTGAATGCTCGAACTATGCAGGACTGGATAAAGTGATTGTCTTAAGCATTCTTGATGATGCACAAGAAGGACAACAGCTTTACAGTGACAATCATCTTCTCTTTTGAGACTAACTTTTTTTCTCTATCATTAGCCCCCTTTACATAAGAACATAAGAATTGCCGCTGCTGGGTCAGACCAGTGGTCCATCGTGCCCAGCAGTTCGCTCACGCGGCGGCCCTCTGGTCAAAGACCAGCGCCCTGAAAATAGCACTACCTGCGTACGTTCCGGTTCAGCAGGAACTTGTCTAACTTTTGCTTGAATCTCTGGAGCGTGTTTTCCCCTATGACTGTCTCCAGTTTTCTACCACTCTCTGGGTGAAAAAGAACTTCCTTACGTTTGTACGGAATCTATCCCCTTTCAATTTTAGTGAGTGCCCTCTCGTTCTCCCTACCTTGGAGAGGGTAAACAACCTGTCCTTATCTACTAAGTCTATTCCCTTCAGTACCTTAAATGTTTCGATCATGTCCCCTCTCAATCTCCTCTGCTCAAGGGAGAAGAGGCCCAGTATCTCTAATCTTTCGCTATACGGCAACTCCTCCAGCCCCTTAACCATCTTAGTCGCTCTTCTCTGGACCCTCTCGAGTAGTACCGTGACCTTCTTCATGTACGGCAACCATTGCTGGACTCAGTACTCCAGGTGAGGGCGCACCATGGCCCAATACAGCGGCATGATAACCTTCTCTGATCTGTTCGTGATCCCCTTCTTTATCATTCCTAGCATTCTGTTCGCCTTTTTCACCACCGCCGCACATTGCGTGGACGGCTTCATTGACTTATCGATCAGAACTCCCAACTTTACCTTATGTGTTCCTTCTTGGTTGGGCTGAGAACCTTTCAGCAGCCCCTCATATTCGTATAAGGCAAAATAGTAAACCATACTATTCTGTACAGCTCTAAAAACACTGAATAAACTTAGAAACTTGGAATAGTGGTGCAGTAAGGGGAGGTGGGTGGCAGACCGCCCTGGGTGCCATCTTGGTAGGAGCACCAGCACCTCTCCACCCCGGCTCCTTCCCACCCCTCCCCCACTGTGCACACACTTTCACTTCTCCCCTGTACCTCTAGCTCTTCGCCCGCGCGAGCGACATTGGCTCTCCCTCTAATGTCACATACTAGTCCTGCGACCAGGAAGTGACGTCTGAAGGAGAGCTGAGGACGGCACAGGCAGCAAGTTGGAGATGCTGCTCGCACCGGGGAAGTTAAAGAGGTATAGGGAAGGAGGGAGGGAGATGCTTCAGCGGCGGTGCGGCGATCAGGCGGCGGCTATCAGAATGGATGGAGGGAGCCGTGATCAGTGACCACGCGCATTCCCTCCTTTCCCTGCGGAGACAAGGATATTCATTGTGGATATCTTGAAAACCTGACCAGGTATGTCCTGAAGATTAGTTTGAGAATCACTGACATTTCATCATGAACCTCTTATAAAATAGCTTTTTACTTATAATCTCTTGTAATGGTGAAATGTATGTTAAGTAGCATAAAATAAATACTCACCAATCACTTCTAACATGCATGAAAGCATTCGCCTTACTGGGTTGTGGCAGAAATCTCTACTGTGGCTTTGTCAAAGGAGCCCATAATTTGTGATATTTGTTTTTGATGTCCAGTGTGAAAACCAAATAAACCTGGGGAAAGGAGCCAAACACACAGAAAAAGCTGTGATATGTTTCTTGGTTATCCTGACTAGAGGCATTTCTTTCATTGACATTTACGGCCTCTTTTACAAAGCCGCGCGGCAACAGCCCTGAAACCCTTTAAATCTCTATGGGCTTCATGGCCATTAGTGCAGTGCAGTCGCTAGCACGCCTTTGTAAAAGAGGCCGTTAGATTTGTACCGTAGCACTCCTTCTATCTTACTAGACAAGAGGTAATCTGGGAGGTGAGCCATCACACAACCATGGAGCTTTCTGGGGTTTCTTTGGCAGAAAAAAAAAAGCTTTGCTTCAAGACTCTTAAGGTTATGGAGATCCTTCTGGAGTCTTGAAATAAGGAAAACATTACACCAGATTGCGTTGTTCCAAAATAAATAAGGTTTTCTGATTTTTAATGTTCGCAAAGGCATATGTCTTCTGGTTGTATTCATAAAGTCAATTTGACAGTTGCTTAGGCAGTTCACAGACATGCAGGTGTTTCTGTTGTCTCTAGACACCTTTTCAGGCTACTCCAAAGATCCTTTTTTGCTTCCTTTGGGCTTTCCCCTTTTCTGCCTGAATTCTCTTTTACAGAAACACTAGAAAATGCACGCTAGGGTATCTTGGACAAAAAGTGTACTTTCTCCTTTCATAGACCCTCTTCTTCTTTTCCTCTAGATAAAGAAAGTCCTGCTTCTCTTCTCAGCTCGAATGCAGGTCTTCCACTGTAGTTCAAACACACTTTAAATCAACCTGTATCTATGCAGCTTACAAATTCATTGGAGTAAATCCTTGAAAAGCAAGTTTGCCTCTTTTAACCCCCCCCTTTTTTTTTTTTTTTTTTTACAAAACCATAGTGCGGTTTTTAGCACCAGCCACGGCGGTGACAGCTCCAATGCTCATAGAATTCTGGTGAGCATCGGAGCTGTTACCGCCGTGCCCGGCAGTGATTCCAAGAATTTCCTCAATATTCCATTTAAGCTGCCTTAAAGTCTATGGAGGTGCTTTGAACCTGGATCCAGCTCAAATCACTGAAAAATCAAAGCCTCGATTTTTACCCTCTAACTTCCAGGTCACCACCTGGTGGGGTGTGTCTGCAATGACTACTCCTCTTCCTCTTTCTTAGACATATGTGCCCCCTGCTGGGGACATATTTTACAAACTCTATCAACTAAATCCTCATTCCTTGTCTATTAAATATATTTTAAAAAATCTTCTGATATACTCCAATGTTTCTTCTTCATTTTACCACACATTTGAAATCTCCATTTTTTCTTTCTCTTTGATTTTACCTACTGTGAGAAAAGACCTCAGCGGCTACTTCTGTACAGAATTAATCTGTTGTAGTACAGAATTTCCAATGTAGCTATCCTCCTCATCGGTCTAATCCCCTATTCTTTTAGGCAGGAAAAGAATACATGGGAATCTTTAGAGACCTATCTACTATATAAGAAAAGCTCCATGAAATCCTTCAGTGGAATTATTAACGATATCATTAAAAACATTTTCATCAGTTCATTATGGGGGGGGGAATTCATCAAGGAGTACAAAACGATTTAGCACATGCTAACTGCTTTAATGCATGCAAATGGATAGCATGTGCTAAATCGGTTAGTGCCCCTTGATGAACTCCCCCCCAAGGGTCTCATTTACAAAGCTCTGGTAGCAATGCTGCCGCAGTAAATGCACCAAAGCCCATAGGAATTGAATGGGCTTCGTTGCATTTACCGAGACAGCATCACTATCATGGCTTTCTAAAAGGTGTTTAAAAAAAGTGTTCTTAAATGCCCACAGTCCAGAATTAACTTTTATATATAATCCACTCCTAAATGCATTTTACCGAGACAGCATCACTATCATGGGGGCATCCCCAAAACCACCTCCAGAATCCCCAGACCCTTTATCTACCACCCCAATAGCCCTTATGGCTGCAGGAGCCCACTTATATGCCAGTCAAAAAGAGTTTTGGGGGTATATAGGGCAGTGCACATGTTTAAGTATCAATGCAGTGATTACAGGGGCTTATGGGCATGGGTCCTCTTCTTTATGGGTCCCTAACCCACTCCCAAGATGACTTAAGCTGCCTCTGTGCTGGACAACTAGGCTTTCCTATTCCAGGCGGCCAGATGATGATGGTCTGGAGGCTGAAATTTAAAATTGTGAATATAATTTTTAGGGGGGGTTGGTGATCACTGGGATAGTGTGTGGGAGTCTGTGTTATGTGTTTGAAGTGCTTATCTGGTGAGTTTAGGTAGGTTTTTGTGACTTAGACCATGTTTTACATGGTCTAAGTCACAACGTCCAAGTTCCATCTAGGCTCTGTTGTTAAACTTTAGGTTATACATGCTGTACAACTAAGTCTAAGCCGGCCCACGTCCTGCCCAACTCCCACCCTCGACACGCCTCACGAAACGCCCCATTTAGCTTTGGACATTGAGTGGCACTATGAAGGCCTAGGTCATTTAGAAATACGTCCAAAACTCGGTTTTATTATCGGCACTTGGACGTTTTTGAGAAATGTTCGTCCAAGTGCCAACTTAGGCCAGTTTTTGGACGTTTTTCTCTTTTGATTATGAGCCCCAGAATGGTACTTTTAATCTATCCCATTGCTTCCAATTCCATATTATCATTTGCAACGTGACTCCAGTTATAATTAAGAGGAGTTTATCCATTTGTTTTTTAAGTGGACTCTTACTCATTATTGAAGTTCCAAGCAATATTATTCCGTAAGACAATGGCTCCTACCCTTCTCTTGTAGCAGATTCAGGAATGATGCATGGCCACATTAAGAACAGTGTGTGGTTGTGTATGCTGTACCTTAGAGAGAACACTGGTAGGGACAGTTGACCCTTTTGTCAGCTGGAAGCAGAGGTAAGCAGTAAGAATCTTAAAATCTAGAAGTTCTGAGTTACATACAAATCCGACTTAAGAACAGCTTTAAAAACATAGCTTGTTCTTAACCTGGGGACTACCTGTAATTGTGTTGTCTCTGTATGTATCTTTGACTTGCAGGACAAAGGGGAGGGGGTGGATTGAATGGTACAGCATTCAAGCTTCCAGGATCCCTGCCACCCTCCCAAAAAAAAAAAAAAATTCCCCCAAAAAAACATTGATTTCATTTTCAGAGTTGCTACTATTTGGGTTTCTGCCAGGTAGTATGACCTAGATTGGCCATTGTTGGAAACAGAAAACTGGGTTAGATGGACCATTGGTCTGACCCACTTCAGCGCATTGCACAGAAAACACTTTCTTTTGCAAAACAAGATTTATATTTTAACTTTCCTTATGGCGTTCAAGGCACCTTGATGTCACATGGGGGGCCATACAGTTTAACTTTCAGCTAAGGCATGGTGCAGATGTCTCGTTATGGTGTTCACAGCGCCTGATGTCACAAGAGGTGGGGGCCATATAGCATGGAAAAAAATGCAGAGATTGCCTTATTTTGTCAAAGAGAAATAGAATACACGGAGAAGCAGGTTAAACAAATATTCTGTAAGTTACAAAAGTAGCAAAAATTAAAGTGTTTTCTGTGCAAAAGGTGACATAAAAGTAGAATGGAACTGCCGCAGTTTTAAAGTGTTTTCTATGCAAAAGGAATTGAACCGCTGTGCTGAACTGTAAAAGTATTCTGTAAGTTGCAAAAGTAAATCTTTCAAATCTTGTTTTGCAAAATGAAATTGTTTTCTGTGCAATGCGCTGAACTGTGAAAGCAGTCTTAAAGTGTTTTCTGTGCAAAAGTTGACATAAAAGTAAAAAAGAAAAAGCCACTGCATTGAAAAGCAAAATTAAAGTGGAACGGTGATAAAAAAAAAAAACCCCAGCGCTGAAGGAACGTCCAGTGATGAAAATGCTGCGCTGAACTGGCGGCTCTGAATCAGCCACAATGGAAGGACAGCGATGAATTGGTGGCCCTTAAAGGGCCAAGATGAATCATTTCTTTCCCCCATGAGCACCTCTTTTGTCCCTTAATCATCTAATGGTCCCACTGATTCTTTCGCTGGTTTTCTGCTTCTGATGCAACTAAAAAATTGTTACAGAGTTTTTCACGGGGGGGGGGCAGGGTGATGAGTTGTGAGATTTATGCGAGGGGAAGAACTGAGGTAGAGATGATTGAGCAGTTGGAGCGGAAGACAAAATCAAAACACATACAGTATAGTCAGTGCCAATAGCCAGATGTATCTCAGCACTGAATATTGGGTTCTAAACCTGCCTGTGGCAATCAGTGTTACTAATAATGTTGAAAATTGATGGGTTAGCTTTTTTTGATACCCATGAAAGGATATAAATAGAGCAAAGGCAGATTTAAAGCAGTTTTCTAAGGAATCTGCCCAGGTAATTAAATAGCTACCTGGGTAAATTCCTAGCTGAAAATATATATCCAATTAGTATGCATCTGGCTACTTTCATAGCCTATTGTATGTTAAAATGGACAGCGCTGCGTATGCCTTTCAGCGCTATAGAAATAATAAATAGTAATAGTAGTAGTCCAACCCAAATTTTCAAATAGAAACAGAGAAAAAAAAAACTACCTTTTGTCTGCCCAGCACTTGTTATTTTCCATGAGAAGAAAATATAATTTTCTTTCCTCCCATGGGAAATTTAGGGAGATGGGTGTCACCACATTATTTCTATTATGCAATCCTATTGAAATGCGATTCAAATAATGTGTCAGAAGAAGTCACAACAATGACACATTTAGAGACATTTCTTCCTACTTTGAAAGAAAGAATACTGAGAGCAATGTTCCACCTAAACCATTATTGTGTCTAAGATGGCCACTTGATAGAAAGTTGATTGTCATTCATCATAGTTAAAACATAGAAACATGATGGCAGATAAAGACCAAATGGCCCATCTAGTCTGCTCATCCGCAGTAACCTTTATCTCTTTCTCTCTGAGAGATCCCACGTGCCTATCCCAGGCCCTCTTGAATTCAGACACAGTCTCTGACTCCATCACCTTTTCATGGAGACTGTTCCATGCATCTACCACCCTTTCTGTAAAAAAGTATTTCCTCAGATTACTCCGGAGCCTATCACCTCTTAACTTCATCCTATGCCCTCTCATTGCAGAGTTTCCTTTCAAATGAAAGAGACTCGACTCATGCACATTTATGTTACGTAGGTATTTAAACGACTATCATATCTCCCTTCTCCCGCCTTTCCTCCAAACTATACAGATTGAGATCTTTAAGTCTTTCCCCATACGCCTTATCAAGAAGACCACACACCATTTTAGTAGCCTTCCTCTGGACCAACTCCATCCTTTTTATCTTTTTGAAGGTGCGGCCTCCAGAATTGTGCACAATATTCTAAATGAGGTCTTACCAAAATCTTATACAAGGGCATCAATACCTTCTTTTTCCTACTGGCCATACTTCTCCTTATGCAACCTAGCATCCTTCTAGCTTTCGCTGCCACCTGTTCAACCAGTCTGGCCACCTTAAGATCATCTCATGCAATCACATCCTATGGTCATTCCAATTAGGAGCAGTCTATATAAAAGAGGTTCAAGATGGCGGTGCTATATTTTGCACTCTCTAACTAAAATGGAAATGCATTTGAGGCATACCTAGCTGGCTCTAAAAGTACACAGGGGTCCTTTTATTAAGGCGCGCTAAAGATTAGCGCATGCTAAATGCTAAGGCATCCATTATATTCTATGGGCGCCTTAGCATTTAGCGCACGCTAAAATCGGTTAGTGCACCTTAATAAAAGGGCCCCAAAGTGCAGTGAGCCTCCTTCAGAAGATTATTTTTCAGACTTTAGGACTTGACTAAATGCCTCAGTAGATTCAGGCTTCCTATGAAAAATAACAGGCACTAGGTAGGCAAAAGGTAGTCTACTTGAGCAGGAGTAAATCTGTTTACTTATTGAGGTCTGGGTAGGTAAATATAATCCACAGATCTCAATGGGCAAATAATCCTTTCTGGGTTAAGAGCAGAGGTGACTTGGAGGTTGATATTGGAATATATCTGCTGGCTTTGTCATCTGCTCCTTTTTGAAAATATTGGTTTGAACTTGAAAATAACTTTCTGAGATTTAAAAAAAAAAACAACTACTAAATACCAAACAAGCAGACATTTTGCTCTGAGCTATTCATTTTGTTCTGCTGCTATTCACCTACTAGAAGCCAAAAATATAAGCCCCTTTCATTCTACAACTTGGCAACTAATAGTATAGAACAGTGGCCTCCAGTCTTTTTCATGTAAAGGGTCGCAGTGTGAATACGAGAGAGCTCTGAGGACAACCAAAAAATTTCAAGCTTACACATACTACTAATTTTGTAAAATCACTGTGACCTGTCTGTGTATTAAATATTAAAAATTAATACTAATATTGAATCTACTTCAAGGATATATTTAAAAACTCACTTTATTTTGGATTGTCAACAGTAGCAAATTCCATAAATGAGACACTTGAGCAACACACTTAAGAGATTGCTTGCAGGTGGTTCAGAATGCCAAGGCTAGATTGATAACTGGAACATCAAGATATGAGCATATTACTCCATATCTCCAACAACTGCAGTTGTATTTAGAATTCAATACAAAGCAATTATGTTATGTCACCAATTTTTATGTGGTACGATCCCTGAATTTTTTAAGAGTTTGATGTCTGGGTATCATCCATTAAGATCATTGCACTCCAAAAGTTCAGCATTGCTAATCCTAAATATGTAGAAACGAATGCCATGACTTTCACATGTGCAGGAGTTAAGTTGCGGAATAGCCTTGTTGGTCAAATTCGAAAATGTAGAGACAGGAACTTATTTAGGAAAATGTTAAAAATACAACTATTTGTAGATGCATTTCTTTGAGCAATTGACCTTATGTAAAGATTGAATCTGTCTGTTTTTGTTCCATCTTGTTCTGATTTTTATATTTTATGTATGTAACTTTTTGTAAACCGTTTTGGAAAAAAACGATATAGAAATTTAATAAATAAATAAATATATCAAGTGAGCAAGATTAAAATTAACACATTTACAGGATTGAAAGAGCATTTCAGCTAACTATTTGAGGACTACAATGGAGGACTTTGAGGGCCATTCATTAGAGGCCACTGATATAGAAAAATAGCACTGACACACATTAGAGGCATCAATAATTAGCATACGAGAGTGCCAGGCACTATTCTATAATGTGCAGTAAAGCCACTTACCATGTAACTGTGAGGGGGCGTAGGCCATGGGCATCTAGTCAAGCAACTTGTAGAATAGATCAGTTGCACACATTGCATGGCTCACTTAGGTGCATCAGTATATACCAGCCATTGACCTGTTGTAAGTAGGCATGCCTCAATTTTGGTGTAGTGTGGCTTTGCACTGGTATTCTATAATGGCTTAGGCGTACCCTGAAGCCATTATACAATTGGTGCTAAGCATATATTATTGTGGCACCTACATCCTGGAGCTAGATTATAGAATTCCCGCCCCCTCCCCTCCCAATGTCTGAATCCATTCCTTAGTGTCCCTACTCTCCAGAAAGGCCACTGCCTTGACCTTAACCTCTCCTCCAACTGCTCTATTACCGAGTTCTGCACCTCAAATCTTACCATCTCCAACCATCAGCTGTTAACCTTCATGACTCATCATCCTCCTCCCCAACCCCGACTGATCACTATGTTTAGGGACCTTCAGGCTATCGACCCTGATACGCTCTCTACCACTGTCTCATCTCTCCTTTCTACTACTATGTCAAAAAGTCTACCGATGAAGCTGTCTTCTCCTATAACTCCATTCTCTCATCATCTATCGATACCCTTGCCCCTCCCATTTCCCATCCTGTAAGATGTGGTTGACCCTCAAAATCCGTTACCTGCGCTCCTGTGCTCGAACTGCTGAACGTCTTTGGCTTAAATCCCGCATGTTTGCTGACTTCGTTCATTTCAAATTCATGATGACGTCCTTCCAATCTACCCTCTTGCTTGCCAAACCGGACTACTACAACCATTTAACTAACTCTCTTAGTGTCAACCCTCGCCGTTTCTTTGCCATGCTCGACTCTCTTCTCAAAGTACCCCCGCCTCCTATCCCCTCTTCGCTCTCCCCCCAGACGATGGCAGAGTTCTTCCACAACAAGATTCACAAGATCCACCTTGAATTTTCAACAATGTTGCCTCCCCCACCACCTCTTCCGACTGTCCACTCTGTCAACCTCCCTTCAACTCTTACGACCCTTTCTTCCTTTTCTGAAGTCATGGAAGAGAAAACTGCTCACTTTCTCTCCTCCTCCAAACCCATCACCTGTTCCTTTGATACGATTCCTACCCGCCTACTCGTATCCATCGCTCCCACTGTAATCCCTCCCATCTGACACATCCTCAACCTTTTTCTTTCCATTGCTACAGTTCCTGATGTCTTCAACATGCTGTAGTTACATCCCTCCTCAAAAAGCCCTTGCTATACCCTGCATCTCCCTCCAACTACTGCCCTATCTCCCTCCTCCCCTTCCTGTCCAAACTATTCGAATGGGCTGTTCACCATCGTTGCCTGGACTTCGTTTCTTCTTATAATATTCTTGACCCGCTTCAATCGGGCTTTTGCCCTCTCCACTCTACAGAAACTACCCTTGCTAAAGTCTCTAATGACATGTTCCTGGCCAAATCCAATGGACTCTACTCTATCCTCATTCTTCTAGATCTGTCTGCTGCCTTCAACACTGTTGACTACCACCTCCTTCTCAACACGTGGTCCTCACTGGGATTCCAGTGAGGACCATGTGTTGAGAAGGAGGTGGTAGTCAACAGTGTTGAAGGGATTCCAGGGTTCTGCTCTCTCCTGGTTTTCTTCCTATCTCTCATCGTATCTTCAGCATATGTTACGGTGGATCCTCCGCCACCACAATCCCACTGTCTGTTGGCGTACCCCAAGGCTCTGTCCTGGGCCTTCACCTCTTTTCCATATATACCTGCTCTCTTGGTCCACTGATCTCCTCTCATGGTTTTCAATATCACCTCTATGCTGATGACTCCCAGATCTACATGCTAGATATCTCTACATGAGTTCAGGCCTGAATTTCAGCCTGCTTGTCTGACATTGCCACTTGGATGTCTCACTGCCATCTCAAACTGAATATGGCTAAAACTGAACTCCTTATCTTTCTGCCTAAACTCCCCTTGCCCTTCTCGCCGTTCTCTATTTTTATGGATAACACCATCCTCCTCTCTGTCTCATCAGCTCACAACCTTGGGGTGATCTTTGATGCCTCTTTCTCTTCTCTGCTCAGATCCAACAAACCGCCAAATCCTGTCATTTCCTCCTCTGTAATGTTACCAAAATTTGTCCTTTCCTCACTGAACACACCACCAAAACCCTTGTCCATGCTCTCATCACCTTGCGTTTAGACTACTGCAAAGTACTTTTCTCAGGCCTCCCATGTGCCCATCTCTTACCTCTTTAATCCGTTCAAAATTCTGCTTCATGACTCATTTTCCGTGAGAGCCACTAATCTCACATTACCCCTCTCCTCAAGTCAATTCATTGGCTCCCCATCCATTTCCGAATACAGTTTAAACTCCTCTGGCTGACTTAAAAGTGCATTCACTCTGAAGCCCCCCCCCCCCCCCCCCGATATCTCTCTTCACTTATGTCTCCCTATGCTTCTCCCCATGATCTCTGTTCATCGGGCAAGCCCCTCTTATCTGTACCCTTCTCTTCCACTGCCAACTCCAGACTACGTCCCTTCTTTCTTGCAGCGCCATATGCCTAGAACAGGCTGCCTGAATCAATACGTCGTGCGCCATCCCTAGCAGTATTCAAATCTAAGCTAAAAGTCCATTTTTTGAAACTGCTTTCAACTCTTAACTCCCACTCACTGCTGTCTGATACCTATACTCACTTCCTCTACCATAATCTCCCCAACCCTAAATGTCCTGTCTAAATTAGATTGTAAACTCTTTGGAGCAGGGGCTATCGTATGTTAAAATGTACAGTGCTGCATACTCCTTTCAGTGCTATAGAAATAATAAATAGTAGTAGTAGTAATAACATAGCAAAACTTTAAAAATAAATTAGCATAGCCTGTTATAAATATATTATATACACATACACATACACTTACAAATATATTTATAACAGGCAAAGCTAATTTATTTAGGCTATGCTGATGTATATATACATTTTCTTGTGTGTATGTACTGCTTTATCAGTCAAAAAGACCAGTGGGCTGAGAACCTGGGGAACTGGGTTCAACCTCCACTGCAGCTCCTTGTGACCCTGGGCAAGTCATTTAACCCTCCATTGCCCCAGATATAAAACTTAGACTGTGAACTCATTAGGGGCAGAGAAAGTACCTGTATCCACCGAAAGGCAATATATCAAATCCATGATCCATAAAAAGTAAGGTACAAAAGGCACAATAAAATATGATAGTTGTGATTGGAAACATAAATCACAGTTCAGAAATGTACAACATCAGTCCTGGAAACATTTTTCACAGAAAAAATGGACTCGATAATCAGCCTGCGGCGGGCAGTGCTTTGGTGTCTACCATCTCCATTAAACCCAGATAGTTAATGCTGGGCCATTTCCGGCAACCAGCATTTAATATCCATGATTTAACCACTAAAACGTTAACCAGTTATGCCAATATTATTGTGTAACTAGTTTTTTAGCCTGTTATATTAATGGGTGCTAGCAGCCCTTTTCCCTTACTTTTACCTCCCCCCTGTCCAGCAGCACCCCTTCCCTGCTCCCCCTGTCCAGCAGTAGCCGTTCTCCCTTAATTTTACCTCCCCTCTGTCCAGCAGCACCCCTTCCCTGCTCCCCCTGTCCAGCAGTAGCCCTTTTCCCTTACTTTTACCTCCCCCCATCCAGTAGTACCCCTTCTCCCTTACCTGCTCCCTCCTGTGCAGCATCCGCTAGACCGGGCAGCCTTGGGGCTTTTGCTAGACCGACCTGCCTTGCATTATCAAAGTGGGCCGGCCTAGCAAATGCCCCGCGGCTGCTTGATGAAACCGCGGCTGCTGCCACTGCTGGTCCAGCCTTGGGCTGGGGAAACCCCGCTAGTCCCTGTCTGTGCATCTGGCAGAGGTGCCTTGATCCCTAGAGGCCTGGACATTTTCCATTTGTCGAGGCACAGGTTGGCTGGGGTGTGGGAGGGGGGAAGCCATTGCCGCATATGCGCATGAGAACGGAGGCCGATAGAGAAAATGCCGCAGGGTCCTACTGTGCATGCGGGAGCACGGCACCACGGAGGCACGAAGTTTGAAGTGCGCATGTGCGCTAAGGGTTTTATTATAGCGTGTGTCAACGTTGTAATGTAGCATACTAAGCCATTACTTGTATTGTTATTTGAATATTTTTCCTGCTGTAATTGTTGCCTGTGTTTGACTTGTTCTCGTTGTAGACCGCCTTGAGTGAATTCGTTCAAAAGCGTGGTAAATAAATCCTAAGAAAGAAAGAAAACGAGGGTGACAGTTTTAAGGCTTAACATTTTGTCTGTTTTCTCAACAGAGCTACAGTGAACCTGTTGATGTGAAGGCACCTCAGCCCTCTCAAATGATGAATTCCAAACCATCAGTGTTTCATGGGCAGGCACAGGCTCATTCCGCACTGTACCTCAATTCCCCCTACCATCAGCAGCCGGGAATGAATCCTCACATACCTGCCATGCACTCTAGTCTCCCCAGGAGCATAGCCCCCAAGCCCAACAATCAACTGCCAGTGACTGTTTCCATATCAAACATGGCTGTATCTCCACCTCCTCCGATTCAAATTAGCCCGCCACTCCACCAGCACCTCAACATGCAGCAGCACCAGAATATTACGATGCAACAGTCTCTTGGAAGCCAGCTACCAATGCAGGTCCAGCCTGCTTTACATTCACCTACAATGCAGCAGGTTAGTCTAAATTGTTTGCTCTAGTGACATTTTGGCCCTCTTTTACAAAGGCACGCTAAGTGTTTTAGCGCAGACTTAGCGCACACTAAATCAATGCATGCGCTAACCGCTAACGCGTCCATAGGATAAAATGCACATGTTAGCGTTATTTAGTGCGCGCTAAAAAGCTTAGCGCACCTTTGTAAAAGAGGGGGTTTGTGGCTATGTGATTTTACGGTTTTTAATTGATGACAACAAATAAAGCCAAAAGCTCAAAACAAACAGTGCAATAGTGTCATTCAAAATATTTTATACATACAGCGTAAAAACCCCTCCCCCTTTCACCTTACCCATGCGCAATACACCCACTGGTGACGCACTTCCCCAAATAACCAAACATTACAACAAGAACAAACCTTCAAAGCCCCACCCCCACCCCTCCCAAACCTCCCCCGTCCCCCTATGGCACACAAGGAAGCAAGATCCCTAGAACCTCCCCCCTCCACCCATTATAACTCATTAAGCAAGTTACTACATCCCCTACGGCTATGTGATTTTAAGCATTACGGCGCAGTTTTATGGGGAGAGTTGTAAATGAAGAGGAAATGGAACTGTAGATCCAGGAGAGGAATGGTAGAACCAAGGGCAGAAGCAGCAGGAGAAGAGGGACTGTATTTGGGAGTAGAGTGACTGTTCTGCACTGTACTCCAGGCTCATTCCTTCCCTCCTCTTCCCTGCAGGCTGCTTGAAAGAGAGGGGCTGGAGCAGAATACCCCTGCTGTTCTGGAGCTGGAAAAGAAATGATAGAACTGTGTTCTAAACCTGTCCTGGGGGAACTCCAGCCAATCAGGTTTTCAGGATATCCACAATGAATATTCATGAGAAAGATTTGCATGCAATGTTTCTACTTCATGGTAATCTCTCTCGTGGATCTTCATTGTGGATGTCCTGAAAACCTGACTGAGAAACATTGTGCTAGGCCATTGCCCCAGAAACTGAGCCCTGGTTCTAAATAGGAAATAGTGCAGCTTTGTTATTTATAAATTAATTCAGAATGATTAAGTACAACTTCCATAAAAATGTAGCAGCATCTTTCACGTATATTACTTTGTTTGTGTTGTGTATTTCCTTTCGCAATTTTTTTACAAATTGATGGTATACGTTTGTATTCTTATATCAATGGCACTATTAATGTAAGAGAGAGCATTCGAGAATAATTTGAGCTGTCGCTTTTGAGTACCAGGATAGGGCTTTTCAAAGGCGTTTATTTGGGTTTTAACATGGTAGAATAACCTGATTGGAAATTGGACTCTCTAAATATGTTGGTCAATTCTGTAGCATGTATAGTGATAGCAATGTTTACAAGGGACTTTCTTGTGGTGGGTTAAGTTTCCAGGAGTTAAAAGCCTGGCCCTGATATTCACTCATCAGCTGTCAGTGTTAAACCTAGAAATCTAATGCTGGGCACCGGCATTAAGTCCCATATTCTATAAATGGCGCTTCAACTTAGGTGTCGGTAGGTATCCTATCGGTGCCTAAGTTAAGTTCAAAATGCTGTTTAAAAGCAGACTTAAAACAAAAATTAAAGGCATCTAAAAACACAGTGACAGAATCAGGCCTCTGGAGGCACTTTAGGATGCCTAATACCACTGTGGGCTTGGCTAATGCTGAAAGTGATGTTAGGCGTCGTAAAGCGCCTCTGGAGACGCGATTCGTGTAAAAGGTAAGTGCTGGAAATGTAGGCCTTGAAAACTCTGGCCTATATGTCCGGCGCCTACCTTTCCCGAAGGAACAATTCTGTAAACGGCGCCGTCATGTGATTGACACGCGATTGGCAGTCGCTTTTAAGGTGGCCGCCAACAACAGCACCATTTATAGAATCGGGGCCTAAATTTCTAGGTTTGTGTTGTTGGTTAATGCATAGCTGGTTAATTATAATATTCAGCACTTAAGCAGCTATGGGGCATTGCATAAGATAGGACTGACTTTTTTTTTTGCAGTCCTATTTATGCAGTTACCCTAGCCGGTTAAGGTTTTGACTCTATCCCTGGAACACCCCAAAAATGACCTGTCTTCATTTCAATGCTATCCGGTTATTTTCGGCAGTCGCTGAAAATTAGCACTATGGGCTAGATTCACTAATCTGACCGATAGCGTCGGATCTGTGTGCGATCCATGGCAGGCCAACCAAATCACGACGGGTCCATATTCAAGTGGGGGCGATCGGAGGAACGCCCCCCCTCCACCGACAACAGGGATCGCTGAAGAGCGATCCTGATGCATGCGCAGACCATCTGCTTTGCCTGTAGATGGTCTGCGCATGCTCTCCACACTGGAAACTTTTTTTTTTACTCCCTTCTGCCTTCTGTCTAAAATGTGTTGCCAAATTAGCGGGAGCTATACATTTCCCATGCTTGCAGGAAGTGGCTGCCCAAAGTTTAGGCTCCGGTGGGGGTGTTTGCACTTAGAGGTGAAAGGGCTGTAGACTGCTTTTTACTTTTTGCGAGCCCGTGGTTTTAACCCACGGGTTAAAACCACAGGCTCACACTGCAGGGAAGGGCAGAGAATCGGGGCAGAGAAGAGAGTCGGGGCGGTCAGCAAGAGTTGGGGCAGAGAGCGCAGGGCGGCAAGCAGGAGAATCGCGGCAGGGAGCAGAGAGGGTTTTTTTTGGTCGGCAGAGAGCAGGAGATGCTTTACTCGGGGCAGAGAGCAGGGCTGGTGGATGTTGGCTGGGATTTCAGGATGGCAATGGAGCAGGAAAATCGGCAGGACGTGTGCGACTGGTTCTCAGAAATCACTTGTTTTGAGATCGGCCAGCCTAGTCAGTGTTCCTCTTTTTTTTTTTTTAGTGAATTGTTGCCTGCCTACATTTGCATGCCATTCCCCCTCATTTGCATGATCAGATCGGGTGCAGGAGGAAGGTTAGTGAATCAGGTCAGGTTCGCAAAGTGGTCGGGACACAATCGGTGTCCTTAGCGAACCTATTCCTTAGTGCTGAATAGGCAATTGAACTGGCCAGGAGCCATTTCTGAACAATAAAATTGCTCTGAATATCAACCTGCCTGTATACAAATAATAGGTGTAAAACAGGAAGGGCCATACTTTGCACTTGCTAATTTTCAAAGGAAAACAAACAAACAGGTAACACATGCTAATTATTGGCAAACGACCCCCTTAACTGGGTAGATGAGGGCAATTTTCAAACAGAACACTGAATTATAATAACTAGCTTTGAAAATTGCTTTCTTAATTATGCTGGGGGGTACTTACATTTAACAAATGTATAATGAGTGAATACTTCATAGTCTGGCAACAATAATAGCACCCCTCACCCCCACCCAAAAAAAAAAAAAAAAAAAAGAGAATATATTAGTTTATCCAGGAACCTGTTTTTATTTGTCCAGATTAATTCATTTCTTGGCTGCACCATGCCTCAGAATGAGGTCAAGAAAAAAATCATTAATATCTGTCAACTTCCTTTATAACCTTAAGGAAAAAAAATCTTTGTATGATATCGCACAGACAGATTTTCAATTTCCTTCTGTAATAAACAGATGCTTTAGGATTTGGATGCAATTTAAAGGTTTAAAAAAAATCACATTGAGATTGATGAATAAATCAGTTGTGAAGACAAAAACATTGATGCCTGTTGAAAATACCTCTCCAGACAGGCAGGAAATGAAATTAGTTCCTGGTAAAGTGTGGAGATGAGGATCGCTGTTCAGTTCTGCTGCAGGCTTTTTCAAAACTCGCTACAGTGGCAGAGTGAAATGGCTAGGGCAACAGAAATCTAATTAAAGACCAAATGTCCCATCTGACATCAAATTAATCTTTATCAAGTTCTCAATTTTTATTTCAGGCTGGCATAAGAAAATGAAATTTTAAATTCCAGGCATGTTGCACAACAGTTGGTGGTTTTCTCTGGAGCATTACAATGCGAAATAGTTAGCATTGTTTAATTAGGCCCTCTAAACACTTGTTTTTGTAAACATTTGGTTTTTTTGGGTTGGGGTTTTTTTTTTTAACATTTCATCATTGTTTGAGGACTTATATAACTAATTCACAAATATTTACTAACAAGCTGTGTTCCAACTCTTTTCTTCATGTACTGGATAAACTTGAAAAGACTAAAATAAGTTTTGGTTGTTCATGTTCTGTGATCTATACATTAAGTATACCTTAATTTGGTATCTGTATGCAGCTGTTCTGCACTTTGTCATGTTTTACATGTTTATGTCACTAGGTATGAGCAACTGGTTGCTTGTGCATATATATTTTCCGCTAACTAAAGTGGAATCATATACGCTTCCTTCAGCTAGATAAAATGGGAGAAGTTCCTTGATACCATTCTCTTTCTCTAAACTTCAGCAACCATCTTTCTAGCAGAACAGGACAGTTGTATTTCCTTGGCTATATGACTCCAGGCACCTCTAAAAAGAGACTTCCTTGGGGTGATCTTTGACTCCTCCCTCTCCTCTGTTCAGATCCAACAAACTACCAAACCCTGTCGCTTCCTCCTCTATAATAAAACCAAAATCTGTCCTCTTCTCTCTGAACACGCTATTAAAACCCTTGTCCGTGCTCTCATCACCTCGAACTTAGACTACTGCAACGTACTTCTCTCAGGCCTCTCGCGCACCCGTCTCTCACCTCTTCAATCCATTCAAAAATCTGCTTCACGACTCATATTCCATGAGAACCGCTATTCTCACATTATCCCTCTCCTCAAGTCACTTTCATTGGCTCCCCATCCATTTCCGAATACAGTTTAAACTCCTCTCGCTGACTTATAAGTGCATTCACTCTGAAGCCCCCCAATATCCCTCTTTACTTATCTCCCACTATTCTCCTCCCTGTGATTTCCGTTCATCAGGCAAGCCCCTCTTTTATGTACCCTTCTTTTTCACTGCCAACTCCAGACTCCATCCCTTCTTTCTTGCAGCACCGTATACCTGAAACAGGCTGCCTGAATCAATACGTCATGCTCCATCCCTAGCAGTATTCAAATCCAAACTAAAAGCCCACTTTTTTGAAACTGTTTTAAACTCTTAACTCCTACTTACTGCGGTCAGATATCTATACCCACTGTATCATTTCCTCTACCATTATCTCCCCAACCCTGAAATTTCCTGTCTAAATTAGATTGTAAGGTCTTCTGAGCAGGGACTGTCTATTGTATGTTAAAATGTACAGCGCTGCATACGCCTTTCAGCGCTAAAGAAATAATAAATAGTAGTAGTATAACTCCTAGTGGTAATGTGATGAAATTACATTACAATTTACCCCTCACACCTTTTTTTTTTTTTTTTACAAACCCGCACAAGAGCTTTTTAAGGCTGGCCAGCACATTGAATGCTCTGTGCTGCTCCAATGGTCATAGAGTTTCTATGAGCGTCGGAGCAGTGCAGAGCATTCAGCACACCGGCCAACGCTAAAAACCTCTTTCGTGGTTTTTGTAAAAAGGGGGGGGTTAATTATTGCAATTAAATGTATGAGATGTTATAATCACGGTCAGATGTTTCAATAGGTTTCCCCTTCAATTCACACTAACACAGAGATAAAACATTGAAATATTTATATTAATTTGTTGCAACAATTGAGGGTGAAAGAAAACTAAATATGTCCAATTGTTATCAGATATTGTTTAAACAAGGTAAATTCAATTTACATATAAATGAATACCAAAACTAATTTACCATTCACGTGTGACCAAATTTACATTGATTACACCATTATAGTTAGTGATAATATTTACAGCCTTTCAGTTTAATACCAACTTTGTTCTAGGATATCCAAAACCACAGATAAGTATTTGACTAGGTGACTCTTTAAACCAGAGAATGTTTCTCAGTCTTAAAGTTCAATAAAATACAAAAAATGTATATATGTGTGCACATCAATATAACTTTTTTTTTTAAACCGTGTTTGTACCAGTATTGTTATTTTCTTGCATTTTCTGAATTGTTGTCCTGCCACCTGTCCGGAACCAGCAACTCCTCTGAAAATCAGATATTTGCTACTATCCTATCTGTAAACAAATTAAAGGAAGCAAATCCCTAACCTCCCTGGATGAATGCAGGCTAAAGTCAGTGTCTTCTTAGGCTAAGGCCATTTATTTCTAACTTTGTGTGCAAAAGAATAGATAATTATTTTATCCTTAAGTTGACTGTCCCAGGAAAACCTCAAAAATGCTTTTGATATGAAATCAGTTCACAGAGTTTCAACGCACACACTCACACAATATCTGAGCAACCTTAGCTTTATCTGCATATCCAAGTATTTTTGATTCAGAAATAATGAAATTCCTCAGTCATTATCTCACAGTCCCACAGACCTGCCAGTATATCAGGAATACTAACTGGAAACAGCTCTGCACCACAGAACCTCTCAGAATACCAAGCCAAGAGACAAGTTTTAGTTCTTCAGTTCTCAGAACATTTAGGGCTCCTTTTACTAAGCCGCGTTAGGTCTTTAATGCGTGGAATAACGCACGCTACATTGCCGCATACGCTAGACCTAGAAGTATAGCACGCGGTGTAGCATGCGGTAATTTCCTGCATGCGCTAAAAACGCAAGGGCACCTTAGTAAAAGGAGCCCTTAACTGTCAAAAAAATAGCTTTAGATTCTCCAGACTTCACACAACAGTGTATACTAGTTAAAGGTTCAGCAGATTAGTAATCAGAAAAGACCCCTAAGGTATCCTTTTACTAAGGGCCTCTTTTACAAAGGTGCATTAGGGCCTTAACGCACAGAATAGCGCATGCTAAAATGCCCTGCGTGCTAGCCACTACTGCCTCCTTTTAAGCAGGCGGTAATTTTTCGGCTAGCATGTGCTAATCTTGTGCGTGCGCTAAAAACGCTAGCGCACCTTAGTAAAAGGAGCCCTAAGTGTGCGCCAACGATTAGTACACGCTAAATGCAGTGCAGCTCATTGTATACCTATGGATGCATAACACTTAACACTCACTAATCTAGAACATAAGAACATAAGAAGTGCCTCTGCTGGGTCAGACCAAAGGTCCATCGTGCCCAGCAGTCCGCTCGCGTGGTGGCCCAACAGGTCCAGGACCTGTGTAGTAGTCCTCTATTTATACCCTTCTATCCACTTTTCCTTCAGAAAATTGTCCAATCCCTTCTTGAACCCTAATACCATACTCTGTTCTATCACGCGCACCGTAGTCAAAGGACCTCTAAGTGACCTGCCCAGGGTCACAAAAAGCCACAATAGTAAGTGAACCCAGTGCCCAGAGAAAAGAATATGAAACTACCGTTATATTTCAATGCACATGTAGTTGGATGGGAGAAAAAGACTTTAGAAGCCTTTGCAAAGATTAATAATGAAATATCTCAGTGCATTCTGCTTAATGTTTCTTTCATTGGTCATTAAAATAAAAACTCCCAGAGCCATTTTTATGTAGTTTTTCAAGTGCTCAAATTTCTACACACCTTCTATATTTCTATTAAATGCAATTTAAATCGTGTCTCCAGTTCCAAAGTTTTCTTGTGCTGGGTATAAAAACTGTCTTCATAAGATTCAGCTAAGTACTTTTTTGTGCTTAATAGTTTTTGATGAATTTTTCACAATGAATTGTCAGTTTAGGACACTATTCTCAATTTAACTTATGAATTATAGTTTCATCTATTGCAAACTTTTATGGTATTCAAGAGTTTTTCTAATTCTAATTTTTTCTTCATCTACTTCAGCATGAACTTTTATTCTCTTTATGCATTTAGTTATACTTTCAGCTTATTAAGAGACATTAACAAATTTTAGCAACAATTTTTTGTAACACTGAAGATTTCCAGCATGAATTTTTAGTATGAATTTTCTCAAAGCACTTTAGCATGAACTTTTTAGAGCACTTGCACTTTAAGGACCTCATTCACTGTGATGATTTTGGGAGTTTATTGATGATTTTTTTCTACTTTTTTCATTTTGCCTTCTCCCTTGATGGTAATATTAAAAAGGTATTTATATTACACTGGTTACAGTGGTTATATTGAAAAGGACTAAATGATGTATGGGACAATTCTTATTTAGACTTATATCTGGTGCTGGTCACCTATGAGTTATTGCCCGAGCCCATAATCCCACGTTTACTTTTGAGGGCTCATACTGATGTCCATTATTTAAAAGATTGGTTTCTATCCTTCACATTCCCCTCAAGGGACGAAGACTGTTAGCCAACTTCTATTTAGATTTATAAAAACTGTCACCATGAAGGTGGGAAAACTCTACTGCATACCCTATAGTGCTGCCTTTTCACCGGACAACATTCAGGCTTCTGCAAGGATGAGAGCCCATTGTTTAATACATTTTCATTGAACCGGCCACTTTTTATGGCAGATTACCCCCTCTTCTATGAAACTGCGCTAGCGGTTTTTAGAGCAGAGAGCCGTGCTGAATGGCCCGCGCTGCTCCCGATGCTCATAGGAACTCAGTGAGCATCGGGAGCAGCGCGGGCCTTACAGCATGGCTCTCTTCGCTAAAAACTGCTAGCGCGGTTTCGTAGAAGAGGGGGTTAGTAAAAGTACTCCTAAGTAACTTGCCTAGGACCACAAGAAGCCACAATGGAAACTGAACCCAGTACCCCCAGGTTCTCAGCCCACTGTATTAGCAATTAGTTGCTCCTCCGCTCTTATCAATGCCTTATGTACTGGTCATGTACCTAAGTTACCTGGTCATGCTGATATAACCTGTATTCTCACATAGATAGATAGATACTTGGTATGTTTTGCATTTTCTCTGCTTTTAGATACAGTAATAAGTAGTTTAGAACCTTTCACTGCAGCAACAACTGTTTAAAAAAGCTCAACTTGAATTTTGAGCTAGTTGAGAAAGAACAAGTGCAAATAAAAGCAGAAGCAGATGGTCCTTTTGTGACTGAATGAAGGGAAAGAGTTTAGAGAACAATATATGAATAGGTGTAGTCAAATAAATACTCAGCCACCTGCTGCCTGCGTCTTTCAAAAAGATTCTGTTGCATATTCTAGGGATTAACTATCAGTGTATGCTTCAGTTTAATCAAAATGCTAGCAGGAAGGGACAAACAGACTGTGTCTATGCTGATTGAGTTGTCCTCAGGCCTCACATTGTTTCTATAATAAGTTTCTTAGCTTGAAAAATTGTCTTGTTTTTCCAAAATGTTTTAATTGCAGGAAAAGCAGAAACTCTTTCACATTTGATTCCCCCCCCCCCCCCTAACATTTTAAAGTCTTTTACTGGCTTTTAGAAAGCCACGGTAGAGGTTTCTATCATGGGCACCGAGGTAAATGCTCGGATGCTCATAGAATTCCTACGAGTATCAGAGCATTTACCTCACCGACCTGCAGTAGAAACCTCTACCGCGGCTTTGTAAAAGGAGCCTTTTATTGTCAAAGAGGGACTTCTCTCTTCCAAACACTTTTCTTTCCCCTCGCATAGCTATATGATCCAGTGAAACCTTTTGAATATTAGGCCAAGAGAATCAGATAGAGGCACTGTACCCTGTACGTGCCGAAACAGAGGGTTAAGCAATGTACTGCATTTTGAACGACTTTATAGATGATGATTGTATATTTTGCCGTCTTAATTTGTCCTTCAGGGATTTACTCTTCAGCAAGAATACCAGAATCTTATCAACCCAACATCCACAGCTGCACAAGTTGTTACTCAAGCAATGGAGTATGTTCGTTCAGGGTGCAGAAATCCTCCGGCACAGACTGTGGACTGGAATAATGAGTACTGCAATAACGGGTAAGCAGTGAGTGAATGCCACCTTGTGCTGAGCTACGTACATGACACAAGTGAATGGCAGCAGGAAGATAGAGAGTCACAAAAAAATAATCATGGTTCTTCCTCATAGGGCTTTTGTAGACCATGCTGGGGTAGGCGCTAGCGTGCACCTATCCCGTCTTAAAATAGCTTACCATGGGATGTACCCATGTGTCCTGCAGAAAGTTCCAAATCTGCAGGTGCTAACCATGTGCTAAAATAATACTTTTAATTTTTTCTTGGAGGGGGTGTGTCAAGGGGTGAAGAGCGGACGTTCCTGTGCTAATCAGCATGGCTGCATTATCACATGCTAACTGGTTAGCCCAGGATTATCACATAAGCCTCCACCTCCTACAAAATAGGTATTGGTAAATGCTAGCTTGGTCATTTTTTTAATGGCCATGTGCTAATGATAGCATTAGCGCATGGCAATTAATTTTTTTTTTTTTTAAAAAGGGAAAATTGACCATTTTACTGTTGCAGTATAAATGGCCGTAAACTGCAGGAAACCCCATGAAAGGGCACGCTATGGTTGCTTTTTACTCCAGCTTAATAAAAGTGCCCCTGTATGAGGGAAGGGCGTCCATTATTAATGGTGGTACAAGTTTTGTTTTTTGTTTTTTTTTTCTAAACCACACGATTTTTCTACAAGTACAATATTCTCTTGAGGCAGATACATTATGTACAGGGTTACCAGACATCCAGATTTCCCCAGACATGTCCTTCTTTTGGGGATTCGGGGGGGGCGGCTGTTGAGGGGGTTGTGTCGAGGGCAGGAGGGCTTGGAATCCCTCCTGCCCGTATTTTAGTGGGAGGTGGGGATTACAGGGGTTGCGGGCCAGGAGGGCTTGGGCTCCCACCTAGCCGGATCGTGTGTTGGTGGGGGAGGGGGGGAGATCGCCGGGCCAGGAAGGCTTGGACTCCAACCTGGCCCCAACGGATTCGGCCCGGGGGGGGTTTGGGGATCATGGGGCAGGAGGGCTTGGGCTTTCTCCTGCCCCAAACGTAGTCGTGGTGCCGCAGGGCAGGAGGGCTTGGACTCCCTCCTGTCCCGATAGTGTTGGGGGTGCCACGGGGCAGGAGGGCTTGGGCTCCCTCCTGCCCTGATTGTTGTCGGGGGGGGGGAGGGGGGAAGGGTGTATCGCGGCAGGGGAGATGAGCCATCTCTCCTGCCACGATCATTGCTGTAGGGGGTAGGCAGGCTACTGAGGCCGCTGAGCTGATCGCAGCAGCCACGATCAGCTCAGTGGCCCCTTTTCGGCACTTATACCTGTTTTGACTTGGTCTAAATCAAAACGTATAAGTGCCGACTAGGCAACCTGCCTAAAGTTTTGGTTATACCTGCTGCACGCCTAGGTCTAGGTCAGCCCACCGCCCGTCCCTTCCCCTCCTCTAAAAATGCCTCTTTTCACTCTGTGCATTTAGAGGCAGGGGAAAGGCCTAAGTTAGAAACATAGAAACATAGAAACATAGATACGTCTAAAACCAGCTTTGATTATGGGTACTTGGACGATCAGGCTTTTTGATCGTCCAAGTAGCCATTTAGGCCACTTTTTAGATGTTTTGTTGTTGTTGTTTTTATTATGAGCCCCATAACTTATAGCAGGACACTTAATAGTAAAGCACTCTTTTCCTCTGAAAAATAATCAGTGGGTCACTGAAAGCCTACAATCAACCTTCTTTTTTTTTATCTGTGACTGCAGTGGTGGAACAATAAAGCATCAAAGTACAAGTCATGTATTTAGAAATTATATCCAAAGAAGTTTTCAAAAATAGGTCAAACATTTTCCATCCAAATGACTCTAACACAAATACCCTCCAGAAAGCACCAATGGAGGGGAAATATAGAGCAATCTACAGTAATAATGTTCCACTTCACTTTGAAGAATGATCAAATGTTGAAAGAGAAAGCGTTATAGTCATCAGCCCCTCCATTTGTTTAGGTGTAGGAAATGTGACATATTGCAGAATCACAAACAACAAAAAGAGGCACTGGAGATGTCACATAGTAACATAGTAGATGACGGCAGATAAAAACCCGAATAGTCCATCCAGTCTGCCCAACCTGATTCAATTTAATTTTTTTCTTCTTAGCTATTTCTGGGCAAGAATCCAAAACTCTACCCGGTACTGTGCTTGGGTTCCAACTGCCGAAATCTCTGTCAAAACCTACTCCAGCTCATCTACACCCTCCCAGCCATTGAAGCCCATCTTCCCCCAAACGGCCATATACAGTCACAGACCGTGCAATTCTGCCCAGTATTGGCCTTAGTTCCATATTTAATATTATTTTCTGATTCTAGCCAACTGACGGTTACAAGTCTTTTAAAATTTGAAACAACAAGCAAAGTCCCAACTCAGATCCAAATTTCGGCGACTAACGTCGCCCTTCTCAGGGGACAATATTACGCCGTAAGAAACTATCATTTGCACCCCACCTTGAAATAACAGATGCTACCAATCCTGCTAAAAGAGCTGTGCAGTCGAAGAATATATGAAAGGAATCCGAAATTAAACCTAAACTGTTACTAAGGATCCCGTAGATCAACTCCACGAAGGCGAAAGACAGGTTCAAGCACAAGAAGAAAAACAGATTCCTGGACGTGGAATCCTTCAGGATAGCCCAGCCAATCGCAGCATACCTTCACTTCTGTCAGCGTACGTGCTTGCGTACGTTCTAGGACTACGTGTAACTGAGAGACTTGAACTGCCTGAGGTATCCATCAGTTGGCTGTGACATCTCCAGTGCCTCTTGTTGTTTTTGGTATAGCAGTCCGAGGCTTGTTCTCTTCTTATATATTGCAGAATACCTTGTTGTATTGGAAAATGCTTAGTGCTTCACTAAGGAACCTAGGTTTCTTCTCTCCTACTCCCATATCCTGCTTTGCAGCTTTTGAGCGTCTTTTCTTCCATAAATGACCCCTTCCCAGGTCTTCTTTCTCTAATAACCCCCCTCCCCATCTCCAGTGTGTAATTCTCTCTATTCTCCCCTTAACTTTCTGACCCTCCTTCTCCTATCGCTCCATCCCCCACAAAAGGCCTAATCCGCAGTCTCCTCTCTCCTTCCTACCTCTTCCTCTATTGCCTTTCTCTGATTTTTCTACCCTTTGTTCCTTCGCTTTTTGCTAAGTCGTCTATCACCTACTGTAATTTTGCTGGTTAGGTGCTAGTGAATATCTTCAGGCACAATACCAAGAAAAATAAGCCCAGTGACTGTAGTCCAGAGGTAGTCCATAGGCCCTGGAGTGATCTCATCCCTTGCAGAGGTTTCTTTGGTAACAGGAAATTCATAGAGTAGGGATGAGAATTATGCAGGCCTGCGAGTACACACTTGTTTACCAATGTCATACAGGGCCTAGCCCAACCATTAAGAAGGACTATCAGGGGTGTCCAACCTTTTGGCTTCACTGGGTCGCATTGGCCGAATAAAATGTTTCTGGGGGGTCGCATTGGCCGAATAAAATGTTTCTGGGGCTGCACAAACGTGCAAACGCTGCAGTAAGACACAGGAGGGAGCTGGCAAGACAGTAAACACCCAGGGGCAGCAAAGGAAAACACTGCATTGCCCTCAACCGGGGCTACACAAAATACTTCACTGGCCGCATGCGGCCCTCGGGCTGCAGGTTGGACACCCCTGGACTAGATGATCACCTGGGGGGAGGGGGGATTACCAGAGGGCAGCCACAGATAAAACAAACAATAGGTCCTGACAAGCAAACAAACTTAATTAAATAATAGGTACTTTTATCAGAAGAGAGGGTTGTTAGTTTTCAAATACCTATTTCGCCTGGATTATTCAGAGTGGGTTTGAGGGAGAGGAGTGGCAAGGCTAATTGATATAAGCACAAGGCCCCTCCCCCAGGCCCACCCAGCTTCACCCAACCCGTTCCATCCAAATCATTTCCCGTTCCACCCCAGCCTCACCCCCCTCAACATGTTCTTGTGCTCGGAGCCATGTTGGGAGGGCATCCGCACATGCGCAGATGCCCTCCTGACGCCGTCCCAAGTTGGAGGTTTTTTAAATCCTGGACAAAGTGCCGGGTTTTGAAAAGACGTCCGGATGCTCGGACATGTCCTTTAAAAAGAAGACATGTCCGGGTAAATCTGGATGTCTGGTAACCCTACTAGTAATACCCTTGCACTGGTCCACAATGATAATTTATTGATAATTTTTGCCTAAAATCTTTGCCGGGCTGTGTTTCAATCAGCTCCAAGTACACCCTCTGTGATATGGGTACAGCAGGCAATTGCTCTGTTTGTCTACCTAACACCGCTCTCTAATGCAGGGGTGTCCAACCTGTGGCCCGAGGGCCGCATGCGGCTCAGTGAGGTATTTTGTGCGGCCCCAGTCGAGGGCGATGAAGTGTTTTCCTCTGCTGCCCCCGGGTGTTTACTGTCTTGCCGGCTCCCTCCTCTGTCTTGCTGCAGCATTTGCATGTTTGTGCGGCCCCAGAAACATTTTTTTTGGTCAATGCGGCCCAGGGAAGCCAAAAGGTTGGACACCCCTGCTCTAATGCTTCTTAAAGATTTCTTATTCATAAACTTTCTTAAACAAAAGCAAATGGTGGTACCTATTATTGCTTTTGTGACAGAAGATTATAGGTAAAAAGTATTAAAAAAAAAAAAAAGAATTGTTATCCCTTTCTGAAGCCCTCATTCTATCTAATTAAAAGAAAATATATGTTCCCAAACCTATCCAGCACGACCAATCCCAACCCAACATCCAACACTCTCTATACCCTTAATACTATCTAATATTCTTCTATCTACCAAACGTTATCTAAAACCCCATAATTCACTCTATTCTTATCTCCTAAAGACCTCTACTTCCCGTTGGTAACTCTTTACCCAACATTTTATTACCTTAAAAATTTTATGTCACTGCTTATTCTATTCCTTCAAATTTTGAATGTAATTCTTGTTTTAGTTTGGATGTAATCCATCTTGAACCGCAAGGTAATGGCGGAATAGAAATCACTAATGTAATGTAATGTAATATCGGTTTCATGGAGAAATAAAGAGATAATGCTAAGATATTTCCAGAAGGTCATTGCATCCTTGCTGGCTTTTTCAAATTTGCCCCTTGGTTCTGTAGTAAAAAGTATGAATGAATGGTACAATATCATGACCTAAGTTAATTTTGCTGATGCTACATAGAATGGGGAATTAAGGTTATCTCTTTCCCTAACAATTTTCTTACCCGAATGACTCTTTGACCAGGTTCAAAATAATTTGCAACTACATAATGTTTTATCAGTAATACTTCTCCACGTCTAGAGGAAAGAGGTGAGTCGCAAGAAATCAGTTACTAGAGAACTTGGAGAGCATGAGTAGAATTTGGCGATTTGCCCACCCCAACCAAAATGATGTTCACTGACTCCTGAGAGGGACTGTATATAAACAAATTTTGAAGCGCTCGCTGCTTCTCATTTTGACAAAATATAACACGTTAGGATTATTGGGAAATGGATCCTGAATTGTACTGTAACAATTTCATGGACCCACTGCCACTTTGTCTTGTGACTTGAAATCTGAATAGTAGGCCTCCAAGGTGCATTTTCTGAAAGTAGGCAAAATATGTCAATGATTATCTGACATAGGATTCTTTCCTAAAATTGTATTACATACAATTCCTCTTGAATTGGAACTAATGTATTGCAATTTAATATATTCCAGCTCAAATAAGGATTATAAGGAGACTGCACTCTGAGGACTTTCTTAGAGATCAGGCTCCACAGGTGACCCTTGAGGGGAGGAATGATAATCTAGTGCCTAACCCTCAGTAAGCCTGGTCTAGTGCCTAACCCTCAGTAAGCCTGATTCTAAGAGAGAGGAGTTTGCTTGAGGAGAGAGCTGTTGACTAAAAGGCTTCTTTGTATCTGTTTAGGACCCTTTATGAGACTTTGGGTAGTAGTAAGTGGTAGAGAGGCTTGGAAAACTCTTAGTCAAAGTCAGGCCAAGTGCACTATATTTCATGGGGGGTGTGAATAGTCTCACCCTAACTGAAAAGGGCTCTTAGTTTGAGACTGAGTTCTGAGGATTTTCTTAGAGATCAGATTCCACCCCAAAGCAGAGCTTTTATGGCTCTTCAGCCAACCTAGAACAGGGCATTGCGTTGGTAAGATTTTTCTGTTCTTTCTTTTTTCTTCCAGGTGTAAGTACTTCTGCAACTACAGTATGGCTGGGAAACATCGTGTCACCAAAGCTGCAACTCAGGTTACAGCTTCTGTCTCTGTACAGACAGAGCATGTTACCCAGGCAGAGGGAGTGGTTCCATGTACAAATTATCTTCATCTTGAATCCCTCATTAAGTAAGTAAAGGAGCTGAGAGAGGAAGTGGCAAAACTGAGAAGCATCTATGAGAATAAGAGGTACATTGATGAAATGTTTCATGAGGCGTCAAAGATTTCCAGTAGTGGGAAAGAAGAGGCTGTGCTGAGGGAAGACAGCTGGACTCAGATAATGGAACCCTGCAAGACTGGTACTAAGACTCCACCCACCCTTGAACTGAAGAACCGGTATGCTGCCCTGGAAGTGGAGGAGATGAGAGCATTCCAGAGAGAGGAAGGACCAAAGCTTGAAATTCCTAAAATTGCTGGATCCATAATCACTAGGAGGCGTAAGGTAGTGGTGGTTGGCGATTCCCTTCTGAGGGGTACAGAAACGTCCATCTGCAGACCAGACATGATGTCCCAGGAGGTATGCTGTCTGTCTGGTGCCAAAATCCAAGATGTTACAGAGAGATTGACAGGGCTCATCAAGCCTGATGACTATTATCCAATGCTGCTTATCCACATTGGCACTAATGATATTGCCAGGTACCCCTGCAAATGTATTAAAAGTGACTTTGTGGCTCTGGGAGAGAAGGTAAAGCAGTCAGGTGCACAGGTGGTATTCTCGTCCATTCTCCCTTTCAAGGGTAAGGGCCAAGTCAGAGAAGTATGCATCCTGGAGAAGGATGCTTGGCTACGTGGATGGTGTCGTCGAGAGCGTTTTGGCTTCCTAGACCATGGGATGATTTTCTAAGAGCTACTGAGCAGGGATGGTATACATCTATCAAAGAAGGAAAGAAGTGTCTTCGGAAGCAGGCTGCCTAATCTACTAAAGAGGGCTTTAAACTAGAAGTGAAGGGGCAGGGTCATCAAAGCCCCCGGGTGAGTATAAGCCCTCAGTTAAGTAAATCACTGAATACCTCTACATGGATGGGAAAAGGGGCAATATCTGGAAAGCAGTATATATTAATGTTCAAATTCTGGGAAACAAGATTCTGGATCTAGAAGCTATGATGGAAGAAGATGAGTTGGATATAGTAGTGATCAAAGAGACATAGTTCATGGAGCACCATGACTGAGATGTAGTTATACAGGTCTTTAATCTGTTCAGGAAAGACAGGGTAGGAAGAAAAGGAGGGAGAATAGTATTATATGTTAAAGATCATATTAAAGCCACACAATTGCAGGATCTGCAGGGCAAGGAGGAGGCACTGTGGATCAATTTGGAAAGATGGAATGGTAAATATATTTATATTGGTGTGATATACTGGCCTCCTTCACAGAAGTGGACAGAGATAAATTGTGAGCCCATTGGGACAGAAAGGGAAAAATGCTAGAGTACCTGAATATAAACTGCTTAGGTTATAAGCGGTATATAAATAGTAAAATAAATAAATTTAATAGTAGACATTCAGATTATATCTAAAAAAGGGGAAGTTTTACTAATAGGTGATTTTAACATGCCGGATTTTGAGTGAGGTATCCCTATTGCAGGGTCTTCTAGAAGTAGGGAGATCCTGGATTCTCTACAAGGAGAACTGTTCCAGCAGTTGGTAATGGAACCCATGTGGAATGGGACCATACTGGACTTAGTGCTTACAAATGGGGAAAGTGTTTCTGATGTCACAGTGGGTGATCATCTGGCATCCAGTGATCATTGCATAGTACAGTTTAATATTAAGATGAGTATAGAAAGGGTTCATTAAAAAGTAAAGTTTCTAGACTTTTAAAACACTAATTTTGTTCAGATGGGGGATTGTGTCAAGGAATTATTGTCTGGAAGGAGTAGAAATGCAGTGGGCAAAAATGGAAGGAGTTATTGTAAGGGTGACATCTTTTTGTGAGTTAAGTAAGTAAAGGTAAGAGGAAAAGAAGGCCACTTTGGTTCTCAAAAGTAGTAGCTGTGAAGGTAAGGAATAAGAGGTTAGCTTTCATAAACTACAAAACATCACAGAAAGAGGAAGACAGGCAAAAATATCTGGAAAAATTAAGAGAGGCTAGTCAAGTAGTCAGGAAAGCAAAGATACAAGTGGAAGAAAAAATTGCTGACACAGTAAAACGGGGAGATAATACATTTTTTAGATATATACCATGTGATAGGATAGGAAGAAGTACAAAAGTGGCATTGTGAGACTCAAATGTGAAGGGGAGAAATATGTAGAAGCTGATACAGAAAAGGCTGAATTGCTTAACAAATATTTCTTTTCTGTGTTCACGGATGACGTTCTGGGAACTGGACCGCAGAAGATAAATGCGAATAGGGATGGTGAAGTGTTAGACCCTGATCGATTTTCAGAGGGTTGTGTTTATAAAGAGCTAGCTAAATTAAAGGTAGACAAAGTGATGGGGCCAGATGGTTTATATCCGAGGGTGCTGAAGGAACTTTGGAAAGTTCTGGTAGTTCCGCTGACTGACCTTTTCAATATTTTTCTAGAGTCAGGAGTGGTACTGAAGGACTGCAGAAGGGTGGATGTGGTCCCTCTACACAAAAGTGGAAGTAGGGAATTACAGGCCGGTCAGTCTGAATTCTGTGGTAAGCAAATTAATGGAAATGCTTATAAAACAGAGAATGGTGAAGTTTCTGGAATCCGGCAAAATGGATAGGTAGGTCTTGTCAGACAAATCTGATCAATTTCTTTGACTGGGTAACCTGAGAATTGGGGAGTATGCTAGATGTGTTGTATTTAGATTTTAGCAAAGCCTTTGACAGTGTTCCATACAGACATCTAATAAATAAAATGAGTACTCTTAGGATGGGCCTCAAAGTGACTGGCTGGGTCAGGATCTGGTTAAGTGGAAGATGACAGAGGGTAGTGGTCAATGGAGATCACTCTGAGGAAAGGGATGTTACCATGGTGTGCCATAAGGTTTGGTTCTTGGGCCTGTTCTTTTTAACATTTTTATAAGCGATATTGCTGAAGGGCTGCCAGGTAAGATTTACCTCTTTGTGGATGGTACCAAAATCTTCAATAGAGTAGACAACCCGGATGGTGTGAATAACATGAAGAAAGACCTAGCAAAGCTTGAAAATGGTCTGAAATTTGGCAGCTAAAATTTAATGCTAAGAAATGCAAGGTCATGCATTTGGGCTGCAAAAACCTGAACGAACAGTACAGTTTAGGGGGTGAAGAATTTACAGTATGTGCATGACAGAAGAGTGGTACTTGGGTGTGATTGTATGTGATGATCTTAAGGTGGCCGAACAGGTTGAAAAGGTGATGGCAAGAGCTAGAAGGATGCTAATGTACACAGGAAGAGGTATGACCAGTAGGAAAAAGAAGGTATCGATGCCCCTGTATAAGACTCTGGTGAGACCTCATTTAGAATATTGTGTACAATTTTGGAGAATCCTAAGGGATCAATGGAAAAATAGCTTGTTCAACTAATCATGCCACATGTAACTTGATATAAACAAACTGTCACCAGGAAATATTTCTTCACCGAGAGAGTGGTTGATCCTTGGAACGAGCTCCCGGTGCAGGTGGTCGAGACAAACAGTGTGCAAGAATTTAAGAGCAAATGGGATGCCCATGTGGGATCCCTTAGAAGGTTAAACTAAGGAAACCTGTCATCAGGTGTGGGATCCCTAGGATAGTAGACTTGGGGGTGGGTCAGTAGAGTGGGTAGACCTGAAGGGCTATGGCCCTTATCTGCCGTCATCTTCTATGTTTCTATGCTTCTAATAAATGTGTTTACCAAGACCTCAGACACCCGAGACACTACTTGAACTGATTTTGTGTCCTTACTGGGGTGACATATTCATCATTGGTCTTGTTTAATTTTTGAATGCAGACTATGATACCGTATTGTATCTATATGGTGCTGTACATAATAATGAATAATTTAGAAGTTTTACTCCAACGCGTAGCATTCTTAAACAGGACCGTTTTTAGCATTGGATCCACGTTTTTTACCTTAGGACTTTGTTTTGGAACCCCTGAGGAAGACAGGGTCATCGAAACACGGACCATGTTGGGTCCACAGTCCCCATCAATTGGGTTTTAGACATTATACCATGTAGATTAAATGACTATATTTCAAATAAAAAGCCTGCATCTTGAACATCTCCTCCACAGTTCTCTTGGTTTTGGTTGTGTCTTCGTCTCTGTGGAGCACCAAGGGTCAACTTTTGTTTATTTGTATCCACAGAAAGGCAGTATATCAAATCCATTAACCTTTAAAATTAAGCTTAATGCCGCTTCTAGTTTACACTAATTTTTCAAACAGAATGAACGTCCCTGATTTATCTTTGAAAATGTATGTTATGTTAAAAGTAATCATGTAATGTAAATCTGTGCGAGCTGTTTGAAAATTACCACATACACACATACACAGGTGACAATGTGATCCTAAAATTTCTGAAAAAAATATTTTTGTTTACTGTTAGCTAAAGTAGCTTGTAACAAAATTATTTATTTTTTATACAGGGAAAAGAGGGAACAACTTCTATCTTAAATGATGCTAACCTAGAAACCCCTGACTGCCAATTTTTCCTGTAAAAACATCTTAACAACAGGGCATCCTGACATAAGTTGTAATCTTTGAAAGTACAGAAAATGATGTGTGCTGGAACACAAGCACAAATGTTTTGCATAAAGATGAAAAGCCTATATCCTCTGGTGAATTGGAACAATGTGCTTCAGCTTCCCATCATCTGTGATACCACTCCCATCTCAGGGGAATTATGAGTTAGCAGAAATTTGGCCAAAGAATCTATTATATGTTTCTGAAAGTATCATTTTATCAGCTTTCTGTGCTGAGATTGTTTATTGTTCAGACATTTTTTTCATGGAAAAATATAGAAAGTATACACAATTGTGTTAAGCTGTTTGGCTCCTTCTGCCAATTTTTTCAGTAAAAGATGTATGTAAACAGTAGAGAATCTTGATGCAAATCATACTTTGAAGGCAAAATGACCCTTTCCAGAATGTCTGACACGGATGTGTGGCTTTAAGTTATTTTTATCCATAGATGCTAGCATTTACACCAATTTACAGCAGGTGTAAGTCTGATGCCAAAAGTTAGGGGCAGAAAGCTTTCTTTTTTTTTTTTTTTCTTTTAGTTCAAAATTTTTATTGTGAGTTTAGGAAAAATACAAAGATACAAAAAATAAAGAAAAAACATACAATCAATACAACAGTAGTAAACCTGAAACAGTGGAACAGAAACATAATCCAGTTATACCATCTACTGTATGTATAACCTCATACAACATAAAGTTCCTCTTGAGAGACTCCTGAGAAAACTAAAAATTCATAGGATAGGAGACAATGTTATGTTCTGTTGTGAATTAGGAACTGATTATTGGACAGAAAACAGAGGGACAAAATGGACATTTTTATCAATGGAGAAGGGTGACTAGTAGATCTGTAGTGACAGGGATCTGTAGTGGGACCAGTTCTATTCATACCCTATTTATAAATGATCAGGAAATAGAAACAAGTGAGGTGATTAAATTTACAGATGACGCAAAACTATTCAAAATATTTAAAACACACGGAGACTGTGAAAAATTGCAAGAAGATCTTAGTAAATTGGAAAACTAGGCATCCAAATAGCAGATGAACTTTAATGTGGAGAAATGCAAAGTGATGCACATAGAATTGATGTCGGGCGGCGAGAGTTGGTCGGCCCCATGGAGAAGAAAAGCAGGGAGGGAGAACTTGGCGCCAGCCTGTTCCCGATGGCTGCAGTGGCAGCCGTTCCCCGGCGGTGGTGGCAGCAGCATGTTTCCCAATGGCAGTGGCATGGGGGAGGGCAGGGAGAAAGAAAGAAAGAAAGAAAGAGGGGGGACAGGGAGCTAGAATGAAAGAAAGGGGGCAGGGTGAAATAGAAACAAGTGAGGTGATTAAATTTGCAGATGACGCAAAACTATTCAAAATATTTAAAACACACGGAGACTGAAAAATTGCAAGAAGATCTTAGTAAAGGGAAAACTGGGCATCCAAATAGCAGATGACCTTTAATGTGGAGAAATGACGTCGGGCGGTGAGAGTTGGTCGGCCCCGCGGAGAAGAAAAGCAGGGAGGGAGAACTCGGCGCCGGCCTGTTCCCGATGGCTGCAGTAGCAGCCTCTCCCCGGCGGCAGTGGTAGCAGCATGTTTCCCAATGGCGGTGGCATGGGGGAGGGCAGGAAGGAAGGAAGAAAGAAAGAAAGAAAGAAAGAAATGGGACATGGAGCGAGAGAAAGACAGACATACTGAAAGAAAGGGGGCATGGAGAGAGAAAGAAAGAAGGGGGGCAGGGTGAAATAAATAAATAAATGGGGCACGGAGAGAGAGAGAAAGACATACAGAAAGAAAGGGTGCATGGAGAAAGAAAGAAAGAAATGGGGCATGGAAAGAGAGAAAGACAGACATAAAGAAAGAAAGGGGGCATGGAGAGAGAAAGAAAGAAGGGGGCAGGATAAAACAAAGAAAAAGTTGGGGGAGGGAATGAGGTCTGGAGGAGAGGAAGCATACAGGAGGCTGAAAGAAGGGACAAAATATTGGATGCACAGTCAGAAGAATAAAGTGCAGAGACTGATGACATTACCAAACAAAGGTAGGAAAAATGATTTTATTTTTAATTTAGTGATCAAAATATGTCCGTTTTGAGAATTTATATATGCTGTCTATATTTTGCACTATGGCCCCCTTTTACTAAACCGCAATAGCGGTTTTTAGCGCAGGGAGCCTATGAGCGTCAAGAGCAGCGTGAGGCATTCAGCACAGCTCCCTGCACTAAAAACCACTATCGCGTGTTGGTAAAAAGGGAGGGGGTATAGTTGTCTGTTTTTGTATAGTTGTTACTGAAGTGACATTGCAAAAAGTCATCTGCCTTGACCTCTTTGAAAACCCGCGGAATATAAATGATAATTAACATTTTCTCTGCGTACAGTGTGCTTTGTGATTTTAAGATTTTATTGTTGGTAGATCATTTTGACTTGGCTACAAATTAAGGGGGAGGGAGGGAGGAGAGCTGTTGAAAGACATCTAGTAATCCTTGCAGGCTTGACTGTGCAGGGAATTATTTTTGTAAAATCATGTTTTGTTATGTGACTGGCATTATTTAGACTTTAATTTCTATGAATGAAAAGAATGAAAATGATATAAAATTACTTGCTTGTTTTTATGTGCATGCGCTGAAGGAAAGTGGAGTGAGAGTGGGCTGAGGACGCTGAAGGGAAATGGGGAAGAGAGAGTGGGGAAAAGACGTTGATTTATAAATTGACAATTGTACAGAATATTGTTTCTTTTTATACTTTAATATAATAAGTTCAATATAAAACAATTCAAGGCTTGTGTGGATGGAATCAGATGGTTTGCAGGAATGGGGACCGTGCGTACGGTGATTAGTCCAATAAAATGGTATTTTCTTATTTCTCATTATTTGTTTTATTTTTATTTGTTAATTTGTAAAGTGGTGATTGTTATGTATGAGTTTTTTCAAATTTACTGTCTTTATATTTTGCACAGTATTAGAGGACATGTGTTACTGTTTTTGTGGTGTTATGGTGTTGCATTGTATGCAGAGTCTGGTTTCTTGGCGGTTCTGTTTAACTTTTGTCTACATATTTCTATTTTTAGTTTGTGATTATTCCATATTGGGCGAGGGTGTATCTCTGTTCTGTATGTATGAAAAGAACATAGTTTTCAGTTGGCATTGACTGCAGGATCAATTGACTGTGCGGGATCTGGCTTGTTTAGTTTTACAATGTATGTGTTGGTGTTCTAGTGCTCACTGCAATGTTTAAGATTCTGCCTTTTCCTAGGTACACTCTTGTTGTGCGATATGTGGATTCTTTCTAAAAATCATATTTTTCATATAGATGGGGGGTGTCAAAAAATGATGGGTCCCGTGTGTCACATATGCTAGGTACTCCACTGCGTTTTAGCAATTAAAACATTCAAGAACAAGGGGAGAGTGTGGCGCAGTGGTTAAAGCTACAGCCTCAGCACCCTGAGGTTGTGGGTTCAAACCAACGCTGCTCCTTGTGACCCTGAGCAAGTCACTTAATCCTCCCATTGCCCCAGGTGCATTAGATAGATTGTGAGCCCACTGGGACAGACAAGGTAAAATGCTTGAGTACCCGAATAAACTCATGTAAACCGTTCAGAGCTCTCCTGGGAGAACGGTATAGAAAATTGAATAAATAAATATGGGTCTGATAGCGGAATTGGCAACAGCAGAGGAGAAAAATTAAAAACTGGAAAAACAAGAATTTTAGCCCTAAGAGAGGAATACATAAAAATACATGTAGATTGTCCGATGAAACCCCTGAGAAAGCCACTGCTGTGGCGAAACAGATCCTGTTGGGCTATCTGGAAATCTGCACATCAAGCTAAGTGAATTGCTTGCCAATTTTTTGGAATTTTGAAATGATGATGGTTTAAATGTAATAACTAAAAGGCAAAAAAAGAATAAAGCATAAATAAAAGAAACATTTATTTAGTATAGGGAGGAGGATGGATGCAGGGTCAATGATTAAAACTCCTAACCAGTCAACCTTGTGATAAGGTATTTTTACCTAAATCCAAGCGGGTTCTGAGACCCTCTCCTCCTGAGTCATTCTAAATACCATACAGTGAGATTGGTTATATTTTTTGAGGTGTTCTCTGAAGATCTCACTTTTCCATCTTTTTTTTGGATTTTGGGTAGTATTTCCTTTGGTAGTAACCTGGTGACCTTTCATCTCCCTGGGTCCAGGTCCAAGCCTTTGATGCCCAAAGGCAAATAGCAGACAGCAGATCTCAGAGCTGAAAGGGGGAGGAGAGTCAAAGAAGGTATCAGAGATCTCAATCATTGGACATCCAGAAGATGACGGGAGGAAGGCCTGGTGCTGTAGTGGTGGCCTTTTTTTTAATTTATAAATTTAGATAATTACAATATCAGATGATACAAAAGAAAAAAAAGATCTTCCTTAAATATTACATAATCATTCATACAAAATTCATTTTTAAGCCCACACAAATGAGGAGACATGATACAATTACCAAAAACAAATTTATAAGAAAAGATAAAGGAAATAATTCTTTTTTTAAAAAAATTCTTTATTGATTTTTAATGAAAAACAGTGTCATACAAATGAAAGAACAAAAGATATTCCACATATTACACTATTATCTCATATGAGGCTATAATCTGTGGAACAATTTTATATGTGAAACCCACTCTAGATAAATATAAGAATCGTCTATATATGATCCTAACAGGTATAGCCATTCAATTGATTACAAGTAATTGGAAAAACCATGATAGAATTAATTATACATTTTGGTGGGTGAATGTGTGTACTACATACAGATATGAACGAATTAATGCAGAATGTAGGGGTTTTAGTGAGGTATTTAATAAAATTTGGAGCCCATTGACTAAATTTGTAAAAACATAATAATATATTTTCATCATATCTCTTCTTTTCTTTGGTTTATTTATCTTTACACATCCAGTGGGGTGGGGGGTTGGAGGGACGGGAATAAATATTGATAGTTATATTTGGGTAACTTTATTCTTTATTTGTATTGTATATTAGGATATATTATGATATTATTATATGCAGGAAAATGAAATTATTGAAAGGAAATAATTCTTGATTCACCCTCGCAAATCCTAAACCATTCCTTACTCTTAAAGGTATTCTTAATTTTTCCTCCTCTTATTTCTCAGCAGTGAAACTTTAAACCTCTTAAAATTAACTCATTTCTGTTCTCGAGCAATTAGAAATTTTTGCAATTGTATGGAGTCCCAAAAAACATATTCAATGTATTTACATGGGAATTTTAGGTAAAAAGATGCCTTTAGAGCTAAAACTCTAGCTTTTAACTTCAGAAACTCTTTCCTCTTTAATTGAGTAGCTCTAGAGACATCTGGAAAAATTCTAACCAAATCCCCACAAAATTTTGTTAACCTGTTTTAAAATAAAATTTCATTATTAACATCTTATCTATCTCACTCATGCATGTTATCACCAGAGTGGACCGACTCTGGATCACATCCTATCTTCCAAAAACTCAGTCAAATTAATTTCAGTTGTGACAAAATGGTCCACCTCCTGGGCAGATTCAATTTTTTTTTGAAGAACATAATAATAATTATTGATTGGAAAATTCTCTGCGTTGGGCAACCCCAGTATTTCTTTAAAAAATTTCCTTAGTAAGATTTCAGATGATAATAAATGAGTTACTGGGAAATTGACCAGGCGGAGATTTCTCACCCTATACATATTTTCCATTAATTCCATTTTAGAATGTATCACTATGGAATCTTTAACAGCAGATACTGAGACAACTTGAAGTGTGTTACATTGAGCTTCAACCACATTTAATCGTTTATCCAAACAACTCAAATTGGAATCCACATTTTCTAATTTATGAGAAACAGACTGTGAAAAATCCACCGTTTGTTTCACAGTTGATCTAAGAAACCCTTCTACTCTAGAAATACCTAACCACAAATCTTTAAGGGTAATATCTTGTGTTACCTCCATTTGTGGTTGATCTTCCACTGCACCTGAAAAATCAAATGATATAGGTATTTCAGTAAAAACTAACTTATTTATCTAAGTGGAGGATACCACGTATTCGGTGGAATTAGTAGGATTTATATTCCTACTATCACTTGATACTGGATGAAGGGGAGGAGTCCGTTTGAGGGGGCTCATTGAAGCACCTGACATAGAAAAGTTCATATTAAGTGGTGCAACTGAAGGCTTTTCAATTAATAATGTCAAATGCCAATCCATAGGGTGTTGAACTCTTAGGTTTAATTTTTCTTTTCCCCATATTCGATCTATCAAACGTTATAAAATAAATGATATAACCTTAAATTCCAGCTCCTCGTGGCTCCCAAGGGGCAAACATGCCCCTTAGGGCATGCCCCTTTGGCCACGCCCTGCAGCCGCAACCGCAGCAGCGGCTTCAATTTAAGTTGTTGGAGACAGACCCAGTGACGTCAGGGGTCCGTCTCTTGCAGTGCCTGCTCGTTGAGCAGCGAAAGAATACAAAAACCGCTGCTGCAGGAAGCTCGGGAGCTACAAAGAGTCACCTCCGGTATCCCTCAGATGTCAGGTATCAGGCTCCCAGGTTAACCGCGGCAGCGGCTTCAATTTAAGTTGTTGGAGATGGACCCGTGGTGCCCTTTTGAAGTAGCATATGCACATGACCCTAAAGTGGGAGAAAGTTCTTCTTTGGTTTCTATCTGATGGTTGCCTGTGTTGATTATGGCTAAGTTTGGGCTTGCATTGTCCCATCATTTCCTTTCCCTTACCCAGACTGATTATCCTCACCCAGATTTTTCTTCTACTATGTCTGGTGCTGTCCCATATATATCAGTGGGCAATAAAGAGGGATAACAGCAATAAATTGGAGGTTTTTTCACTTTGTTTTTATATATTCAAATTAACAATCATAATTACACCATTGTGATATAGGAAATATTACGCAACCCTCAAAAACACCCCCTACCCCCCTTTTTTTATCAAGCTGCGCTAGAGGTTTTTAGTACAGGCCACTGAAGTAAGTGCTCTGATGCTAAAAGGAATTCTATGAACATTGGAGCATTTACCATGCCAGCTTGCACTAGAAACCTGTGGCGCAGCTTGATAAAGGGTGCCCTAAATAATTATTCCCCCCCCCCCCCTTTTACTAAGCCGTGGTAGAGGTTTCTACTGAGGCCCGGATCATTAAATGCTCCGATGCTCATAAAATTCCTATGAGTGTCAGAGCATTTAGCGCTCCAGGCCACGGTAGAAACCTCTACTGCGATTTACCCCCTCTTCTACAAAACTGCGATAGCAGTTTCTAGCGTGGGTAGCCACGCTGAATTGCCCGCACTGCTCTCGATACTCATAGGAACTCAATGAGCGTCAGGAGCAGCGCGGCTCTCTGCGCTAAAAAACCGCTAGCGTGGTTTCGTAGAAGAGGAGGTTAGTAAAAGGGGGCCTATAATTTTCAACCACAATATGTGATCCAAGATTACAACAAACAATGAAGTAAATAGAGAATCAGATTATCAGGACACCTCCTGCTGCAAACATATTCTAGCTGACCTCAGTGGGTTGTGGAACAGATAGTTGGATCCTCGCCTCTTCTTTAGACACAAGAAATTCAACCGGTGTTTAGATTCATAAAAGCATATATTGCTTATTCCCAAACAATATAACAGAAGAACAATAATTTGTATTTTGACTAAAAAGCAAAAGCCATGAAAATAATCATTTCTTAGCTATTGAATATAAATCTAGGCAATAAATTTTGTTATTTTGTCAGAACATTTGGATAACTTCTGCCTGTTTCTTTCAAAATGACTTATGAGCACCATTTTCATATAGACCAAACGTTACTTCTCTTTTCATTTGCTCTTTATAAGTTTATGACCAGGCAGGCTTTGTTGTGTCAGGAATTACTGCACACATTAGCTGAACTTGTCAGGCTGTCAGCCGTCTGAACAGTGGGAATTCACACAAGCACATAGCCTAGAGATTTATATTGTTTGACATTACATTAATGCCCTGAGTCAGCAAAATTTGGAGAACTACTGAAAATTATGCATACAGAAAAGCATAGACCCAGAATATCTTCTTTTATTTTTCCAAGCAAAGAAAAAAACTATAGATTCAGTAATACAGTGAGTTCAGTATTCAGCAATGCAGCCACCAATAGAAGCTCACATGTAGGTATCTAGCCTTTTAAAATTAAGCATAGTTTCAGCAGCACTTATATGTATTAGGGCTGCTTAAAAATATATGCATAGAACTTTACAAGTCAGGCATTCTATAAATAAAATGGCCAAATTTATCTGTAGAACTCCTTGGGTTTTGGCCAGGTACTAGTGACCTGGATTGGCCACCGTGAGAACAGGCTATTGGGCTTGATGGACCATTGCTCTGACCCAGTAAGGCTATTCTTATGTTCTATGGGGTGCTGAAAAGTTCTCAGACAAACTAACCAACTTCCTAAATTCTGTGCGTTATTTTGCTGCTGTGGCTGAAAAGAGTATTCTCTTATTTTGCAGAAATGAAATTCTGTATTTTGACATTGTTTCAGATCGTTGATTGAGCCATATCCACGTCATTCTCATTTTGGTTGGGCTGAGAACTTTTCGGCACGTCCTTGTATGCAATCAGGCTTAGATTCTGTATAGTGCCTTGACATCTTTGAAACCCCCCCCCCCAAATATAAGTGATAATTAACATTTTCTCTGCATATAGTGAGCTTTGTAGTTTTTTTAAAAATTTATGGTTACCATTATGAATTAATAAGATATTATGTGTACATGAAAAATGAATGGAAGAAATTGGGGATGGGATTGAGGGCGGGGCTAGGGTGGGATTGGGGCGGGGCTAGGGAAAGATTGGGGTGGGGCTAGGACAGGATTGGGGGCGTGTCCCAAATTGCACGCAAAACATAATTGTTTAATAAGCTAATCAGTGCCAATAATTGGCATTTATGAATTAAATTAAAAATCATTGAGTGACCTCTAAATGTTCACCAAAAGGCTTATAATTTGGCACAATTAACCCTGGCCAGACATAGAACTGAAACATAGAAACATGATGGCAGATAAAGACCAAATGGCCCATCCACTCTGCCCATATGCAGCATCCACTATCTTCTCCTTTCCCTAAGAGATCCCACGTGCAGGTCTCACACTTTCTCGAATTCAGACACAGTATTTGTCTCCACCACCTCTACTGGAAGGCTGTTCCATGCAAAAATAGACTTGCGGAGATCATGTCCCATGAACTTTATTTTTTGGAACCACCCTACTGAATATGTATACCCTAGGGGGGTGTGTGGCGCAGTGGTTAAAGCTACAGTCTCAGGACCCTGGGGTTATGGGTTCAAACTTACGCTCCTCCTTGTGATCCTGGGCAAATCACTTAATCCCCTCATTGCCCCAGGTACATTAGATAGATTGTGAACCTGCCAGAACAGACAGAGAAAAATGCTTGAGTACCTGAATAAATTAATATAAACCGTCCTGAGCTGCCTTGGGGGAATGGTATAGAAAACTGAATAAATAAATAATTCAGGTTTTTCAGGTTTTTATTTATATTTGATGGATCGCTTATTCAAATTGATGCTACTGGGTACTAATTAGAAGTTATGCGCACAACTTTCTAAGTGCATTCGATAAAATGGTACACATAAATTCTAGTGGACACATCTCAAAAGGAGGCATGGCCAGGGGAAGAGCATTGGCGAAAAGTCAGCATTCCTAAAAGTTAGGCATATTGTTATAGAATACGCCCAACCCACACACAACTTAGGTTCCAGTATTTAGGCCTGGTTTTCATTTACCTAAATGGGTGTGCTTAAATGTTAGTCATGTATACAAGCAATAAGGCCCGGAATCTCTAAATGGCACCATTGTCGGCGGCTGCCAATTGCGTGTCAATCACGTAATGGTACCATTTAGAGAATTGGGCCTCCGGCAATGGTAGATGCTGGAAATGTAGGCCAGGTTTTTGAAGGCTTACATTTCCAGCGCCTACTTTTGACATGAATCGCCTAACGCTACTTCCAGTATCAGCCATACCTGCAGTGACATTGGGCATCGTAAAGCACCTCTGGAGGCGCCTTGAATTTTCTTTTAAGTTCACTTTTAATCAGCATTTTGGACTTAACTTAGGGGCCAGTAGGGCACCATTTATAGAATATGGGCCTAAGCATGATTCTATATATAGTGAATGCTTTTATAGAATTGCGCTAAGGGGCTCATAATCGAAAGAGAAAAACGTCCAAAAACCGGCCTAAGTCGGCACTTGGACGAACATTTCTCAAAAACGTCCAAGCGCTGATAATCAAACTGGGTTTTGGACTTATTTCTAAACGACTTAAGCCCTCATAGTGCCGCTCAACGTCCAAAGCTAAACGGGGCATTTCGGGAGGCGTGTCGAGGGCAGGAGTTGGGCGGGACGTGGGCCGGCTTAGACTTAGTCGTACAGCATGTATAACCAAAAGTTATACAGCCCACGATCGACGGAACTTGGACATTGTGACTTAGATCATTTGAAACATGGTCTAAGTCACAAAAACCCACCTAAACTCACCAGATATGCACTGAAAACACATAAAACAGACCCCCACACACTACCCCAGTGGTCACCGACCCCCCCAACCCCACCCCCATAAAAATTTTAATCACAACTTTAAAATTCAGCCTCCAGACCATCATCACCTGGCCGCATGGCATAGGAAAGCCTAGTCGTCCAGCACAGAGGCAGCTTAAGTCGTCTTGGGGGTGGGTTAGGGACCCATAGAGAGGAGGACCCATGCCCATAAGCCCCTGTAATCACTGCATTGATACTTAAACATGTGCACTGCCCTATACACCCAAAACCCTTTTTTACTGGCATATAAGTGGCTCCTGCAGCCATAAGGGCTATTGGGGTGGTAGATAAGTGGGTCTAGGGGATTCTGGAGGTGGTTTGGGGGGCTCACCGTCAACTATAAGGGAGCTGTAGTGAGGAGAAGACATGGCACCCTGTTTGTGAAGTTCACAGCAGTGCCCTGTAAGGTACCCCATCATTTAGGTGCCCTGTCTGGGTGTTCCGTCCATCACTTTGCAGGCCTCTCCCACGTCCAACAAGGCTTGTTCTAGACGTTTTGGACTTGGACGGACAGTTGGACGAAAATGTGCTTTAAAGATCGACGTTTTAGCGGCTTGGACGATCAGATCTTCAGGACGTATAATTGGACGATTTTCAAAAGTCAAAGGACGTTGGACGTCTCTTTCGAAAATGGGACTTAGGCTCTTTTTTACTTTGGAGGACTTGCGAAATGGACGTAAACGGACTTAGACATCCCTTTCGATTATGCCCCTCTAAGCGTTCTGGTCTGTGCTGATTTTTTAGGTAGAAAATGGCATAATGAAAAAAAAGTTTTTGCTTTTTTAATACTTAATTTTTTTCTTTTCTCCAGCTAAGATACAATATAATTAAGAAATCAAACATATTCATTCCTTAATACAAATGAAAGTTATGCTTTCCAAAACCAAACCAGAATGGTATACACCAATTATTCTGTATGGGGTCCTTTTATAGCTGCGGCAAACACAAGTGTATGCTTACTGCAGCAAAAAATGTCTCACCAAGGAGCATACTCAAGCATCATGTGGTAATTTTTACATGTGCACCTTCTACCTGCGCACTACCCACGTGCTAGTGCTGGGGGGTGGGTTTGGGGCGGAGAGTGAGCATGCTTTATGCTGATTGGCTAGTGCAGCTATATTGCTGGCTTACTACCTGATTAGAGCATGATTAACACATGAACTCTTAGGGGCAAATTCTATAAATAGCGCCTTATCTTAGGTGCTGGTAAGCGCTCTACCAGCACCTAAGTTAAGAGGGAAGCATGTTTGAAACAGAAGTTAAGGGGCAAATTCAAAGTGCCTACCGGTGCCTAAACAACCAGTGCTGGAATCGCACATCTGGAGGTACCTACCAGCGCCTAATGTCACTATCAGTGTGGCTAATGCAGGAAGTCAACATATATATCAGTAAGAAGATCTCATAAAGATGTTTTCTTAAGATTTTATACACTCAAAGACCTCAGTGATACCATCTGTATGCCACTAAACTTTTAGATCATACAGAACAACAGGTATCCCTAATCGTCATTGGTCTCATAATTATTTTGCAAAGATTTTTATAAATATTTCAATAGATAAATTTAGATTAAAGTACTCATCTTATACTACGCGGGTGGGGGTAAGCACTCCGACGTAGTCCTACGTTTCGCCCATACGGGCTGTATCAAGGAAATCCCCCTTAGTACACACAGCTCATGCTTCCCGCGCTACAGATTAGCTCTAAATGGCGCAGTTGCCTGATTGACATGCAGTCGGTGGCCGCTTTTAAGGCAGCCACCAACAACAGCGTCGGTTAGAGAATCGGGGCCTTACTGCCTACATAAAAGATGGCAGTAGGGACTCATGCTACGGGGAAAATCATGGCCATTAATAGGAAAAATTGGCCATTGTACCCTGGTTGTAATAATGTTCTTTTTTTAAATCTCATTTTTATTGAGGTTGCATCATGAATTATAGAAATGACCAATGTAAGGATGCACTAAGACCACTTTTTTCCATAGTTTGGTTGAAAGGCCCCTATATTTATGTGTAGTAGTAGTATATTTGCTAGGAGGTTCCATGTGTCTAAAGTGGCTACGTAACAAAAGCTCAAACAGTTGAATTAGTAAGTTTGTAGACTAATAGTTGAATTAGTAAGTTTGTCCTTTGTCAATATGTATTAACCATGATTTTTTTTTTCCCTGCAGGGGCATGCAGAGGGACAAAGCCCTGTACCTTACCTGAAGACCTGCAAAACTATCAAACCTCTATGTTTCTTTTGAGGAATGCAGGGAAAGCTTTACATCGAGGATTGCTTTGTGCAGCCAGGGCAGTTCTGTGGTTTATTAGAAAATACAAGTTGCTAAGCACTTAGGACAATGTGAGCTTGTGGGTGACACACTCCAAAAAGTAGTCTTGCTTCGTTCTTTTCTTTCAGAGATCTTTTAGAAGACATTGTTTTACTTCCTTCACAAAGGAAACTTTGGAAAATTTAAATATTTGGGGGAGGGATTTTTCTTTGGGGGTTTTTTCTTTTTGTTTTTTAATCTTTTTTTTTTTCTTTTTGCTGTGAAGTGCTACTCTAGCAACTGCCTTAGCAACTGTAGGTGTCTGGGATACAAATCCTAGATTTTTCATTGGTTTTCATAATGGGTGTTTATATGAAACTACTAAAGACTTTTTAAATGGCTTGATGTAGCACTCATAGCAAGGTTGTAAATAGCTTCTGTGTTACACTCTCCTAGAGTATAAATGTGAATTTCTTTTTTTGTAGCTAAACTGTAATTTGAAACTGGCTCATTCAAGGTTTTATTGTTTAATTGGAATGTTTTAGGGAGGGTTCCGGTTTCAAAGGAGGGGTTAAATGGTAAACATTCATATTTTTACTTCATTATTAAAACAGGCGACTGATAGTTCTATATTTTCAAAATGGAGAAAAAGAAAGGAAGTGTACCCAAATGATTTTAATAATATTAATAGAAGTAGTAGAAGAAAGATTGGCTTTGCCTCAGTGACAGGACTCAAAAAATCCCCTCCCCCTCTTTACAAAACTGCAGAAGCAGTTTATAGCATAGGCCGGTGCGCTGAATCCTCTGTGCTGCTCCCGATGCTCATATATCCCCCTCTTCTACGACACTGCGATAGCAGTTTTTAGCATGGTGAGCCGCGCTGAATGGCCCACACTGCTCCCGACGCTCAGAGTTCCTACGAGCGTTGGGAGCAGCGCGGGCCATTCAGCGTGGCTCTCTGCGCTACAGACTGCTAGCGTAGTTTAATAGAAGAGGGGGTATGAGTGTGGGGAGCGGCGCAGAGCCTTCAGAGCGCCGGCCTGTGCTAAAAACTGCTTCCGCAGTTTTGTAAAAGAGGGGGTATGATAAGGGGAAGAGAGAAAAGCAAAACACGTTTATTTTCTACTGCATAAAAGCTGCTTCCTTTTTTGGGGAGGGTTTTGTATCACTTCTTGTGTAATGCTTAGTAAATGTCATTTAAGTCCTTTTAATGTATAAACCTGCCAAATGCTTACCTGCTATTTTATATTAGAATCAGAGACAGATTGGAAACAGCTAAATTATAACCTTGACATATAGCTGTGTATTACTGTTTCTTCATACCGTGTCTGTATTTAATCTTTTTTTTTTTTTTTATGGAACTTGTTGCGCCTATTTATGAAATAATAAATATAGGTGTTTGTAAGTAAATTTGTTAGCCTTTTAAAGAGGTTTCTTTGATGTTTGAACTTTTGCTGTTAAACCTCTTCCCCTTCTTGCTGCACATTTCCGACTGGTATAAATACTTCATTATTGAGTTTTTACTGTGACATTAATAAAACCAAACCAGATTTTTTTCAGCACTAAACAAAACCGGCTTATTTTTATTTCTGCACTTCTTTGATTAAACCAAGCTAAATAAATAAATGTATTTGCGTGCACATCTTTCTATTTAAAGATTGATAAACAGGACACACGAGGAGCCACTGAAAAGTTCTCAACCCAACCAAGACGAGAATGATGTGGAGCCATGAAACTTACAAGTTATTCCACGCTTTTCATTTCATTTCAAATCACTGAAACCAAAAGTGTCAAGAAAAGCGTGGAATAACTTGTAAGTTTCATGGCTCCACATCATTCTCTTCCTGGTTGGGCTGAGAACTTTTCAGTGGTCCCTCATAGATATAGATATTTATGTATGTATGTGTGTATGTTTGTGTATGTGAGTGTGCGTGCACATGCATGTGCTTCTTAATCTTAGTGTGGTGTCTCACTCAGTGAATATATCATGCTAATGCAAGACTCAGATAGAAATGGTAACCATAAGGGACTCAAGAGCCTATTTATTGACTAGAAGTAGGGTTTTGCAGTCACTATGCCAAATTTAATGTTTACTAGCTGCAAAACCTAGGTATTAACTATTGGAAATGTTCCCAGCAGTTTCCCATCTGGTTAACACAAAGGAAAATGTGTCAATACACATTAACTGCATTGTAGACATCATGATGCATTTAGCTCCACCTGTTAAGTTGGTATTAACAAACAGTAATTACTTCCATGTTAACTGTAAATCACATCCCCCACCCATTTCTCAGGCACATCTTGCTTCTCTCCACCCCAGCTATTTAACGTGGCAATTAACACACAGTAAGGCCCTCGTTTCCAAAAGAAAAAATGTCTCAAAACCAGGACGAAGTGGCAGATGGACGTTTTTCATGGAAAAACATGCCAGCCAAAATTTTCAAAACTCAGATTTGAGAAGGTTTTCTCTGCAATTCATCTAAATCACAAGGGGGTATGCTGGGGCATGTTTTGGGTGGGATTTGGGTGGTCTCAGAATGTGGATGTTTTTCAGGGATACTGGAACAAGCTAAAAATGGGTGACGGGACTAAATCGCGCGAGACAATGGCGCGCCGACAACTGAGCGCAGCCAACTGAGCGCAAGGTTGATGGCATGCCGAAGAAAAGCACTATTTTAAAGGGCTCCGACGGGGAGTGTGGGGGGGAAACCCCCCCCCCCACTTTACTTAACAGACATTGCGCTGGCGTTGTGGGGGGTTTGGGGGGTTGTAACCCCCCACATTATACTTAAAACTGAACTTTTTCCCTAAAAAACAGGCAAAAAGTTTGGTTTCAAGTATAATGAGGGGGGTTACAACCCCTCAAACCCCCCCCCACAACGCCAGCGCAATGTCTGTTAAATAAAATAGGGGGTTCCCCACCAACACCCCCCCCCCCTTCGGGACCCTTTAAATTAGTGCTTTTCTTCGGTGCGCCATCAACCTTGCGCTCAGTTGTCGGCGCACCGTTGTCTCGCGCGATTTTGTCTATGAACCTAAAAATGTCTAGGGCACAAACTGGAATATTTTTATCTGGACCTGTTTCAATCATGATTAAGTAACAAAAAGGTGTCCTAAACTGTCCAGATGACCACTGGAGGGATTAAGGCATGATCCCACTTAATCCTCCAGTGATCACCGACCCCCTCCCGCCCCACAATGATGTGACAGAGATGATACACATCAAGCTCTCTAACAGCTTTAGATAGTACACTTCTCCCTCCGTATTCACTGTGATAGGGGGATTAACAGAACCGCAAATACAGAAAAACCGCAAATAACTTTTTCATATGTTATTCGCTGTTTTCTATTAAAAACCATTGTGAATATGGTGAAACCGCGAATAACATGGTGGGAGACCTGGCCTGTTCCTGAAGGAGAGGCAAAACACGGTGAAGAAAGTGCTGGGAATCAGTGATTTTCTTTGTAAATGCATGGAATTAGTGATTTCTCTATGCAAGTTGACGGAATTGGGGGGGAGGAGCCAGCAAGCTAAAAACTGTGAATAATCGAAACCGCGAATGCTGAAACCGTGAATACGGAGGGAGAAGTGTATTGCTATTCTATTAGAACAGCAAGTTAGTCCCAGGAGTTGGCTAATTGTAGGGTTACCAGACGTCCGGATTTTCCCCGGACTTGTCCTCCTTTTGGGGGTCCGGATAGGTTTTGGTCCTTTTGAGGGTCTGGACGGTTTTTCAAAACCCGGCACTTTGTCCAGGTTTTGAAAAGCCTCCTCTCAATCGCCTCAGGCAGGAGGCAGAGCTAGGGCAGGACTGGTGCGGAGATGGGCGGTTCTAGGGTGTCCGGCTTTAACAATCGTAAAATCTGGTAACCCTAGCCAATCGGCAGCACAGTAGATTCTACAGAAAGGGACTCAGGTCCACATCCTGCTTTATCTAGAATAATTGTGGTGGTAATTGTGAGCTTTCAAAAATACACAAAATACCAACTTATCTGGCTCTGTATTTTAAATACTTTGTAATTTATTGTGTAAACCGCCAAGAACTGATGGTGTGGCGGTATACAAAAATAAACTATTATTATTATTATTGATAGGAGACACCTGCAGACCTGAGGGTTTTGTAATAGTGTACAGTTAAGTGCAGTAGGTTTGTAGGTGTTTCTGGAGGGCTCACAATATAAAATAAAGGTTTGAAGGTGATCTTTGTACCTGAGTCCCATTATGTGAAGTCCGCTGCACTGATCAATAGGTTGCCCCTCTGCTCTGGTGTGATATCTGTGTGACCAGTTACCTGGAACAGTGTCAAACAGCCATCCCTATGTCTTCTTTTGTGCATTTTTCTCTTGGACTTTTTTTTTTTTTTTAATAATACTTAAAGAAATACATACTGGCTACAAAAACACCTAGAAAGTAGTGATTTTCAAAACAAAAACTAGATGTTTTGATTCAAAACTGCTATGTCTGGAATGAGAATTCTAGACATTTTCCACAAAACATCTACAATTGGACTTGGACATCATATCAAAAATTCCCCTCCACGGTGCCACATTAACTGTTAATAAGAACATAAGAATAGACATCCGTATTAGGACAGACCAATGGTCCATCTAGCCCAGTATCCTGTTTCCAACAGTGGTCAATCTAGGTCAACCCATATTTGGCAGAAACCCAAATAGTAGCACCATTCCATGCTACCAATCCCAGGGTAAGCAGTGGCTTCCCCCATATCTGTCTCAATAGCAAATTATGGACTTTTTCTCCAGAAGCTTATCCAAACCTTTTTTAAACCCAGCTATGCTAACCACTTTACCACATCTTCTGGCAACAAGTTCCAGAGCTTATTTATTTATTTATGTATTTATATACCACTTATAACCTAATGGGTGTATGTTCAGGTACTCAAGCATTTTTCCCTATCTGCTCTGGCGGGCTCACATTCTATCTAATGTACCTGGGGCAATGAGGGATTAAGTGACTTGCCCAGTGACCTGGATTGGCCACTGTGAGAATGGGATACTGGACTTGATGGACCATTTGTCTAACCCAATAAGGCTATTCTTATGTTCTTAGTATCACAAGGAGCAGCATGGGATTTGAACCCACAACCTCAGGGTGCTGAGGCTGTCTAACCACTGTGCCACACACTCCCCTTACCTATTTATTCAGTGAAAAAATATTTCCTCCTGTTGGTTTTAGAAATATTTCCCTGTAACTTCATTGAGTGTCCCCTAGTCTTTGTAATTTTTGACGGAGTGAGAAATCGATCCACTTGTACCCTCTGGAAGAAAGGCAGAAGACAGGGAATATGATAGAGGCATTTAAATATCTCGATGGCAATATACAGGACGTGAGCCTTTTTCAAATGAAGGAAAATACCGGAATGAGAGAGCATAGGATGAAGTTAAGAAGAAATAGGTTCAGGAGTAATCTAAGGAAATACTTTTTTATAGAAAGGGTTGTAGATGCATGGAATAGTTTCCTGGTAGAGATGTTGGAGATAAAGACCATGTCTGATTTCAAGAAAGTGTGGTACAGGCTCATGAGATCTCTTATGACAGGGATTCCCAACCTGGGGTGCAAGGTGGAATTTTAAAGGGTGTGAAAGAGTGACTTGTATCTCTTTGTGACCAGTCATAAGTCATCACTCAACCAGCTGCCAGTGTGCCTAGAACAGTGGCAGTAGGTGGTTGTGATATTACTTTTGTAGGGGGTACAAACACTAATAAAATATTTTCTAGGGGTAGGGTATAGAAAAGGTTGAGAACCACTGTCTTAGGGAGATGAGGAAATAGTGGATGCTGAAGATGAGCAGACTAGATGTGCCATTTGGCCTTTATCTGCCATCATGTTTCTATGATCTCGACAGGTGCCTGTTTCACCTGTGCCTTCTTCATGGTAATAGTATACCTGGATTTCAGCAGCAATATCCAGTGAATATGGCTGAAGATCCAGAAACTGCCTCAGCACTATCTAGGTGAGTGTCTCTCAAACTTTTTCAGTTCTAGCACACTAAATGGAGCAAATGGTTTTCACAGCACATTATAATTGAAATGATAAAATTGCAAAAACAACAAAAAATTAAATTTGAGAGTTATTTATTTAAAGTTTGTTAAGCTATGTATAAGTAATTGTAACAACAGTGAAGCTAAAGCAGATAGAATAGAATTGCTAATCAATGCAATGGATGTGCTTGTTTTTGAGTGCAAATTAACTCAAAATGTGGCTCAACAGTTGACAAGCAAACGCATTTTATCAACCACCATCTCACAGATAAAACAGTTCTTCACATCAGCCAGAAAGAAATGGTTTCAACCTTGATAAATACCAGAATCTATAAATCAAACCTCAACTTCAACCAAAACCTCAAATTCCCATTCAAAATTCAATAAAACCAGCTATAATTACCTTCTCAACACCCTCCCAAGCCAAAACACCTCCATACAGATTCAAGTCACCCTCCCAACTGTCAAATCTGACAGTTAGAATGTTCAAACAGCTGATGCTGATTAGAGAATGACACGGTGAAAAAATTGGTCCCCGTCACCGCCCCGTCCCCGTCTCACCATCCCCGTCACCGCCCCGTCCCCGTCTCATCATCCCCGTCACCGCCCCGTCCCCATCTCACCATCCTCTTCACCGCCCCGTCACCGCCACTGCCATCCCATTCACCGCCCCGTCACCGTCACTGCTGCATACATAAAAGCCTCAAACGGGTACGATTTTATATACTTTTCTAATATCTCCCCTATGTATCTGCCATTGCCCCCCCCTGTGTCCATATTCCATCCACATGGCATGTCCCCTTTTTGTCTCTGTCCCTATGCCCCAATGCACATAATTTCCCCTCTTTCTGTTACCTTCCTGTGTCCAGATTTCCCCTATCTTCCTCTTCCATACCAGTGTGTCTCTTCTTTTCAACCCCATCTAGCTTTTTTCCCTCTTTCTTCCCCCCCCCCTGCTTCTAGCATCTGGCTCACCTGCCTGTCCTTCCCTTTCTTTCCTGCTGTGGGTTTTTCTTTCCGTTTTCATCACCTTGGCCCAGAATCCTTTTCCCTTTCACTCCCTCCTTACAGTCTGAGCCGGGAACACTAGCGATCGCACGGTCCTCGCAGCCCCCACCCGCCTGCCCAATCGATCCTAGTGTTTAGCCAGCTCTCTCCCTTCTCCTCACCTTAATTTGCAGGCTTTCTTTTTCAGCGACCTGCACGCTTTCCCAAAGAGCCGCACACGCGCGGCTGCTCAGTGTTCAATCTTCTGCTCTGCTGCAACTTCCTGTTTCCGGTTGCGTCAGAGCAGAAGATCGAAACTGAGCAGCAGCGGGTGCGCGGCTCTCTGATAGCGTGCGGGTCGCCGAAAAAGAAAATCTACAAACTAAGGTGAGGAGAAGGGAGAGAGCTGGCTAAACACTAGAATCGATTGGGCAGGCGGGTGTGAGCTGCGGGGACCGTGCGATCCTTCATGCCTCACTGCGGGGACAAGACCCATTCACCGCCCCGAGGGCGGTGAATGGCCTTGTCCCCGTCGCCGCAGCGACTGCTAGTTTTCTTCCCCGTTTTCGGCGGTGACCCGCGGCTAAAATGCGGTGGCCGCGGGTAAACCGCCACCGTGTCATTCTCTAATGCTGATCTCTGCACTAGGACAGCAAACCTGTGCAGGAGATCAGCAACAGAATACCAAAACTGCACCAATACAAAAGATACACAAACCAAACTTCTCAAAATAGGAAAAAACCCACAGGTCTTACATTCCAGATTTTCTTTGCTTTAAAAACCCTTTAAAATCTTCTTTAAACCCTGTTTTTCTCACTCAGGTAACTTTTAAACTTTTAACCCTGGTTACACTAGGTGGAACAGGATTTTATCTGAGTATCAATGATATTCAGTGCCAGGACCAAGATAATGATTCAGTTAACTTAGGACTGGATAGTTATCTGGATATAAAATCTGAATATTACCAATTCCCAGATAAGGGTACCAGGTATTGTTTATTAAAAAGACTTGCTATACCACCTTTCCAAAAAAAAGGTCAAAGTAGTATAAACACTAAATAATAAGATAAAAAAGAACTCCAACATAAAACCAACAGATTTAAACACAAAAGACCATTCACTTCAAATATTAAAACTACATCATACTATATAAAATATACAAAATAAACTACACTTCTCCCTCTGTATTCGCGGTTTCAGTGTTCACGTTTTCTTTTATTCATGGTTTTTAGCTTTCTGGCTCTTCCCCACAAATTACATTAGCTTGCACAGAGAAATCGCTGATTCAAAGGGTTTACATAGAAAATCGGTGTTTCCCAGCACTTTCTTCACCGTGTTTTGCCTCTCCTTCAGAAACAGGCCAGGTTTCCCACAATGTTATTTGTGGTTTCACCATATTCACGATGGTTTTTAATAGAAAACAGTAAATAACATATAAAAAAGTTATTCATGGTTTTGCAGTATTTGCGATTCTGTTAATCTCCTATCACAGCGAATACGGAGGGAGAAGTATAAAACTAAGTTAGAACTAAACTAAAACCGCTATTCGACACAGGAATCAAACCAGAATCTACTCAACATTAAGGGCAAGAAAAGGCCTGTTCAAAAAATATGTTTTGAGGGTTTTCTTAAATGTTTTGAAAATTAAGAGACTACAAATGTATTATAGCAAAAGATTCCATAACTTTGATGCTAAAAAGAATAATTCAGAATGTCTAGTAGACTCATGGAAAGTCTGGGAAGCGGAGAACAAGACAGTGAGTATCTAGGGTTGTAGGCCAAAATTAGGTTAAAGAGTTAGAATGGAATTCCTGTTATGTAAGGCCTTATGGAATAGACAGAGAATGGCAGCCAGTGAAGCAATTTCAAAAGAGGAGTGCAATGGTCAAAATGATTTGCATTGCAGTGTTATCTGAAGTTTGTAACAGCTTAAGCTATGACTGAGACAGGTCTGCATGGACCACATTACAATAGTCCAAATGAGAGATTATAAACGTGCATACAAGTGCACATTGCTGGAGTCCAAAAGTTTCTTCAAAAAGAGTAATCTGGGCAGGGTGAAAAAAAACCCCGAGATCAAATGTCGCTGTTACACTACGCCCACCAACGCGTTTTGTATCTTCCTCAGGATGGGGGAAGTGCCTTAACTACAACAAAGCAAACACAGCAACATAAGGGGCCGCGGCCATATTTGGATGACATATTGTAAGCAGCGTGAGAAAGCGAATGAATGAAATGTAGTTGGTGAGTACTTGAAGGGAATGATATAATACCGATAATTATTCATTGAACTTCCCCTCCCAATAACTCTTATGTTGCTGTGTTTGCTTTGTTGTAGTTAAGGCACTTCCCCCGTCCTGAGGAAGATACGAAACGCATTGGTGGGGTTTAGTGTAACAGCGACATTGCACTAACAAAGCTAAGTTATCTAGGGGATAAGAAATGTTCAGTATATTGCTTGAAAATGAATCAGAAAGAATGATAAATTATTGAAATGAATGAAATGACTAAGAAAACATATGGAAGAGATAAAAAATTCAATGAATTGAGATTTTGGAAATGACTTTAAAGATATTAGCATATTTATTTATTTATTAAAGAGCACAGAAACAGTATGAAAAATTAGAATTAGAAACAGTGTGAAGAATATAAAAAAAGAAAAAAAGAGAATAGAATAGAGGGCACATTTGGGTGAGCCAGTGACAAGTGCTGCCACATTGTACTGCAGGAACCAATAAGCAGACAAGTGGCATTCTGAGATTCCCCTTGTGTCTTTTAAAAGTATTATAAGCTGCTTCATAAAGCAAGATATAAATTTAAACAATAGTTTGAAAACCCTCTAAGGTACAGCATGCACAACCACACACTGTTCCTAATATGGCCGTGCATCATTCCTGAACCTGCTGCAGGAGAAGTGTAGGCGTCTATGCCACTGGAAATACTGCTCAGTGAAATCAAATGAAGCCGTAACCACGTTCTTAAGTACGAGTCGTACTTAAGTTGGGTGTCTGTAACTCGAGGGGAAAAAAAAAAAGGGCTGGCGAGGCCATGCAAGATCATGTCAGTAAAACTTGTGATCTTATGGCACTGTAGCCTATACTTTATTCCTTTTTTGCATGCTTTTATTTATAAATACTGAAAATCAAAAATAGATATCATCCTTTACATTTTTTTTAGATTTGAAACAGTACAAAAAATGACTTATAACATTTCCAGCAGCTGTCAGAATTACTGCTTAATTAGAGAAAGCTGTCAATGAGTACATACACACATAAATTTAGAAAATGCCACTACATCACAGTCTGTTAGGGACTCCCATTCCCAACTTCATAAAAATAGCTTTCATTTAAATTGTCTTATTTCTGTGCATTTTGGTGAAAATGAAAGACAGACACGACTGTATGCTATCAAATTCCAAATAAGACATTTATAAATTAATGACTAAGGACTGGGGTCTGTTTGTCAGTAGCCAGTGGAGTGTGTGGGGTCCCTGGCCTACCCTGCTGAAACAAGCACCGGCTGACTCTGGTGGCCATGTGGGCTGAAAGGAACTCCGCATCATTGGAGGCAACGGACTGCTTCACTTCATGAACAGGGGCTGTGTGAGCTACCTAGATGGACTTTGAGACCGAGGGGCCACGTGACCGATGATATCTGTAAAATAAATAACAACCTAAGAAAAGCCTATCTCAGGTTAGGGGGAAAAAAAAAAAAAGCTTGCATAACAACTGTGTGTTTACAATAAATGCAAACTTAATTGCTATGATGGGCTGTCAGGGAAAAGATTAATTTGGAAAAGATTAGCATTGACTTGCTGTTTATTAAAGCTTTTGAACAGATGTAACTGGCAACAATCCTGCGAGTGCTCGTCAGATCTGAAAACCAGGCTCCTACATCCTGGTGCTTGCCAGCTGTTACTAAACAATCTTATCCCACTTTGTGTGTCTTTCTCCAGGCCAAACAGCAAAAGCAAAGCATTGCCAAATGAGCCTTTTTTAAAAATCCTTCTGTGGGCTCCTGTAAGCCTCTGCAAGCCAAGATGGCTGTTCTGGGCTGATGACTGAGCTGATAACAGATACCGGAAGCCAGTAGGCGGTTAGAAAGGTGCTAGGAGCACCATCCCACACAAAGACAGTGGTGTCACAGTTAGGCACGTGATAGAGAATTGCAAACCACAGCGTGTAACTGTCTCCATAAAAGTGTTTAGAAAGCTGTTAAAGTAATGACCACAACCTGAGGGGGAAAAGCAATTCAAAAATAGTGCTTCAACTCACGCAGGCATACTGGTAAGTTGTGGACAATCATTTTGCTGGCTGATGACCACACCTAAAAAGAACATGGGCTCAGGATACATTTTCAGCTTCATAAGATGTATGTGTCCTTGCTGGAGATGTCTCAAAAGTCAGTCAAACCGAAATGGAAAATACAATATATAAATATTTGGAATCCATCAGAAACATACATTAGGTGTATACGTTTCCTTTACTTTAATTGCTCACTGTTGTACGTTTTATATTTACAAAATGAGTGTAATAAAAGATAAGTGAATAGTCTGACTACAGCTGGTGTGAATATTAAGCAGTCTGTAAAACTGTGCTAAAAACATTGGAAATGTGCACTCATTATTTAGTTTGAAAAATTTAGGGAGCAATTTTCTTTTTTTTTAATTAATTTTTATTGATTTTCAAACTTTGACAGTGCCATACAAAAAAGGCACATTATATACACAATTAATACATAAAACAATCATTTCTCACCTCTCCTCCCCATAATTTGTTATATTAATTAACCTATATCCATTTTTAAAACTCCCAGTAATTGTAATATATAATACAATCATTTATACTTAAATCACACTTAATATAACATCAAATTCCAAACTATATCTAATAATCCCTCTCCCTTGTATCCTATATTTATTCATAAGTAAAAGAAATCATAAAATATTCCCATCCCCCTCACACCACCCTGGACGTATATGAACCAAAGGAAAAAAATTAATGTTTATTCTATATAACACTTTCAATCTTTGCAATATTTTCAATGAATATTTTCAAATCAATGCCTCAGAGGGAGCAATTTTCAAAGGGATTTTGAATGGGCAAAACCAGAAAACTTGCCTTTGGATATTACCTCCAGGCAAGTTTCATTTCTTATCCAGCTACACACACGCACACACTCATTCTGCAGCAACCATTCATGCCTATACTGTATATCATTAAACCTAATGAGACAGAAACCATAAAAAAACAAACAATATCTTTAAAAACAAAAATAAGGTACATTTTAAAAAAATATTCCCTGTCTCTTTCCTATGTGGTTGTGAGGTCCCAGAGTTAAGAGGGAGTTGCAGGCTCTGTCACTGCCTCTGTCTAGAAGATGCTCTCCCATTTTCCTTCTGGATGCAAAGTAGCAATATGTCAGGGCAAGACAGCAAAAAAAAAAAAAAAAAAAAAAAAGTCTGTCAGAATGTCTTAACAACATAGAAAGCAGAAAGTGCAAGGTTGCAAAGAAGACAATATGAATAATTGATTTTTGTAGTTGTCCTGGTCTTACTTCATCTGGGTAGATAGAACCAGCTGTGGCTTTTCTTCAGGGTGTGTTGAAAGGTCTACAGTTTGGTTTTATATATAGGGGGCCCTCAAACCTAATTGGGTGGGGTAATTGAGGCAGGAAAGTCCCTTGGTCATGAATTTGAATTTGGCAGAAAATGCCATTGGTCAGAAATTTGAATTTTAGTGGAGAAAACTGCAGACCTCACAGCACACCCTGAAGAAAGCCACAGGTGAGATACAGAAGTGTAACAATCATGACTCTAGCTGCAGAAGCCTAACAAAATAAACATGTATAATTAAACTTCCAAAAGGGCAACTCTTCACCACAAAAGCAAACCCCAGGGAATATAATAATAATAATAATTTTATTTCTTATATACCGCTATACCCTAAGTTCGAAGCGGTTTACAGTGAAAGTCGTGTCTGGAGAGAGTACAGTGTTAACAGTAGGATACAGGATAATACAAAATGAGTAGGTACTGGGGTGTTTACAATGGTACAAGATGTTAACAAGAGAACAGTTACAGGATGTTTACGATACGATACAGGATTTATAGCCCTCTTTGCCCCCCCCCCCCACACAATTAAGTTCAGAGCGAGTTAACACAACAAGATACTTAGATCCAGAATAACAATTACATTCAACAATGAAATTTTGACAATATCACATGAAAAATTCTGAAAACAAAAATGTTTTCAGCAACTTTCAAAAATAAATAATGGATGAACACAATCTAATCTCCACAGGGAGAATATTCCAAAATTTTGCTATTTGAATTGTAAAAGATTATTTATAAAATCATCTCTAAAAGGCAGGAATCGCAACACATGGTCTATTCGAGTTTGCCATTTCTCAAAATCACCCAATGAAGATATTAATGATGTTAATTCAACGGGACAATCTCCCTCCACAATTCTGAAAACGAAGCAACATATCTTGAAAATTATCCATATTTTTATTGGAAGCCAGTGGAGGTCAATCAGCAGAGGAGACAATTTAGATCTACGAAAAATAGGACTGGCTGTGTATTCTGAATCAGCTGCAGTCAGTAGTAAGAGGGGGGTGCAGTCCGCCCTGGGTGTGGTCTTCCTAAGGGCAAGGCAGCACCCTTCCTCCTCTCTCAACCCCCCCCCAGCCTGGCTTACCTGCTCGCCCGCTTGCTTGCTCCCTAGCCTGCCCGCCCACTCTCCCACTCACTTGCCCACCCGTTCGTTCGCTCCCTGCTCCCCACCCGCCTGCTCGCTCCCCGCTCCTCTCCTTGCTGTGCATGCTCCTTGCCTTTCCCTATACCTTTTTGGTGCTCTTTCTGACATCATTCCTGGGACCTGTACCTAGGAAGTGACATCAAATGTGGTACAGGGAATTACATTGAGTTGAATTTTGCGGGAGTTCTTATAGTTGTGGTTTAGGGTGTAGCTTGGGGATAAACCAAATATTGTTTTGTAGCAAAAACAGGCAAATTTGAATATGATTCTGGATTCTAGTGGGAGCCAGTGGAAACCATTTAGATATTCTGGATAGACGGTATATCAAGTAACTAATAAACTTGAAACATAAGAGGGATTTACCAGATGAACGGAGTAAAAGCATTGCATGAAAAACAGGATCATGTCTGGCACACAAAAAAGTACACATAAGTCCGGATTCACAAACAAGCACCTAGATCGAACCTAACGGTGCCTAACATAAGTGGTTTAACTGAGATTAAGTGGCACGATAATGGGTTGCACCATTAATACCCAATTAAACCTTCATTTAAAAATAAAAAATAGCCCTGCTACGCAGCCTCCAGGACCGCACATCTGTCCCTGGTGCCTAGCGGCACAAAGTGACACCAAAGCCCAGAAAAAGGGCACGTTTAGAGGTGGTGCCAGACTTTGGCATCACTATGCACCTCTGCTTGCTCAGTCTTTTTCCACAGAAGCTTGATATCACACAATTGACCTTGCATATTCAAAATAAAATCATCTGGATCATGCACGGTATAATTAGTGCCCAGTTTGCCACTATTTGGCCTCCCGCACATGTATTATGCTCTAGCTTTGAAGAGTACCGTAATTTATTTTTTAAGTTTCCCAAAGAGCTATACACCTTTGCCTCCTTTCCAACTCTAGGTTTCTGCTAGAAACCAACAATATCCCTTCCTCCAGCACAAGCTTTCTGGCCCCAATTCAAGGTGCAGAGCATCACAGGGCCTGTCATTGTACAAGTGCTGGAAGGCCTCATGCTGGAGAGTTACATAAGGAAGAATCACTGGCGGTGGCATCTCTAGACAAAAATATTTGGGGGTGGCAACAAGGGGCAAGCTAAGTATGTGGGGGGTGGCAAGCCAACATGACAGTTCTGTACATCAAAGTCCTCTTCATCCCAACTGTTAAATTACCAATATAAGACACCTGGGCTTTCTATGCATAAAGAAACCATCCCCCCGCCCCCCTCCAGTCAGTTTCAGCTACTCAAAAAAAAACTACCATTATAATTTATACCAGCATACAACAAATTATTTTGTGTGAGAGTGAAGTTTGCATTCTCCACAGCAGTGGTTTTCAAACCTATCCTTGGGGACCACCAACCAGTTAGGTTTTTCTGATATCTCTAATGAACATGCATGAGAAAGATTAGCATGTGATAGATGTGGAGGCATGAAAATCTCTCTCAAATTTAATCATTGTAGATATATTGAAAACACAACTGGCTGGTGATTCTTCAGGACAGATTTGAGAACTACTGCTCTACAGGTGTGGTCAGAATCACAATATAAATCCCAAAGCCAGTTCTGTATCACAAACTTCATATTCCCCAACAATGGAGATGTATCCCCCTTACAACTCACCAGTAGCATACAATCAGAGCCTTCAAGGGAATCAGTGAATCCCCAGCCTGTGGCACTGTCAGGTATTTTTTTAAAAGTCTGTAGCATTTTTCTCCATTCCCTTTTGCTGTGAATCTAGTATCTCTCTAACACCCCCCCCCCCCCCCAAAGTCCAGCATCTTTCCTATTCTCGCAGAATTCAAGTACATCTCCTTTTCCATCCCTCAGCCTCCCCTCTTAGTCTTTCAAACTTTATTTCTTTGGTCAGCAGTGTTAGTGATCCTATACTGCCTGGGCTATGCCTCAGATCCTTCCCTCTCGCATGTTTGCCCACACTTAAATAGAAAGTTGCAATAAAGGAACTGTGAACCTGGTTGGGGCAGGGGGACAAGAAAGATACTCTATGAACATTGAGAGCAGTGTAGGCTATTCAGCGCAGTTGGATAGAAGAGGCCCTATGTCAGTTTTTTGAATATATTTATTTATTCATTTTTATAGCCCAAACTCCCAAGGAGTCCAGAATGGGTTACAATAAAATAAAATTAGGTACTTAGAACTTCCCTATCTGTTCCGAAGACTCACAATCTAGCTAAAGTACCTGAGTAAACAATTATTAAAATCGTAAAGATATAACAAAATTCCTAGAATGGTGAGGGAAGGGTACAATTCAAAAAATAAAGAGAATAAAAGTAAATAAAAAAAACCTCAAAGTCCCAAAGCAGTCCAAAGCAAGCCAGCCAGCCAGCATCAACAGGATCTCCAGCTACAGGGGAGCAGTACATCACACTCAACACTGGCAAAAAGGGCTCCGGACTGAGGTAACTGAAGGCCACAGACGTGCAGTTCCAGTCCATCCCAGCTCAGCGTCCTCCAAGATGTGCGAGCCTCGCCACCCCGATGAGCAGACATCACCATCGCGTCGCTCCCCACTACAATGCACCAACCACCGACAGCTGTCAAAATCGTTGCCGGAGGAGGGATTGCAGCCAGAGCTGGTGTTAAACATAGGTGGAGCTCGGGACAGAATTTTTTTTGGGGGGGAGAGGAGAGTGGGGGAAATCCCAAAGCCCACTATCAGCCTGTGCCTTCTTTAGCTTCAGGCAGGCTTGGCGTTCTTTCTGGCTAGGGAGGTAAGGGGCAATTGAAGGGCTTACTTCCAAAAACTGCTAAGTCCATATTAGTCACATTGAACTTAGAGAGTCTTGGAAATAAGCCTTTCAATTGTCCCCACAACTAGGGTTACCATATGGCTCCAAAAAAAGGAGGACGGATTGAGACATTCAGGTTTTATTTCTATTGAAAGCAATGGAAGTAAAACCTGACATCTGCACCCTATATATTTTGCACTACACAGAGAGAAATACACCTCTTTCTATTTCTCTAGTGTTGTACTTCATGCAAGGTCTGCTTTTTTGTGGTTTCAGTTTAATTTCTGTCTACATAGTTCTACTGTACTTCTAGTTTGTGGTCAGTTATTCTGTATTTGGTATCTGTGTGTCTGACTGAGACCAAGTATTCTTTTAGCATGAATTTTTTATTTAGTGATCTGTAGTAATTTAGCTTGTTCAGTTTTTCCAATGGAGGTATTGAAATTCGCCAGTCCATTTTAATATTTAGGGCATTATCTTTGTATAATTGGGCTTTTTGTTTTGGAAATTAAGAACATAAGAACATAAGCATTGCCTCTGCCGGGTCAGACCAGGGGTCCATCGTGCCCGGCAGTCCGCTCCTGCGGCGGCCCTCCAGGTCCATGACCTGAAAGTGTTCCCAACCTAACCTAAAATATCCATACCCTATTCGCTCAATGTCCTGTAAGGTAAACCTCTATCTGTACCCTGTTATCCCCTTCGCTTCCAGGAAGTCATCCAGTCCCTTTTTGAACCCCAGAATTGTACTCTGTCTTATCACCTCTCCGGGAAGCGCGTTCCAGGTGTCCACCACCCTCTGAGTGAAGAAGAACTTCCTTGCATTCGTTATGAATCTGTCTCCTCTCAGTTTTTCTGAATGACTTCTTGTTTTAGTTGTCCCTGCTAGTCTAAAGAATCTGTCCCTCTCCACCTTCTCTATGCCTTTCATGATTTTATAAGTCTCTATCATGTCCCTTCTCAGTCTCCGCTTCTCCAGGGTAAAGAGCCCCAGCCTGTCTAACCGTTCGGCACATGAAAGGTTCTCCATACCCTTTATCATTCTCGTTGCCCTCCTCTGGACCCTCTCGAGTATTGCCATGTCCTTCTTGAGGTATGGCGACCAGTATTGGACGCAGTATTCCAAATGTGGGCGCACCATTGCTCGATACAGTGGCAGGATAACTTCCTTCGTTCTGGTAGTGATACCTTTTTTGATAATGCCCAACATTCTGTTCGCTTTTTTTGAGGCTGCTGCACATTGCGCCGCCAGCTTCATTGTGTTATCCACCAATACCCCCAGATCTTTTTCTTGGCTGCCTTCCCCGAGTACCCTCCCTCCCATCGTATAGCTGTACATGGAGTTCCCCTTCCCTATGTGCAAGACCTTATATTTATCCACATTGAAGCTCATCTGCCATTTTTTTCCCCACTCACTCAGTTTGTTCAGGTCGATCTGCAGTTCTTTGCATTCCTCAACAGTTCTGACCCTGCTGGAGAGTTTTGTGTCATCCGCGAACTTGATAACTTCGCAGTTTGTCCCCGTTTCTAGATCATTAATAAATATATTGAACAGCAGTGGTCCCAGCACTGACCCTTGCGGAACACTTGTTCTTAAGTCCTGAGTTACTTATTTGTAGAGTTGTATTACTTCACAATATGCCTGGTACTGAGAGAGTTTATGTTACATAAGGAAGAAGCACTGACACTGGCACTGGCATCTCTATATGTTATATTAGTGAGATTATGTCAGAATCAGAAATGTATTTATATGTAGAGTTTTATGATGAAATTTCCTAGCTCTTCTCTGCACTCATTGTTGGAGGAGGACCAGAGAGTTCTGTGTACGGTTATCATATTTTGGGCTACAAAACCCCAGACATATGGCCCCACCCCCTTCTGCCCCAGCCTCCTCTCTTCTTACCTGACTAGCTCCGGCCGCATCTGGAGGGCCTGGAGCATGCGTGGATGTATGCTCAGAGGCCCTCCAGATGGGGCTGGAACTTGTCGGGGCTTTCCAAAGCTTGGGCAAACTGCCGGGTTTTGGAAAACCTGGGCACCTGGACAGTCCTCTAAAAAGAGGGCATGTCCGGGTTTTCCCAGACGTCTGGTAACCCTAGTTCCGTGGATACAGAATTTCTTTGGCTTTAAAACTGTATGGGTGAAGCATGTGGGACTGAAGTCTCTTGTACGTCCCCCAGGCATTGAGACCTTCAGGCATTGTTGAATCTTATATTTCTGTCCTAGCTGTAGTTATTTGGGGGGGGAGGGAGAGCAGTGGGAGAGCTGCAGCAGGTGGTGGGTTTTCTGGTTTTGGGGTTTGATGTTTTTTCAAAAATTTGGCAACCTGGTTCCAAGAAGCAGCAGGAAACAGCATTTCCCTTAAAGCCTTCAATCCCCCACTCTTCACATACACATAGTCACATTAACGTCCCAGGTTAGTGAAACAAGAAAAAGAGAGATTGGTCCATTATCATCATTGTGGTAGGAGGAGAATAGACCTACTAGGTCCAATGCTGGTTTTTGGGTTTTTTTCAGCCTGGTCAGGAGTAAGGGAGAAAGACAGAGGAGTTTAGGGAGCAAGAGACTAAAGAGAGAAAGGACACAGGGAGGGCAAAAAAAAAAAAGGTGATACTGGGTCAGAATGGTACGACAGAAGGAATAGGGGCAAACGGGGGTACAGAGGGGAGGGTATAGATGGGAGAGTTTAGAGCGGCAAGAGGGGAAGAGAAATAGGGTAAGGGCTGGGGCAGGATGGAAAGGAAGAAGGGGATGTGAGGTACAAGAGTGAGAATGATTGAAGGACAGAGAGGGAAGTTCAGGGCACAAGGAGTGAAAGAGTAAAGGGATAAGAACAAAGAGAAAAGTGTAGGGTGTGTTTAGGATAGGAACAGAGTGGGTATGGCAACAGGAGAAGAAGAAAAGGTAGTGGGAGTGAGAGGGTTGGGGAAACAGGAAATAATGGACAGCAGGATAAGAGGCAGGAGAGTGTGGCTGAAAGGATGGGAGACAAGAATGAAGGGAAGTCCAAAGGAAAAGAGAGACAGAGAGGAGAAAAACTGTCTGGTAAAACTGGTTAATTAATTCTGGTGGTGTTTGTTGTGGTCATTGAGGCTTACTGTCTCCACTGGAGGTGGGAACTGCTATGTTGGGGGCTAACAAGCCCTTCTTGGGTTTTTTTTTGTTGTTTTTTGTTGGAGTTTGTTGGAGTTTCTTGCTGAAGTGAGACATAGAGAATATGGTGACAAAATTCATCACCATTTCCGTCCCCATGGATAACCGCAGTAAACAATCCTATTCCTCATTTTTTTGTGTCTATCTCAACCTCTGTCCTGCTACACCAGCATTCTTCAATGCAAGGCTTGAGAGTCAGTGGTTGTGTCCATTCATACTCTGATTCTTCCATCTCTCCTTAAAGAATGACATGGAGATAGTTTCCCACAGTTATCCGCGGGGACAGGGACGGTGATAAATTTTGTCACCATATCATTCTCTAGTGGGACATATGGTGCTGGGACTGCTCAGCCCCTCTTGATCTTTTTGTGAGGGTAGGAGGTGCTATATTGGTGTTGTGGAATCTCCTGTTTATCACATTTACTGAACTCCCTGTTATAAATGTTACTGCAAGCCACTGCAACTCATCAAACATAAGTATTCAAATTATGATCATCAGCTCAGGAACAGCTTCTTCCACTGCCAGACACTTTGTTTAAAGCAGACAGGTTTTTGTTTGTACGATAACTCAACAAGATGTGGAGCCCACTGGTCTTGAGCATTTTTATTTTGAGTGAGGCAGCTCTTGCTCTAATGCCTGATTTCAAATAGGACAGGTACTTTGCAAAATAACACAAAATCCTGCAAAAAGATACTCAAAACCTATGCAGAAAACTTAACACACCATAACAGTCCTAACCCACCTAAGAAAAGGCAGTGCTATAAATGTGCAAGCATAAATGGAAAACAATCACCATGAAGAAATCAAGATGGTCAAAAAAGGGGGGGATGGAAAGAAACTTCGACTTATGGAGGCGCAGGTGAAGTTTAAGTTTGGTTGCTTTTTTTTAAGGCTTTGTTTGGTTCAGCTCCCAAATATATAATTGAGCTTTTCTCTTTCGCAACCAACAGACATAAGAGAAACTCACATCTGAATTTTGTTTTTCTGCCTTTTAGAGATTGTAAACTTAGAAAACAGTATCAAAATCTTTTTTCATATCAAGCAGCGTTATGGGGTAAGGATTTAGAACAATTGGTTTTTGCTTACTGACACTTATGGGGAATTTAGGAGACATCTAAAAACATATCTGTTTTTGAAATATTATTGGCTTTTAACTTTTTTAGTTCTATTCAACTTCTTTATTGTTTTTTTTTTTAACTACTGTAAACCACATAGAACTTGACAGCATTGTGGTATATAAACTGATTATTATTATTACTTATGATTCAAATTTCAAGACTGGCAACTTATTGTATAAAAATTAATACAACATCCTATATGGACCCGATACAGCCTGTGTTTCAGAGCTAAAAGCACATTCCGCAGGGGTCTAGTGTTGTTGATCTTAGGTCAGACCAGAGATAGCATGATCACTATGAATGAAAGTACTGTTCCGCGGTTTTGAAGTATCTGTGTGCAGTCCAGGTAACCTCTCTGGTTGACCAGAACATAGATGCCCAGATAAAAAACACAGTATTTTCTTCTATTAACACATTACATATTAGGTGGGTCTCTGAGGGTTTACATACCTGGCTTCATGTTTAAGTGCTTCTGTAGCAACAGATGGTTTGGATATAATCTATTACTTTCATTTGTGCAATTATTTTCATACAAAAAAATAACAAAAAACACCCATTTATTAACTTATTGCCTAAGGCTCGAAAAAGGAAAGAGATTTCTGCCAAACTCTTTAATACTTTAATCATCCTTCTTCTTACTATTAAATGAACATTCACACTACTATGTGGCTAATGGATCTTTGAGAAGAAAAGTTTTAATGAAACCTTTATACTTTGGAAAATAATTCTGTAAATGTGATTTATGCATCCTGCCACTCTGGAAGTTTTTCTCCTTCATACTTATTCATGATGTTAGCTGTGTTCATTTTTATACTTACATAACCAAAAGAAAATGATGGGGCTATATACTGTATATTTTTTTTAAAAAAAGATTATTGTAGGAGATATTTGGAGAAGAGGATTTTACTTTCCTTGGGACACTATATGGAAACAATGGCCCTAATGAGGATCCATACATGTAAATTTAGTCAAGAAAAGTGTTTCCTGTGGATGACTGTTCATGTGGTAACTATGAAAAGAAACAGAATCTTTGTCAGTCATCTGTATGTTATGTTAACATATTTCTTTACTGCTTTTTTATATCAAGTTACAACCCAAACTGGTTTACAAAAAAGAATAATAATCATATGTCAATTCATAGTATGCAATAGATCACTCTGTACTAATCCTCAAACTGACTGAACTAGGACTACATGAAGCAGTACTAAATTGGTTTACTGAATTCCTAAGTAATAGAACATATGAGGTCAGAAAGGGTGGTAAAAAGTCCCAAAACTGGAATGCCTTCTATGGCGTGCCACAAATCTTCCCACTGTCTCTCTCGCTGTTTAACATATACATGAGTAGACTGGGTAGGATTCTGACCTTCCCCTTTGTCCATTCATGCTTTTACACAGATGATATTTTCTTCCTATACTTAGCCCAAAAATCGGATTATGGAAAACTAAAAACCAAGGTGCTCTGGTTCTATGACTACAACTCTCTGCCACATATAGACCTGATGCTGATAACAGGAGAGAAACTTAAGACTGAAAGAACGTCAAATTCTAGGTATTATTTTGGATTCCTACCTTACCCTAGAAGACTAGATTGATTCCTTAATCAAAAAAATTCTTCAGATTAAGATAGTTAAGCGCAATAAGACCTATTTTAAGCCAAACTAGTTTCAGAAGGCTGTTTTGCTCCCTTATTTGGACTACTGCAATTCACTGTACTCTGGTATCACAGAGAAGGAATACAGGAGACTGCAGTTACTCCAAAACACCACAGCCAGGTTGATATATAAACTAAGTCAATTTGAAAAGGCAAGTCCATTACTGAGGGAGCTGCACTGGTTATCAATATGAAGAAGAACATAGTTCAAGATTGCCTGTATGGTTTTCAAGGCAATATATGGAGACAATTCTAAGGGACTGATAACTGATATAAAGGTTATAAGTTCTTTCCATAACTCAATAACTATCCAAAGCTTCAAACTGACATTTCTATCTCTCTACCAAGTTGAAAAAAGTTATTTGAATCCACCTTCAAATATCAGGGCCCTAAAATATGGAATGACCTACCATTATGTCTCCACCAGATCACTTCCTATTATATCATTTCAGGAAAATGTTTAAAACATTCCTATTCTCCAAGTTTAGTATTCTTCTATAACATAGGAATTTTATTGTAGCTACACAGAAAACTCTAGGAATCTTTTGTAAGCTGCAGTGAAACCGTGCAGATAACTTGTGAGGGTATAAGGATTTTTATGGTATGGTAAATCAGTTAGCAATGCAATAAATCCCCAGCAAGGTACCTGGGGATTCCCCACCATCTTCTCTAGGAAATGTAAATGATTTACTGATTAGCACAAAAATCACAAAGGGTAGGAGAATGAGTAATGGGGACAGAGACAGCAACATGCAGAACTCAGAATGAGGCTGATCAGTGAGTGGATCAGTGTGGAAAAACTAGTTTATTGCCCATTCTTTACAGAGATTGTTGTATTGCAGTGATGACCATGCTGTGTTGATAATATGTTTAAATGAACAAAGAGGTTTATAATACAGAACTCGTATCATAGGCAGCAACTGTCTGCTGCTTGAGTCACTCCTTGGCAGTGTGTGAGAATAGATGACCAGAAAGTGAAGCCAAATGCAAAGCATGTACAAATTTGGAGTGACAAAAGAAAATTAGAATATGCAATCTGAGAGGAATGAAAACAAATGTGATTGGTGGCTGACAGCAGACACCTTAGTGTTGCAGGTGAATGGATAAATTTGGCTGGTGAAATGGATGCCTGGCCAAAATCAAGAAGAGATGGGAAAGAGACAATCTGAGAATAGATGGAAAATTTTTCTGGATAGGGGTGAAATTCAGCCACAGTCCTAATTATTTTAGTGGCAAATCTCTAAAGTGGTGCCTCCTTTTGGGCACCCTGATGCACCAAGGGCAGTGCCAATTCTGTAATGGAATCAGATTCTGTTATAGAATAATAGCATACACCCACATCGGAGCAACCAAAAGGAAGACACACCCATTTATGCCAAGTCAATGGCAGGCATAAGTGGGTGTGCCTAAACTTGTCACTCAAATGTAGTAGAAATGCTTGTGCCTCTTGTGCCTCTCCCACATGTATGGCCCTCTTTCTGTGCTACCATATAGATCTATAGACCTGGTAGAATGCTGAGATCAGAGGGAGCTATGAGATTAGCTGCAATTAAGGAAAGAAGTGTATGGTACGTTTCCTAAAAAAAACAAACCCCAAAACAACAAATGTTTAGTATTGCTGGGGTACATCTATGGAATAATTTACCTGGACAACTAAGATTGTGAACGAATTGTACTAACTTTAAGAAGCTCTTAAAGACACAGGGGCTCATAATCGAAAGAGAAAAACATCCAAACACCGGCCTAAGTCGGCACTACCTAGGTCTTCATAGTGCCGCTGAATGACCAAAGCTAAACGGGGCGTTTCAGGAGGAGTGTCAAGGACGGGAGTTGGGCAGGACGTGGGCCGGCTTAGACTTAGTCATACAGCACGTATAACCGAAAGTTATACAGCCCAGGATTGACGGAACTTGGATGTTGTGACTTATACCAGTGGTTCCCAACCCTGTCCTGGTGGACCACCAGGCCAATTGGGTTTTCAGGATAGCCCTAATGAATATGCAAGGAGCAGATTTATATGCCTGTCACTTCCATTATATGCAAATCTCCCTCATGCTTATTTATTAGGGCTAGATTGAAAACCCGATTGGCCTGGTAGTCCTCCAGGACAGGGTTGGGAACCACTGACCTAGACCATTTAAAACATGGTCTAAGTCCCAAAAACCCACCTAAAGTCACCAGATAAGCACAGCAAACACATAATACAGACCCCCCACACACTACCCCAGTGATCACCAACCCCCCTCCCTACCCCCATAAAAATTTTATTCACAACTTTAAATTTCAGCCTTCAGACCATCATCACCTGGCCGCCTGGCATAGGAAGCCTAGTCATCCAGCCCAGAGGCAACTTAAGACATCTTGGGGGAGAGGAGGACCCATGCCCATAAGCCCCTGTAATTACTGCATTGATACTTAAACATGTGCACTTCCCTATACACCCCCAAAACCCTTGCAGCCATAAGGGCTATTGTGGTGGAAGATAAGTGGGTCTAAGGGATTCTGGAGCTGGTTTGGGGGGCTCACCATGACCTATATGGGAGCTGTAGTGAGGAAAAGACATGGCACCTTTTTTGTGAAGTTCACAGCAGTACCCCACTATTTAGGTGCCATGCTGGGTGTTCAGTCCATCATTTTGCAGACCCCTCCCACCTCCAACAGGGCTTGTTCCAGGCGTTTTGGACTTGGACGAAAAGTTGGATGAAAGTGTGGTATAAAGATGGACGATTTAGCGACTTGGACAATCAGATCGGCAGGACATATAGTTAGACGATTTTCGAAACAAAAAAAATTTGGGACGTCGAAAATGTGTCCTAGGCAGTTTTTTACTTTGGATGACTTGCGACTTAGATGAAAATGGACTTAGATGTTCCTTTCAATTATGCCCCTCACAACTTTTTGTTGAGGCCTATTTGTAAAAAGGCTAATTTCGTTCTAACTGCCTTGATATATTGTTACCATATAAGATGAGATTTTGAGAATGTCTGTCTTTTATGTTAATATGTTTTATGGTAAATTTATATGTGTGTTTGCTGCTGGAAACCGCTTAGATATTAAGCAGTCTATAAATGTTTTAAATAAAATAGTGGGTAGTGAATTAGCACACCTAACTGCCAATTTAGGCACTTGCTTGTGTGCTCAAGTATACGTGCTGAGTGCCATTTCTAGAATTATCTCATTTATTCATTTAGTAGAACTGTGTAAACAGGAGTCCTGGCTGATATACATAGGTTATCCATTTAAGGGCAGCCTGATCAACAATCCTACCTAAATGGATAGGACCACTGAATAGCATCTGCTTATCTTTATGCAATGGCTAAAGTTTACCACCCGTTGCTGATCTTGTATTTGCTGCTTGAACAGAAGGGATGGAAAGAATCGGTAGGAAGGGAAGCAGCAACACGACATTGATTATACTTATACTGATTACTACAGGAACAATACAGTACATGCAAGTAGCAGGACTGAGAATTCAGTGTGACAGTTAATATTACTTTGTAAGCAGCACTCTGAGACATATGTAATGTAATTTATTTCTTATATACCGCTACATCCGTTAGGTTCTAAGCGGTTTACAGAAAATATACATTAAGATTAGAAATAAGAAAGGTACTTGAAAAATTCCCTTACTGTCCCGAAGGCTCACAATCTAACTAAAGTACCTGGAGGGTAATAGAGAAGTGAAAAGTAGAGTTAGAGGAAAAATAAAAATAAAATAAACATTTTAACAAGACAGCATTGATCTAAATACTTTGGAATGTAGAAGAGAGGAGAGAAAGGAATAGAAGCAGAAGGGGGAGCCGTTGAACAGTAGAATTCTGGAGAAATTTAAATGATAGAAATAGAACAAAACAAAGACAAAACATATCACCCTATGACACAAAAAAACAAAATAAAAGCCACTCATGAAGCATAGTTCTGTATCGAAGTGAAATTTCCCAACAAGCAGAAATGGAAAATGTTACTTTCAGTCTCTCAAAAGTGCCTTTTTTAAACTCAGTTTATTACTGGCTAGCTAGAGATCTTGATTCTACCAGCTAAACAGGCTCTGCAGAATTAAATAGGTTTTATGATGCTATGATAAGTAGAGAGAATGGGCAAAATGCAAGCTCTACCATTCTATAGGGCTCATTTTCAAAGCACTTAGACATACAACACCATAGTTTAACCTATGGTACTTTGGGTGTCTAGGTGCTTTGCAAATGAGTCCCTTTGTCTACTGATGTAAATATAGGCTCAGTTAATCCAAGTTCAGCACTTGGAAAATTTTTAAGTAATAAGAGATTTGTCAACTCTATGTGTAAATATTTCATATAACTTTAGGTACATATTCCATTTATTATTCTCCTAAATTCCCAAGAAGGTTTAGGCAACTTACAAATATATTCAGATCATCTTGGTTGAAAGAAACTGTTGTGTCTTCAGAAATCTGAATATACCCACTTTACAAGGGATTTTAGATTTCACCTCTATATATCACATAGTGCATGATCAGCTTCAGTACTATATACGAGTGTGATATTATGATCTCGTTCTTTAATAACTAGATATTCTCTCTTTATTCATGAACATCTGGAGCCGGGTAGAGGAAATGCTCTGAGGATGGTCATACGGTGCTATGAAGCAAGGAAGACAGAATGCAGCATGAGGGTGGCAGGGAATTGATTGTTGGTTTAGAGAGGGGGGTATGAGAGAGAGAGAGAGAGTGAGAGTGAAAGACAGACAGAAGTGGTTTTGGGTGTTTGTGACTGTGTATTGTTTCTTGCTATCACTCCTTTTCTCTCCCTTTTGTACTTTCCTCATCTCTCTTTCACTCCCTCTATTACATACTGTATTTCTTCTTCCCCTACACACACACACACACACACACACACACACATACTTTCTAAAGCTTTTTTTTATATCTTCTTGAGCCTGACCAGCTCCTCTTCCAGTGCAGCAGAACACCTCTTATTCAGCCAGCAGGGACTAGATCCCCTCCCCCAGCTAATTGCTGTCATTTAGACAACTGTGGGTGTATCCTCCTTTTCTGCTGGTTTAGGTTGAAAACTGTGTTGCTACCATGGGTATTCTTTCATTTTGGGCTACAGGAGTATGGGTTCTTTCAGCACTGACTTTTATGTTGCTGCCACCCCGATAGTCTTCTGGTGGAAGGATCTGAACGCTCTACTACCCTTGTTTCTTCAGCTTTACATATATCAGTTTGTTTACACATTTCATGGTGCACTTAGATGTGCCCATTTATACCTACTATTGACCTAGTGTAAATAGGCATGCCAATGTGGGTTCACATTAGGATTCTATATCAGAATCTGGGTGCTTCCATTTAGGCAACCTAAAAACAGAGTAATAGCCCTATTCTATGAGAACACTTAAACATAACACATTCTGAGAAGGATCCACAGGGTCCAATGTGTATTCTACATTCATCCACTGGTGTCTGTTAAAAGCATTATGTTTTCTAAAGGGGAAGGCTTCAGCATTCACAAGTTTCCCTCTTTTAAGGGGAAGGGTTTCTTTGGTTTTTACCAGTGTGGTGAATATTGTGGCATTTGCTAAGGGGTTCTCCTTAAGGCATGAAAGTAGCTTCCTGTTGCTCACATTTAGGTGCATTTTCAAAACCCTAACACATCCATAAAACATCCAAGTGCTGATTTTTGGAACTGTATTTCTGGACATCTTGTGAGGTGTCCTAGCTGCTATGCATCCAAGACTAAAGGGGAAGGGGGGTATTGGAGGTGTGTTATGGGCAGGCTTGCGGTAATAATCAAACCTTTCCCAAGATGTCATGGACAGAACTTAGACACTTTTAAAACAGGTGTAGATCATAACATCTAAGTGCCAAAAATGTACCCAAACTGACCAGATGACCACTGGAGGGATTAAGTTATGACCCCCCTAATATAAAATATGAATATTCAAACAATAATCAAAAATGACAGACTAATTGATGTGAGATGTTTACTCCCTTGTTTAACTTTACTCTTTAGTTATAATTTTATTTTCACCCGACAGTAGTAAGATTATTTTTGTATATAATACACATATACTTATATTGTTTCTTTGTACAAAATAATGAGGCAATGAACGTCATTGAATATTTACCTCAAACGATTATATATTAATTAGTTTCACTTGTGCACTATTTATTTAATTAAAATGACACTTTTAACACACTAGATATACTTTCCCTTTTACAAAACCGTGGCATGGTTTTTAGCTCTGGCCACAACAATATTAGCTCTGACACTCATAGAATTCCTATGAGCGTTGGAGCTGTTACCACCACGACCAGCGCTAAAAACCATGCTACGGTTTTGTAAAGGGGGGGGGGGGGGTAATGAGTAGTTTGTACATAAATTATTCATCTATATCATTGGATAATATCTCACATTAATTAGGACAATTTATTTATTTTTTGTGTATATATATCATTCCAGTACCAATTAACATATTTTTTACAGTTATTTTTTATTTTCATTCTTGCTATCTTATGTTAAGTGCAATCAGATTGGTGAAACTTTGCTCCTAACAGATCATTCTAAACAAGAAGGGACTTTAAGGTGATTTTAAGGTAACTTTTTTTTTAATATCAAGAAAGAACTGATTTTTTTTTTTTTTTACATTATTTTATTTAATTCATATCACTATTTGAAATGTCGGTAACAAAAATCTTATACACGAATGCAGGATATTCGGTGCAATACTCGGTGAGACCCCCCAGGAAAGAGATATGGGAGTACTGGTCGACACGTCAATGAAGCTGTCTGCGCAATGCGCAGTGGCAGCAAAAAGGGCGAACAGCATGCTATGAATGATTAAGAAGGGGATCACAAACAGATCGGAGAAGGTTATCATGCTGCTGTACCGGGCGATTGTATGCCTCCACCTGGAATACTGCATCCAACACTGGTCGCCGTACATGAAGAAGGACACAGTACTACTTGAAAGGTTCCACAGAAGACTGACTAAAATGGTTAAGGGGCTGAAGGAGTTGCCGTACAGTAAGTGATTATACAAACTGGGCCTCTTGTCCTTTGTAAAAAGGAGACTGAGAGGGGACATGATCGAAACATTCAAGATAATGAAGGGAATAAACTTAGTAGCTAAAGATAGGTTGTTCACCCTCTCCAAGGTAGAGATAATGAGAGGGCACTCTTTAAAATTAAAAGGGATAGATTCCGTACACACGTAAGGAAGTTCTTCACCTGGAAAATTGCAAGCCATGGAATCGGTGAAATACTCACGTGGATTAAAAACTGGCTGGAGCATAGGAAACAGAGAGTGGGGGTAAATGGACAATATTCGGACTGTAAGAGCATCACCAGTGGGGTACCGCAGGGCTCAGTGCTTGGACCCGTGCTCTTCAAAATCTTTATAAATGACCTGGACGTTGGTACGACGAGTAAGGTGATTAAACTTGTGGACAATATGAAATTATTCAGAGTAGTGAGGACGCGAGGGGATTGCGAAGATCTGCATCGTGACATAACCAAGCTCAAGAAATGGGCATCGACATGGCAAATGAGGTTCAACGTGGATAAGTGTAAAATGATGCATGTCGGTAACAAAAATCTCATGCACAAATACAGGATGTCCGGGGCGGTACTTGGAGAGACCTCCCAGGAAAGAGACTTGGGAGTTCTGATTGACAAGTCGATGAAGCCGTCCTCGCAATGTGCGGTGGCGGTGAAAAGGGCGAACAGAATGCTAGGAATGATAAAGAAGGGGATCACGAACAGATCAAAAAAAGTTATCATGCCGTTGTACCGAGCCTTGGTGCGCCCTCACCAAGAGTACTGCGTCCAGCACTGGTCGCCGTACTTGAAGAAGGACACGGTACTACTTGAAAGATTCCAGAAAAGACTGACTAAAATGGTTAAGGGGCTGGAGGAGTTGCCGTACAGTGAGTGATTATACAAACTGGGCCTCTTGTCCTTTGTAAAAAGGAGACTGAGAGGGGACATGATCGAAACATTCAAGATAATGAAGGGAATAAACTTAGTAGCTAAAGATAGGTTGTTCACCCTCTCCAAGGTAGAGATAACGAGAGGGCACTCTTTAAAATTAAAAGGGATAGATTCCGTACACACCTAAGGAAGTTCTTCACCTGGAAAATTGCAAGCCATGGAATCGGTGAAATACTCACGTGGATTAAAAACTGGCTGGAGCATAGGAAACAGAGAGTGGGGGTAAATGGACAATATTCGGACTGTAAGAGCATCACCAGTGGGGTACCACAGGGCTCAGTGCTTGGACCCGTGCTCTTCAAAATCTTTATAAATGACCTGGACATTGGTACGACGAGTGAGGTGATTAAACTTGTGGACAATATGAAATTATTCAGAGTAGTGAGGACGCGAGGGGATTGCGAAGATCTGCAACGTGACATAACCAAGCTCAAGAAATGGGCATCGACATGGCAAATGAGGTTCAACGTGGATAAGTGTAAAGTGATGCATGTCGGTAACAAAAATCTCATGCACAAATACAGGATGTTCGGGGCGGTACTTGGAGAGACCTCCCAGGAAAGAGACTTGGGAGTTCTGATTGACAAGTCGATGAAGCCGTCCTCGCAATGTGCGGTGGCGGTGAAATGGGCGAACAGAATGCTAGGAATGATAAAGAAGGAGATCACGAACAGATCAAAAAAGGTTATCATGCCGTTGTACCGAGCCTTGGTGCGCCCTCACCAAGAGTACTGCGTCCAGCACTGGTCGCCTTACTTGAAGAAGGACACGGTACTACTCAAAAGGGTACAGAGAAGAGTGACTGAAATGGTTAAGGGGCTGGAGGAGTTGCCGTACAGTGAGAGATTGGAGAAACTGGGCCACTTCTTCCTTGAAAAAAGGAGACAGAGAGGATCGAAACGTTCAAGATACTGAAGGAAATAGACTTAAATAGATAAAGACAGCTTGTTCACCCTCCAAGGTAGGGAGAACGAGAGGGAGCTCTCTAAAACCTAAAGGGGATAGATTCAATACAAATGTGAGGAAGTTATTCTTCACCCAGAGACTGGTAAACAACTGGAACGCTCTTCCGGAGTCTGTTAATAGGGGAAAACACCCTCCAGGGATTCAAGACAAAGTTGGACAAGTTCCAACTGGAATGTATGCAGGTGAGGCTGGACTCATTTAGAGCACTAGTCTTTGACCTGAGGGCCGCCACCTGAGCAGACTTCTGGACAGGATGGACCGCTGGTCTGACCCAGCAGCAGCAATTCTTATGTTCAGAGAGTGGTAGAAAACTGGAACGCTCTTCTAGAGGCTGTTATAGGGCAACACACCCTCCAGGGATTCAAGACAAAGTTAGACAAGTTCCTGCTGAACTAGAACGTACGCAGGTAAGGCTAGATTCAGTTGGGGCACTGGTCTTTGACCTAAGGGCTGCCGCGGGAGTGGACTTCTGGGCATGATGGACCACTGGTCTGACCCAGCAGCGGCAATTCTTATGTTCTTATGTCCAGGTCACAATTTTGGATGTCTTGGGGCTAGACCAGTTTTAATAATGAATATGTGCCAAAATGTTGCCCAAATGGATCAGATGACCGCTGGAGGGATGTAAGCATGACCTCCCTCCCACCCCACCAAAGATGTAAATGAAACAGTATATACGTGCCTGTATGATGGCCAATCCTAGTCCAATCCTAGTACGGCAGCATGCAGATTTCTGGAGTAGCCTGGTGGTTAGTGCAGTATCCTGCTCTAACTACTAGAATTGTGGTAGAGAGTGTGAGCCCAACAAAACCTACTATACTTATATATAGGTGACACCTGCGGGCATAAGGGCTATGGGTTTGGTGTACAGTTGATCCCAGCAGGTTTTGGAGGGTTATGGTGAGATGTATACCTGGGCCTTTTTTTGTGAAGTTCACTGCAGTGCCCCATGAGGTGTCCCACTGCTCTGCTTGGATGTCTGTGTGGCCAGTCTACTAAAAATGCTGACCCCCTCCTATATCCCAATGGCTTGTTTTGTGTGTTTTTCTTTTAGACTTGTTTTGGGGTGTTTTGTGTGGGGTTTTTTTTTTTTTTTTTTTTTAATGGTCCAAAAAGATAGATGCATTGAGAATAATCACTCTGAAAAATGACCATTTTCAAAACAAAAAGATCAACATTTTGCTGTTTCAAAAATGGTCATGTTTGCTACTGGGTTTTTGTGCGTCTTCTGCAAAATGTCCAAACTCGGATTTGGATATCATATCAAAAACATCCATCCAACTCCTTGGGTGCTGCGACAACAATCAGTGGTTTTGTATGGATCTTGGGGTGTGTGCGTTTCTACTTGCTGTTACCAGGGGGGGAGGGATGGGGGGAGTTGGGGACTGGGGGTGACATCAATGGGTTTTGGAGTTTTGCTGCATGTACTACTTTTGTGATGTATTGCTGTTTCTTTGTACTGTTTTTTGTTATAAATAAACAATTTTTAAAAAAAAACAAAAAACACCCCTTTATACTTCGGCTGTGCTGGATTTGTTTTTTGAGAACACTGAGTATCAACATCAGTTGTTCATTTTCAAATACTGTCAGAGTCCTGATATAGGCCATTTAGCTGAAATGTGGTCATCCACTGGTTGTCCTGTTTTTTTGTAGCCTCCACTGTTTCCTGTGCTTTGGAGTTTTGTTATTCTGTTTCCCAATCAAAAAATTCAAATGAATCTGATTGAATTTTTTGATTGGGTGACCAGAGAGCTGGATCGAGGACATATGCTAGATGTAATTTACTTAGATTTCAGCAAAGCCTTTGATACAGTTCCTCATAGGAGGCTGTTGAACAAACTTGAAGGGCTGAAGTTAGGACCCAAAGTGGTGAACTGGGTTAGAAACTGGCTGTCGGACAGACGCCAGAGGGTGGTGGTTAATGGAAGTCGCTCGGAGGAAGGAAAGGTGAGTAGTGGAGTCCCTCAGGGTTCGGTGCTGGGGCCAATCCTGTTCAATATGTTTGTGAGTGACATTGCTGAAGGGTTAGAAGGAAAAGTGTGCCTTTTTGCAGATGATACCAAGATTTGTAACAGCGTAGACACCGAAGAGGGAGTGGAAAATATGAAAAAGGATCTGCAAAACTTAGAGGAATGGTCTAATGCCTGGCAACTAAAATTCAATGCAAAGAAATGCAGAATAATGCATTTGGGGATTACGGTAATAATCGGAAGGAACCATATATGCTGGGAGGTGAGAAGCTGATATGCACGGACGGAAAGAGGGACCTTGTGGTGATAGTGTCCGAAGATTTAAAGGCGAAAAAACAGTGTGAGAAGGCAGTGGCTGCTGCCAGAAGGATGCTGGGCTGTATAAACAGAGGCGTAGCCAGTAGAAGGAAGAAGGTGTTGATGCCCCTGTACAGGTCATTGGTGAGGCCCCACTTGGAGTATTATGTTCAGTTTTGGAGACCGTATCTGGCGAAGGATGTAAGAAGACTTGAAGCAGTCCAGAGGAGGGCCAGAAGACGTATGAGGAGAGACTGGAAGCCCTGAATATGTATACCCTAGAGGAAAGGAGAGACTGGGGAGATATGATTCAGACGTTCAAATACTTGAAGGGTATTAACGTAGAACAAAATCTTTTCCAGAGAAAGGAAAATGGTAAAACCAGTGGACATAATTTGAGATTGAGGGGTGGTAGATTCAAAGACAATGTTAGGAAACTCTACTTTACAGAGAGGATGGTGGAAGCCTGGAATGCGCTCCCGAAAGAGGTGGTGGAGAGTAAAACTGTGACTGAGTTCAAAGAAGCGTGGGATGAACACAGAAGATCTAGAATCAGAAAATAATATTAAATATTGAACTAAGGCCAGTTCTGGACAGACTTGCACGGTCTGTGTCTGTGTATGGCCGTTTGGTGGGGGATGGGCTGGGGAGGGCTTCAGTGGCTGGGAGAGTGTAGGTGGGCTGGAGTAGGTTTTAACGGAGATTTTGGCAGTAGGAACCCAAGCACAGTCCCGGGTTGAGCTTTGGATTCTTGCTCAGAAATAGCTAAGAAAAAAAATTTAAAAATTTAAATTGAATCAGGTTAGGCAGACTGGATGGACCATTCGGGTCTTTATCTGCTGTCATCTACTATGTTACTATGTAACTTCTCTTAAGTCAGAGATGTTTCCTGTTAGGCCAAAATCATGAGTTCCAAAGAGCTGTTTGAATATAAAGTCACCCCAATCAAATAAGCTGTTTATTTAAGTGTCACAATAGTGGTGGGTCAGCAAGACGCGACCTTAGAATTACATGGTTCTAACTGTACCGAAAGTCATTCTCAGGAATTTGAAGTGGAGGTTTGTGGAGCAATTTGGTATTCAATGACATGTGCTGATTTACCATGTAATTTCTTATGAAATGAAGGAATGGTTAAGTTGCAATAAATCCTCGTGAGTGTTGTAACATCTACATGTCAGATAGAACCCGGAAGTCATCGGAGTTAAAAATACTGAAAATTGTCACTTAGAGCCCTGTAATTCTAAGGTCAAGAAAAGTGGTGTCTTGCATCCCTCTCCTTCCCTACCTCTCCTTCCCAAGGTGACGAGCATCTCTCTTCTTAAAAAATAAGAACGCAAGAATAGCCACACTGGATCAGAATGATAAACCATCTAGCTTAGTATCTTGCCAGTCTAGCAAAATCTCTCAGAGTAGCAAAATTCCATGTTACTAATCCCAGGGTTAATTAGTGGATATGTAGTTAATCCTTTATCTACCTCCCGCTATGATATCCAGCATTTCTCTCCTTTTCTACGTCCCCTGCCCCTCAGTGCCCTATAATCTCTCTTCTTTCTCACCTCCCCACAGTGGTCAGTGGAGGGTTACCATATGGTTCCAGAAAAAGGAGGATGGATTGAATCATCCAAGTTTTATTTCCAAGTTAAGTAAAACCTGGATGTCTCAATCTGTCCTTTTTTTTTTCTGGAGCTGTATGATAACCCTAGTTCAGTGGCTTCTTTTTTTCCCTTCCCCCCTCTAGGGTGCCATTGGCACTGGCAGAAGATTCCTTATGGCATGAGGCTTTGAGCATCTGTACATGCTTAAGGCCTGCTGGAATCTGAACCCTCCAAACTTCCTTGTTCAGCAGGAGTAAGACATGGCAGGCCATGATGAGTCTTCTGTAGACATCTTGATCGCCATAGTAAGGCTGCCCCCAAATTGTTTCATCCTAGGCAGACACCAGCTCTAGGCAAGGGCTACCATAATATAGACTTTACTACTGGGTGGCAAGATTCCAATTTTTGTGGGACTGTTTGGATGAGAGCCATAGGCTCCTTGACTGGATTTGGAGAGTTATTAGGCTGGTACTGTTAGGTTGGGCAAATTAGTTACTACTGGTTATGTCATTCTTAAAATCTGAAAAACTAATACACCTATTCCAATGATTGTACATGCATGATGAAATAGTTCAGGTGAAATTACTTCCCCATGACTTCAGTGGCACACAATCCATACCTGTCTTTTTCAAATTTGCTGCTGTCTTTGGTGAGTGGCAATAAGAAGGTCTGAGATATGTGCATCAGTTATTTCAGAGGACAGATGGATTGAACTATTTTGAGGATTTAGTGCAAAATTCTGACATTGTTAGAGACACCTTTGGTAGTTATCTGCAAGTAGAAGATATCTTAATAAAGTAGTGGCCTTTAAGATCTCACTGCTGCTCGTTCTGGACTCGACTCTCACTTCTGGGTTGTGAAACCGGGGAGTGATGTCGGAGGGAGAGCCAAGACCGGCGTGGGCAGCAGGTTGGAGATGCTGCTTGCACTGAGGAAATTAAAGAGGTGCGGGAAAAGGGAAGGGGCATGTGCGGTGGAGGGACAGAGAAGAGGGTGGGTGGCCACAGCCCCAGGTGCCTCCCACCCTCACTGTGCCTCTGGATGCACCTTCTTATCGAGTTTTGTCTGTCTTGACTAGATTGTAAGCTCTTTCTATGTTTTGATGTAAAGCGTTACTACGTATGTCTAGTAGTACTATAGAAATGATTAGTAGTAGTAGTAGTGATATGGAAAAGGGATGGGATTGATACACTGTCTTTCTGTGGTTACAAAGCTGTTTATATATTATATGCAGGCATTTATTTTGTACCTGAGGCAATGGATGGTTAAGTAACTTGACAAGGAAGTGCAGTGGGACTCAAACCCAAGTAGCCTGGTTCTCAGGCCACTGTACTTACCATTAGGCTACTCCACTCTTCAAAAGGAAACCCTTTTCTACTGTGGAATAATTGGGTTCTTTTGTGTGTTTTTCAGAGGTACTACCTGGTTAAATGCTGCTGAATACTGAGGTGCACAATTTGATTTAATGAAATCAGGCAAGAGCTTCATTAAAACTATTTGTATAACAGACTTAATAATTTTGCCATTGATTGTAAAATGTCTTCAAAATGTATAACTGTATAGCTCGTGTTATTTCATGTCTTCCATTTTACTGAGCAGTGATTTTTGGTCCCACCAAAAAGCTGGCCAAAAGCCAAAGAAGACTTCTGTGCATTTGTCCTAAGCAATTCACTCGGTTCTTCTTACAATATCATCGCAGGAGACATAAACTTACACCTAGATGAAGAGGACAGTACAAACGCGAAAGAGCTTAAAAACTTTCTATCCCTACTCAATTACAACCTCCCTCTACCCACACAAACACATGAAAAAGGCCATCAGTTAGATATGGTAGCCATGTCCACAAAGGACATCCCATACTCTGCCATCTCTATACGTAAAGGCACCTGGTGTCATGATATCTGGTCTGATCATTTTACTTATTATTTCAAGCTAATCTGGTCTTATTCTAAATCTAAAACACGCCCAATAATAAAAAGAGAACATCACACCAGAGGCTATATTAATCCAATAGATTTCTGGTCACAATATGAATTGCAATCAGAGTTAGAAGAAGGAATTGATTTCTGGGATCACTGGATGACAACCAGCACATCCATTTTAGATAAAAATCGCCCCTATATGCAATAGCAAAAGCAATGCAAATAAATATAACAAATGGTTTGACACCGAACTTCTAAAACTGAAACAACTAGCTAGACGACTAGAAAGAACTTGGAAAAAAACAGGAGAACTAACAGACCGTAACAAATGGAGAGCTAACATAAAAATCTACAAACAAATGATAAAAGACAAATGTAAAGCATTCTACTCAATTAAAATCAACTCATCTTGTAATGGTTCACGAGGAATCAATACAAAAGAGCTATTCAACCTGATCACAAATTTATTTGACACCGCTCGCTACACCACACCCACACACAACTCTAAGTTACCCTCTGCAAATGACTTAGCACTACACTTCGATTCGAAAATTAAAAACCTTAGAATTCATTGTTCAACAAACGACCCTAGTGATCATCCGATACCTATCACCCAAGGAAATGATACACCAGCAGACATGATCTGGAGCTCCTTTCAAGATTTAGAGTGGAACAATTACAACAGACTATATAACAAATACTCTAAATCTTATTGCGTTCTGGACTCATGCCCCCCAGAAATCATGAAAGCGGCACCTTTAGTATTTAAATTATCATTGATGCAATATTTGGCTCATAACCTAACAACTGGGAAGTTCCTCTCTAATAATGGTCACATAATAATAACCCCAATTCTAAAAAATCGAAAAGAATCTTCAGCTATAATATCCAACTACAGACCAGTAGCATCCATTCCGTTTATTGTAAAAATTATGGAGGGATTGGTACACACCCAACTGATGGATTATCTGGATCAGTTCTCTCTCCTACATGAAACTCAATCCGGTTTTAGACCGTTATGCAGTACTGAGACAGTAATTGCGGCTATTTTAGACAATCTGCGCTTACTGTTTAGTAAGGGCCTTAATGCCCTGGTTATGCGATTCAATATGAGTTCTGCCTTTGATCTAGTAGACCACGGGAAATTGCTGCAATGCCTAGACGCCATTCAGGGATGCCATTCAGGGACGAGGTGCTGAATTGGTTCCGTGGCTTCCATATGTCCCGTTTTAATTATGAACTTTCAGATACCTGGAGCAATCCATCCGGTGTGCCACAAGGGTCTCCGCTATCTCCATTGCTCTTCAACATCTACATGTCCTCACTAGGTATGCAGCTAACCCAGTTAGGGATAAAACTATTTAGTTATGCAGATGATTTTACGATCATCATCCCATTCGTTAATTCTATCTCTGAAACTATTCCTAAAGCTTCAGAAGCCATAAACGTGATGGAGCACTGAATGACAACCTTTAGGCTCAAACTTAATTCAGAAAAGACAACTTTCTTTGTTGCTTCGCCACATCCACTTGACACCAAATCACCACTATGTATCAATAATCTTAATTACCCTATCCAACCTACCATAAAGATACTAGGTGTAACTTTGGATCAGTGCCTAACCATGAGAGACCAGGTGGACTCCTTGATCAGAAAGGGATTTTTCACTCTCTGGAAACTCAGATCCATTAAAGCTTATTTCGATACAGCGGCATTCAGAACCCTAGTCCAATCCCTCGTACTGAGTCTACTTGACTACTGTAACATTGCTTATTTAGCAATTTCCCAAAAGAACATGCAGCGTTTACAATTGATGCAAAATGCAGCGGTCAAACTGATCTTTGGGATGAGGAAGTTTGACCACGTGACACCCTACTACCGGCAGCTGCATTGGCTGCCAATGGAGGCATGCGTAAAGTTTAAATTTGCCTGCTTCTGCTTCAAAGCACTACAAGGACTTGCCCCTAAATATATAACTGACCTTTTCGTCTTCTCAGCCAACAGACACAAGAGAAACTCACATTCCAACTTTGTTTCCCCCCCAGTGAGAGGTTGTAAACTGAAAAACCACCATGAACATCTTCTCTCGCACCAAGCAGCATCATGGGGTAAAGACCTAGAACAATTGCTTTCGCCCACTACTTATGAGGAATTTAGGAAACGTCTGAAAACACACCTGTTCCTAAAGTATCTAAACAACTAATCCTCTCTTCTCTCTCCCCTCTATAGCGATTAACTTGTTCTGTTGATCATTCTCTCCTCAAAAATGGATTTCCTGTCCTATTAACCCTCTTTCTTCCTCCCTCTTAAAGTCAATCAATTTGTACCTTTGCTTAATCTTTGTAAACTGCATAGAACTTCACGGTATTGCAGTATATAAGCTGTTATTATTATTATTATTTAAGATAAGTTTTAAACTCCCTCTTTTGAATAGTTACAGTATATTATTATAAATAATCATATCCCATGGGGGATTTGATTTGTTTATAATACCATTGAAGACTGAATATAGATTTATTAATTGAATATTTAGGTTTATGGATTAGAACACATTCAGTTTAAGCACCAGGAGGAATCTATGATGTAAGGAGAGTACTAACAAATCGATTCTGGAAGAGATCAAACCGGCTATGTCACTCGAAGCCCAAATGATGAAGTTACGATTGTCAGAGGAGAAAGATCATTGGAGAAGAACATTATGTTTGGGAAGATCGAAGGAACCAGGCAAAGAAGGCAACCTGCAATCAGATGGCTGAACATGTTGAAAACAACCATGGGGATGACACTGGAGAACCTTACTGGACTAGCACAAAATCCATCTCTTTTTAGATCTGTAATTCATCAAGTCACTAGGAGTCGAGTGCAAGTTGATGGCACCTAACTAACTAACTAATGAGAGCACTGTGAACACCCTGCAAAACTAGAAGTAATTTCAGATTAGTGGTTCTCAGACTCACATGAGTCTGTACTGAAACCTTCTTTCACTTCACAATTTATTTGGAGTCATTAGTCATCTGTATTCTCTCTTCAAGCATAACATATAGGGCAGGTCTAGTCTGAAATATAATGGCTTTGACCTCCCTGAACTAGCTGGGTATTTAGTATTTTACTGTGACATCGTTTCAATTCAGAATCTTTATTTTTGTCAAATAGAGAACAGCTTGAATCAACTGATGCTAAGAATCACAACAACATTTTACAAAACTAACAGCTGGCTGAGGAAATGAGCCAAAGACATTATTTGGAGTATTGGAAGGTCTGAGCACTTGATGGTAAAAAACAAAATCAAGTATTCATTAAACAAAAAAAAAGCAATCTGCCCTTTGCAAAACATGATTCGTGTTTCTTTTTCAGGTGTCTAATACTGGGTCAGTTTGAACATAGTCCACAATTAATAATCTAAGTAGATTCAGAATTCTTTAAACTGTTGTGCACATAGGCATCAGAACAGGGGGTTCACAGGGGCCATGACCCCCTCAAAAATTGGTGGCCCAGCATTGTCTTAATTTATGGCCCTAAGGACATCACCATCAGTAGCCAATTCCATATGCTGCCCTGCCGTCAGTACTGGCATCTTCTCTCTTCTGTGCACCCCCCCCTTCTCTGTTATAACTTCCATTTTCTCAAAGGTGGGCTGCAGTAGAAAGGAGATGCCGATACCAGCAGCAAGGTAGCATATGTGATTGGCTGCCACCAGCAACATCCTTTTGGCCGCAAGTGAAGGTAGATTGTGGGGTGGAGGTTAAGAAGAGCTGGAGCAAAGAGAGCATACAAGGAGGGAGAGATAGACTGAAGGAGGGAAAAATACCCTTGAGGGAAGGAGGGGAGAGAAAGTGTGCAGGAAGCAGAAAGTGTTATATTCATGAAGAGAAAGAGGGAAAGATGTTGGATGGAGAAGGAGGAAAGGAGATATGTCACACTCGGGGGAAGGGGGAGAGCGCAAAGAGTAAAAAGTTGGACTCATGGAGGGAGAGGTAGAGATGTTGGAATGGGAAGGGAATGAGGACCAGAGGAGAAGAAGTATGCAGGAGGCAGTGAGAAAGAAATGTTGGACTGGTGAAGGGAAAGGAGGGAGAAATTTTGAACTGGGAGGGGACCAGAAAGGAGGAGGAGAGGGGAGATGTTGGACAGCAGGGGGTAGAAAGGAAAGAGGGGAAAATATTAAACTGGAGAGAGGAGAGATGACTCAAGGAAGGGAGAGATGTCAGATTCTGAAGAAGGATGATGCAAGGAGGAAGAAAGAGATGTCAGACCACTAGAAGGGGAAGGAAGGAGAGAGAAATGCCAGACCAGGGAATAGAAGAGAAGGAGGGAAGAGAGATATGCCAGACTGCGGGAAGGAGAGGAGAGAGATACCAGACCAAGAAAAAGAGGAAGGAAAGGAGAGAGATGTGGGACCATGGGGAGTGGGGGGGGGGAGGGAAGGAAGAAGGAGAGAGATGTGAAACCACAGAAGGAGGAGAGAGATGAGGAGAGAAAGATGTAATACCATGGTAGAAGAGAGAGATTCCAGACTGGAGGGGAGGACAGAGAGATGTCAGACCAAAGTAGGGAGGATGGGGAAGGGAAGAAGGGGAAAGAGATGTCAGACTGTGGGAAGGAGAAGAGATGCCAGAATGTGGGAAGGAGACGAGAGGGATGCCAGACTGTAGGAAGGAAGGGAGATAACTTCCAGACCACAAGAAGGGGGAGGAAAGGCGAGGGATGGTTGTTGCTGTTGTCCAAGTCTTGCCATGTCTGGATACGCAAAACCAACATTTCAGCCATCACGCTACCCAGACATATTGAGACCTGGACAACAGCATGATGCCAAGCACGGAAACCTAAAAAAAGTAGAGAGATGTTAGACCATGGGAAGGGAAGGAGAGAGAGATGCCAGAACATGGGAGAGGAGAGAGAGATGCTAGATTGTGGGAAGGAGATGCGAGAAAGATACCAGATCATGGGAAGGAGGGAAGGGAAGGAGAGAGATATCGGACTACTGGGAGGTAGGAAATGGAGGAGGGAGATATTAAAGATCGGGGAAGGAGGAGAGACTCTAGACTGGTGTGGGGGGGACGGGACAGAGATACCAGACCACAGTAAGAGGAGAGAGGGAAGGGAAGGAGGGGAGAGAGATGTCAGACTATGGGAAGTAGAGGAGAGAGATACCAGATCATAGGAAGGAGGGAAGGTACGGAGAGATAAGTTGGACCACTGGAAGGGGTAGCGAAGGAGAGAGAGGTACCAGACCATGAGAGAGGAGAAAGATGCCAAACTGTGGGAAGTAGAGGGGAAAGATGACAGACCATAGAAGGGGGAAGACAGATGTCAGACCATGGGAGGGGAGATAGAGGGATGATGGTGCACAGGATGGAGCAGAAGGGATGAGGGAGAAAATGCTGCACAGGGATGGAGGGGAAGGGGAGCGAGAAGGAGGTGATGGTGCATAGGGATGGAGGGGAAGGGAAGCGAGAGGGGGGTGATGGTGCATGGGGATGGAGGGGAAGAGAAGCAAGAGGGAGGTGATGGTGCACGGGGATGGAGGGGAAGGGAGAGAGAGGGAGGTGATGGTGCACAGAGATGGAGGAGAAGAGAAAAGAGGGAGGAGATGGTGCACAGGGATGGAGGGGAAGAAGAAAGGGAGGAGATGGTGCACAGTGATGGGTGGGGAAAGGAAGAGAGATAGAAGAAATGCTGTTTATTGCAAGATGGGAATGGGTAGAAAAAAGAGGGAGGTTACGGTACACATGGATAGATAGGAAGGGAAGGGAAGAAGACATGGAAAAGTAAATAGATTTTGATAAGAAAGCAGAAAATGGAAGAAAGTTGAATGTTAAAAGTTAATGCCAAAGATGGATGTAGGGCAGAAAATGAAGGAGAAAAAACAGCAAATGGATAAGAAGGCCTTGGAAATACAGTTAAGAGCATAGACAGAAGGAATTTCAACCAGAGACTAAAAAAAGATGATTAGAAAAATAAAATCACTAGACAACAAAGGTAGGGAGAAGGAATTTATTTTCAATTTAATCTAATCTAATCTAATTCTTAGGTTTGTATACCGCATCATCTCCACGTTCGTAGAGCTCAACGCGGTTTACAGTAGGAGAAATAGGAAGGAACTACAACAGAGGGTTAGAGGTAGAAGTGTGAAGAAAATTTAGAGGACTTGGGATGCCAAGATATAAGAGTTTCCTTGATTCCTAAGTTGGAGGGAGACTTACATTTTTTGAGAAAAGCCAGGTTTTCAGATGTTTGCGGAAAACTTGGAGAGAGCTCAAGTTCCGAAGAGGGGATTAAAATGTGTCAATTTTGAGAATTTATATCTGTTGTCTATATTTTGCACTATATTTATATATATTTCTGTAGCAGTTACTGAGGTAACAATTGCATATTTAAAAGTCATCTGCTTTGACCTCTCTGAAAAGCAGAATATAAATGATAGTTAATTAAAATTTTCTTTGCAGTCAGTGTGCTTTGTGTTGTTTAATTTTGTGGTTACCGTTATGTATTGTATATGAAAAATGAATGGAAGAAAGAGCATTACAATTAGTACTACTATTATGGTGTTGGGGGTCTAAGGCAGAGCTTGGGCAGGGTCTAGGGCAGAACTTTTGTGCAACCTCCAAACAAAAAAAATGTTACACAGCCTATGTTTGTGCATACAATTAGTTGAGATCACTTATAGCTTCAGATAAGTGAAGATATGTACTCCTTTTAACACAAAACATTTTAACAGCAATGAAGAACAAATCATCTGCCACCATCAATATTATTGATCTTCTTTCTCAGGTTGCTAAATGTTTCTACTTCCTATTGTAAAGAAGTTATTAGAGACTTTTCAGTTGAATAATACTAGGTTGTGGGCTTCATTTGTTTTACAAAACTTATAAAGGCCAATATTCAGCATGTGTTGATCAGTGGATATTCAATGCTAGGTTATGTCTAGACACCGGCATTGAATATTTGGTTAACCTCTGACCCAGAACATAAGAAATGCCTGCACCGGATCAGACCTTGGGTCCATCTAGTCCGGCGATCCGCACACGCGGAGGCCCAGCCAGGCCTACCCTGGCAAATACCTTAGTTACTCAATGTGTCTAATATATGCAAAATCTACAACTTCTCATTTGTTACTTCTATAACTTTTCTACAATTATTATTGGTCCTAAACCAGCACTTGCGATAGGTTCAGGGGTACAATTTATAGTCCTATAGGAAGCTAGTTCATTTACCTGCTTATCTAAGCCTTGCAGTTCTAACTGTTACATGTTCAAGAGGACAAGGTACATCATGGCTCAAACTCTTATCAATTTAGCTTACAATGTGGTAAGGAAGGGACATACATTTCAAGCAGATGATGTCAGCAGATTGTACACTGTTTCCAGCTATGTAAGCCAGAGCAGTATTTCAAACAACATTTAACCATTTCATGACCCTACATAACCATGGTGTTGGCAGCAGTCAGAGGGGATATTCAGTGGCCCTGTGCAGTTAGGTACTACTGAATATTCAGGAACAGCCCTTTGGGGGGCCGGTGATAGCGTAAGCAAGGGTTGGGGGTGGGCCCATGGACATACAGCCAAACACGATCATAAAAGTAACACAAAACTCTTTATTAACTCACAGGCTCAGGATTCATGAATTAAAGTCTCCTTAAATTCAAAGAAGTCTGATTTTGAGGATGTGGCTGAAAGAGATTACAGTCTCTTTCAGGAGCTCCAGCCAGACCAAACTCTCTCTCTCTTCAGTACTAAATCAATAATTGGCTTATCTCAGCCAAGTTGTAGTAATTACACACAGTTGAGGCAGGTACATGCTAGGGATCCATTTCTTCCTTTTCCTGGGCCTCTTTAACCCAACTCTGGCCCTGCCTTTTATACTTCCTGGCAGCTGTCTTCCTAGTTCCACCCCTCTTGTGTCTTTTCCTGTTTGGAAGGGACTATTGAACTTAAGGTGGCTCTGACACTGTGAGGAAGTATCTAGCAGGAGAAGAAGTAGTATTCTATAGACTCCCTCACAGGGCCCTTTTACTGAAGCTGTGTGATGAGTTTTATTAAAGTTTTGAGTTTTATTAAAATTTGATAAAACGCTTATCATGTATTCTAGGCATTTTACAATTATAAAATAAAAATAGGAGGAACTAAACAAGACATAATATAGACTTAAAATGAAAACTGTAGGCGAGTAGGGAGAACTACAAAATTTGAAAGGAAAGAAGACATAGAAGGGAAATGTACAAAAGGTGAGGAGGGAGAGTCTGGTAGGAAGAAGGAATCGATTTAGCAAAGAAAGGGTATCTTATTCATAGGCATCTTTAAAAAGGAAGCATTTTAATCCTCCTTTAAATTTGTAAATGTTTTGTTCTGCCTTGATGTTAATTGGAAGAGAATTCCAGATCATGGGAGCTGTTACAGAGAAGATGGAGGCCCTATGGGTACAGATGATCTTTAAAGAAGGGACATAAAATAGATGTTGGGAGGTGGATCTTAGGATTCTGGATGGGTCATGTAGGGATCAGAAGTCTATCTATGAAGGCGGGTTCCTTGGTCTTTTGGGCTTTAAGTGTTAAGACGGCGATTTTATAAGTTATCCTGTGAGGAATTGGCAACCAGTGTGCTTTCTTTAAAAGAAGGGTTGACATGATTGTGACACATGTAGCCTTAGCATACCCTTACTGTGAGTTTTTCCCATGCATCAAGGCCGCATGCTGTGGCTAGAAATAGGGCAGCTTTTCTATTTCTGGAATTAATGGCCATGTGCTAAATGTGCAATTAGTGCATGGCCATTAAAAATATTACTATATGAGCCCTTACCACCACCCATTATGTAGGTGGTATAGATTCATGCACCAATCCCACGCTAATCAGCATGCAGCAATCCCCTGTATGCTAACTGATTTGTGCTGTCATGTCCACTCTCCACCACAAACATGCCCTCTTCCTAGAAAATAACAATTATTTTTTTAGCGTGCAGTGTGCATGTGCAGATTGCCAAATTTACTGCAGAATGCCTCAGTGCATCCCACAGTAACCCTTTTAAGCTATGGTAAGCATGAGATTTTTAGGATATCCACAATGAATACACATAAACTTGATTTGCATACATGTAAATCTGCATATATGTAAAATTCTTTGCTTGCATATTCATTGTGGATATCCTGAAAACCCGACTGGCAAGGGAGTACTTCAGGACTGAGTTGAGAAATACTAGTTCTAGATTACACCTGAAAAATCTGAAATTTTCATCAACAATTTTTATATGAACATAAGAATAGCCTTACTGGGTCAGACCAATGGTCCATCAAGTCCAGTAGCCCATTCTCCAGGTTACCAATACCTGGCCAAAACCCAAGGAGTAGCAATATTCCATGATACCGATCCCATGCAAGCAGTGGCTTCCCCCATGTCTTTCTTAATAACAGACTATGGATTTTTCCTCCAGCATTTTGTTTGCTTTTTTGGATGCCACTGCACATTAGGCAGAAGGTTTCAGTGTATTGTTCACTTGAGCACTAGATTTTCTGGGAGGTGTATAAGGAGAGGAGAGATATTGAGGGGCAGCAGAATGAACACACTTGTAGGTCAGCAATAGGAGCTTGAACTAAATGCGAAGGTGGATACTGATTTACTCTAATATTCTTGAGAGAAATAGTGTGGCAACCATGTTAGCCCACTCTTGAAGATAATATGTAGAAGTAAAAAGAAATAAAACAAAAAGAATCCAAGTGATACCTTTTTGATTGGACCAGCTAGAGCATGGTTATCACTTGGATCCTTTTTTTTGTTTGATTTTTGAGGGGGGGGGGCTTTTTATTTCTACATATTATCTCTAGTATTCTATAATGGAATCCTGGTGCCATAAAGTCTCAATAGAATTGGAGCTAAGCGCATAGCAACGAGATGCCTAAATCTTAGCACTTATTTTTAGAATTGCCATCTACTAGAACAATTGCTTATGCATGCTAATAACTATGGGGAATTTAGGAGACACCTCAAAACATATCTGTTCCTGAAGTACTTAGCTAGCTGATCTACACGATCTTTCCCACAACAACTGATCTCTAGAACTGTGAGTCACTAATTTCTAACTTTGTTCATTCTACTCAATTTGTAGCATTTTTAATCATTGTAAACATAGAACTTCACGGTCCTGTGGTATATAAACTGTTATTATTATTATTAAATCTTTTCTTTTAACTACTACCCTGTCATCAGTAAGAAGCAATATTACAATTGACCGGTTTACTTCCACTTAAAGGAGGATATGTCTTTAAATCCAAGTCTACCCTGTATAAAAAACATCAGAATAAACTAGATTTTTCTACTCCATCTCTCTTTCAGACCTGTACCTGTGTCTTTATGATCACTCATTGACAGCTATGAATCTAAACAAATAGCTCACAAAAATTGGAGCACTATTTCTCCAGTTCCCTATACAATATCAATCTCAGATTTGAAATTCCCTTTGCTTCAGAATGTATAACTCAGCTTGTAGCTATTATCTTCCGAGTTGATCTTTCAACTACAGGGACTTTATTGAAATTATCTATAAATAAAACATTATGCAGGCTTTTTAATGTGCACATATGTTTCTACCCAATTCTTTTTTTTATATATATTGTACTTTCCCTCTAATTAGTATTAAATGATAATGTCCCACCACACATACTAATTTTTTTTCTTACTAGTAAAGCTATTTCAAACACCCCAAACTGCCAGTAATGATCTACTAGGAAAGTTGCCTGTATCGTAATCTTCAATCCCACCTTCTGCTCTCTATTTTCAAACCATCTGTTTCATAGCTGGAGCAGCTTGAATGGGAAGCCAGATGTGCTTTCCAGAGAAGTCATTGCTCTTCCATTTGAAAGATATTTACCTCATATTTCGTGTCCCTGTTAAATCAGACCTTAGAGACCTATATTGTTACAAAAATATGTACTTTCACAGCTCTGTCATTTATAAACCAACAGGTCACAGAAAAAGGAACATGGAAAACAAGAAACCAATGATAGCAGATAGAGGTCATGAAGCCCTTCTTGCCTGTCCCTCTTTTCTTCCATTTGAAAACAACATTTCAGTTCCCAATATGTGCAGATAATCTCTGCTTATTATATACTCTGTTCAATTCTGTTACTCTTTCTGCCTCCATCATCTCCAATGGAAGGCTCTGCTTCCAATGCCCTTACTGTACAGTCAAGCAATGTTTACTGATGCTATTCCTGATCAGAGATAAGTAAATGAAATAAGACTATGAAGTAATTGAATGAGTCCAGAAGAAATTTGCAGGTTTGGCAGATTAGTTTAAATTTTATATTTTCAATCTGATCAGGACTCCCAACTTTTTGAGTAGCTTTGCCTAATCCATTTCGTTGTCAATGAGCAGATTTCATACAAATGTTTATAAATTCACATTGAAGAGGGAAATTTTATAACAGGCTGAGAAGTCCAAAAAATGAACCTATTCTAAGTCATAACTCTGACTAATGTGTCATTTATAGGTCATTTCAGTAAAGCCCTTATAGTTGAAAGGTTAACTCAGAACATAATGGCTGAAAGCAGTTATGTATTCTACAATCTACATAGTAACATAGTAAATGTCAGATAAAGACTTGCATGGTCCGTCCAGTCAGCCCAACAGTCATTCACTATCAGGTCAATATTGAACCAGCAATCCAGTATATTATTTTTTTTTTTACTTCCTAAGTTCCACCTTTAAGCCATCTTCCCCTCCACCTGAAATATGCAAAACCTGTAATCACTTGATATGAATGTGGTATAGAATATACATACTTCCTCCTGATCCATCCTTGCCATTTTCAGTATACTGTATCCTGCCCTCACTGCCCTACTTTCCAGCTACTAAGGTGTTATCAAAACCTACTCCAGCTCATCCCAATCTGTCTTGCCACTGCTGGAGTTACCGTCAAAGCTAACTCCATCCCATCCCAATCTGTCTTGCCATATACAGGATACAGACCATAGAAGTGTGTCCAGCATAAGCTTCACTTCCTCACTGCTGGATCTTCCATTTAAGTACCACTCCTGCACATCAAAAACAAAGTCAAATGAGGGGCGTTCAATAATTTATCTACCTCAGTCGGAAAGAAAAGTTTTCAAAAAAATTTATTTTTCGATATAGTCCCCTGATAGCTCCATACGCGTCATCCACTTTTCCTGCAATGACTTTAACCCTTTGGCCTTCAAACGTCTTTATCAGTTGAAAACCGCGCTCCATGGAGAGATTTCTTTAAAACTCGGAACATGAAATAATCCGAGTGAGCTAAGTCAGGACTGTAAGGTGGATGGTTCAGCTGCTGAAACCCACATTATTGGAAGTCAGCTGGTGATTTTCATGACATATGCACCTGCTCATTGTCATGAAGAAGCAGCACACCTGCTATGAGTTTTCCTCATCTTATTCTTGATTGACTCTAGCAAAGCGATCATTGTGTTAGAACATACATAAGAACATAAGAATTGCCACTGCTGGGTCAGACCAGTGGTCCATCATGCCCAGCAATCTGCTCACGTGGCGGCCCTCTGATCAAAGACCAGTGCCCTGAGACTAGCCCTACCTGCGTACATTCCGGTTCAGCAGGAACTTGTCGAACTTGGTCTTGAATCCCTGGAGGGGATTCCCATATGACAGACTCCAGAAGAGCATTGATGTAACTCTCCCTGGTTTGGTTGTCTTGTGTGGCATGAACTCCAGAAGCAAAAGTTCTTCATCATCCCAGAAGACAGTTGCCATGACTTTGCCTGCAGATTTTTCTGTCTTTGAACTCTTTTGGGGTAGGGATGACTTGTGTTTCCACTGCATTGACTTTATTTTGAATTCAGGCTCTCTGTGATAGACCCAAGTCTTATCTCCAGTCACCAAACAATGAAAAAAATTCACTTGGTCTTCATGGAGCATCTCCAAGTTCTCCTGACAGCACTGGAGCTTCGTGGCCTTCTGACATAATGTCAGCATTCTTGGAACCTATCTTACACTAACCTTGGACATGCCCAACTTTTCATGAATTATTTTCCAAACTGTACCTGTTCAGATGCCCATTTCTTCAGTTATTCTGGAAATCTTAATTTGTCTGTCAGACAAAATTAAATCCTCGATTTTCTTGCACATTTCTGTGGAAGTTGCTTCCACAGGCTGTCCAGTGTGAGCATCATCTTCAATGGACTCTCTACCCCACATAAACTGCTTGTTCCAAAATTTTACTTTGTAAAATGATGGGGCAGACTCACCATAAACTGCAGTCAAGCGTTTATGGATCTCCTTTGGCTTTTTCCCTTCTTTTGTGAGACATGTTATCACTGAGCGGTGCTCCAAATCTAACAGTTTCTTGATTTGCACAAGGATTCTCCTGACATCCTGTCTCTTGGAATGTTAGATTCGCACTGAGCAGAAGCTGTGCATGAGTAACCTTGAGACATGTTACAACATGCACAGATTTGTTTCAATATGCTTGCTACTTTCTTTCATACTCAGGTAGATAAATTATTAAACATCCATCATAGCTGTTGAGTTTTGTTTCTGGAGCAATAAGGAAAGATCACAGCTTGTATCATGCCAGAAATACATCTTAATGGAATGGTTAATCAAATTAACCATATAGGTATGCCATATCAGAGGCCATCTTTCCACTCCTTCATTTGCAGGTAGCCCTCATTTGTCTTGAATCTTGTATTAATAAACAATTAGAATAAAACACAAATAAATTTTTGTTACTACTTTGCTCCAGTTGTTTATTTTTATGATGCAGGTCTAATTTTGCTCATATTTGTTGCAAATGCAAGAAGACATTGTTATATTGCAGATAAAGGGCCTGATTCTATATAGGATGCCCGGTCTCAGCAGCCGCAGAAGCGGCTTTTGAGAATCACACATGGGCGTCCTATATAGAATCACATCTGTCCTGACCGACAGACGCCTAACCCCACCTAACCACCCCAATTCTCTAACCGGTGCCCATGTCACAGACACCAGTTAGAGAATCACATTGCCGCTGAGCTGATTGCAGCAAGGGAATCTCTCCACCACGATCAGCTGAACGGTCGCGGCAGGAAACCCCCCAGCTGTGAAGTTGGCTGGCAGGAGGGATGCCCAGTCCCTCCTACCGGCACACCCACCCCGAATGTCACCAGTAGAAGGGATTCCCAATTCTTCTGGCTGGCTTTCTCCCCCCCCCCCCGAAGATCACCAGCAGTAGGGCTGCCCACTCCCTCCTGCTGGAACCCCCCTGAAGACATGCCCCCACCCCAATACCCCCAAACCAACCTGGACCCTTCCCACCCATACCTATTTCTTGCAGGCCAGCTGGAGGGATGCTTATTCCCTCTGGACAGCAGCAGAATGGTGGGCCTTCCCCTTCCTGAATGCACTGGGAGGGAGGCCTAAGATTCCAGTTGTTCCAGGTGTCTAGGGCCCCTCCTATGGGAGGGACCTTAGGCATGGGCAAATCAGGGCCTTTGGCCCCACCCTTCCCAGGATGCACCAGGAAGGGCCTGCTGGCCAGAGGGAGTAAGCATCCCTCCAGCTGGCATGTGAGAAATAGGTACAGGGGATCCGGCTGGGCTTGGGATGTTCAGATGGGTGCATGTCTTTAGGGGGGTTTCAGTAGGAGGGAGTGGGCATCCTTCCTGTCGGTGATCTTCAGGGGGGTGGAGGCATTTCGGCAGGAGGGAGTAGGAATACCTTCTGCCAGTGATCTTCGGGGGGAGGGGGGATGTGTTCCGGCAGGAGGGAGTGGGTATCCCTCCTGCACGGGGATGCCTCAGGGTGTGGCAGCAGGAGGAATTGGACACTCTGCCTGCTGCAGACTGTGTCAGGAGAGTTTGCCATTGCGGCAGGAGGAATTGAGCACTCCTCCTGCTGCTGACATTCGGGGGGCTTCAGGGGTTCCAGCAGGAGGGAGTGGCCATCCCTCCTGCTAGGGATGTCTATAGGGGTGGTGGCAGGAGGGAGTGGGCATCCCTCCTGCTGTGGACTGTGTCAGGAGGGTTCACCGTTGCAGCAGGAGGAATTGGGCACTCCTCCTGCCGTGAACATTCGGGAGGGGGGGGGTGTTCGGCAGAAGGGAGTGGGCATCCCTCCTGCTGGCCGACTTCGTGTAATGAAGTAGATTATTTCACTGACTTACATGTGGCAAAAGAAAATTTTAACTTGTATATACTATAATAATCATTCTATAACCAAATCAAGCATATATAGATTTTTAAACTATTCATTTTCGGTAAATGACCTTCTGAGGTGTGCCCTTAAAGTGTTTTGAAGATGCAGTTGGCCCTTAAAGGATAACCATCTTCTTCATTAGGTCATCAAAATATATTTTTTAGATATTTTTGTAAAGACATAAATTCAAAAATAAATTTACTTATCTTATTTATGAAGATCCAGAGCTTAATTGTGCCTGAAGATTGAATTCTCACTGCTTAATTTTGCCTGGGAACAGTTTTCTCGACATGAATTCGTGTCTCACCTGTAAGATGAATCGTGAGGGTCTCTGTTTCTTAACGCTTGCACTTGAAGAGAAAGTGCAAGCTTCATGAAATGGAGACCCTCATGATTCAGTTTACAGGCGAAACATGAATTCATGTCGAGAAAACTCTGTCACCAGGCATAATTAAACTCAATTAGAATTTGATCTTCAGGCACAATATCACAGTTGGTGTTGTACTGCCTAAGCTCCAGTACTGGAGAATGTGAATCATAGGCATCGGAACAGGGGAGGCCACAGGGGCCATGGCCTCCCCAAAAACTGGTGCCCACCCTCCAAGGGTTTAACTTAAAATGATCGGGCAGTTGCCACCACGCAACTTGAAGGAGCAGACCTGCTTCCGGAAGTAGAATGAAGACTTCCGTGGGCAGGCTTTCTTGATGCTGCGCAGCGGCTGCCTGATTATTTAAATTTGAAAGTGCCATACAATTTTGCGGGGCATTCTACTGTCCCTCATATGAATTGATGTAAGTCCATGCATTTACTAGGCAGATTTCCCGATCTGTTAAAATGAGTAGCTAGAGACCCTTTGGGAGTAATTTTTATTTATTTATTTATTTTTAACATTTCTATTCCGCTTAAGCCTAAGCGGATTATAATTTATGTAAATTACATTATCTTAAGTCACTTAGAAACTTATCTGGCTCACGTTCTAAGTTAAAGTACCAAGGGAAATATAGAACATGAAAAAAGTATTATATGTATGTACATATCCATCAAAAATAAAATAGAAATTAAGGCAATAAAATTAAATAGAACTTAACAGAAATAAAAACAGACTAAAATAAAATAAGTACAACAAATAAAATAAAGTCCGATCAATACAGATCCGAGCATCACTCCAAACAATTTTAGTTATATATAATAATATTTCTAGGCTGCCTGATCTCCAAAGTTCTCAATGGTTTATAATAAATATATGCAGATGCTTATTTTAGAAGCAGTATTCATGTTCTGAACATTCATAAACTAACATTTAAATCTTTATTTAGTTTTCAAAGCCAACAAAAAGTGCAATACAATATAGATACAAATAATAGAAACATAGAAACATAGAAAGATGACGGCAGAAAAGGGCCAAGGCCCATCAAGTCTGCCCACTCTATAGACCCTCCCCTTAATATTATACAATGTTTTACCCTGACCCACTTAGGGATCCCACATGGGCGTCCCATTTATTCTTAAAATATGGCACGCTGCTGGCCTCGATTACCTGTACTGGAAGCTTGTTCCATTGATCAATCACTCGCTCCGTGAAGAAATACTTCCTGGTGTCGCCGTGAAATTTTCCGCCCTTGAGTTTGAGCGGGTGCCCCCTTGTGGTTGAGGAGCCTCTGAGAAGGAAAATGTTATCTTCCACTTCTATACGTCCGGTGACGTATTTAAACGTCTCAATCATGTCTCCCCTCTCCCTGCGTTCCTCGAGAGTGTAGAGCTGCAAATTGTTTAGTCTTGCTTCGTACGAGAGACCTTTAAGCCCTGAGACCATTCTGGTGGCCATCCTTTGGACCGACTCGACCCTCTGCATGTCTTTGCGATAATGTGGCCTCCAGAATTGCACGCAGTATTCCAGATGAGGTCTCACCATGGTCCTGTATAATGGCATTATGACTGCAGGCTTTCTGCTGACGAAACTTCTACGGATGCAACCCAGCATCTGTCTTGCCCTTGAGGAAGCCTTCTCCACCTGATTGGCAGATTTCATGTCTGCGCTAATGATTACTCCTAAATCTCGTTCTGCTGAAGTCCTGGTCAAGGTCTCCCCGTTCAAGGTATAAGTTCTGCATGGGTTTCTGCTACCCAGGTGCATGACCTTACACTTTCCAGCATTGAAGCCCAGCTGCCAGGTTGAGGACCAGCATTCCAATGTACGCAGGTCCTGCGCCATAATATCTTGTAGATTGTCCTCGCTTACCATATTACATAGTTTGGCGTCGTCGGCGAATAATGTTACCTTACCTTGAAGCCCTTGAGTCAGATCTCCTATGAATATGTTGAAGAGGAGTGGACCCAAGACCGAGCCCTGCAGCACCCCGCTGGTCACCTCCGATGTCTCAGAGAAAGTACCGTTAACCATCACCCTCTGAAGTCTGCCACTCAGCCAATCATTGACCCATGCCGTCAGAGTCTCTCCTAACCCCATCGATTTCATCTTGTTTAACAGTCTGCGGTGTGGGACGCTGTCAAAAGCTTTACTGAAGTCCAGGTACACTATGTCTAGTGAATCTCCTTCGTCCAGTCTTTTTGTTACCCAGTCAAAGAAGCTGATGAGGTTTGATTGGCAGGACCTACCCTTGGTGAATCCATGTTGATTGGGGTCCCGTAGATTCCCTTCGTCCAAGAATAAGCACTTATAATCAATCAGTATCAATACAAAAATAAAACTCCCTCTCCCATCCAACATTTTCCATCAGGGAATAATACCAAACAAAAAATATACCCCCAACCTCCCCTGGATGTGTGGGTGCTAAAACAACGGGAAATAAAGATAAAGGCCAACTATAACAACTCTATAAAAGATGTCAATGGACCCCAAAATAATTTGAATATCTTAGTATGCTCTAGCATGTCAGCATTCATTTTCTCATATTTATAACTTAAGCATAAATTCGCCCACCAAAAAGTATAACTAAGGTGATCCCAATTTTTCCAATTACGAGTAATCATTTGCATGACTATCCCACTCATAATAAGGAAAAGCCAACATTTATATCTATCCAATGAGGGTTTAAGATGCAATATCATCCCACATATGACTACCTCATATGTCAATGGAATCGATAACTCCAGTATGGTATTAATCTGTCCCCATATTGACTTCCAAAAGTTGAGTATCAAAGGACGATAGAACAACAGATTCATAAACTAGCATTTAGATATTCATGTTGCTTGGACATCGAAATCATGATTTTAAAAAGCCAGGATATAAATGCATACAAATGAAGAATGTGGATATGGCAAGAGGGTGTGTTCTAGGTATGTTTTAGAATGGACTTGGGTGGTCTTAAAAAAAAAGATGTTTCTAGAGTCAGGAGTACCAGAGGACTGAAGAAGGGTGGATGTGGCCCCACTCCACAAAAGTGGAAGTAAGGAAGAAGTAGGGAATTACAGGCTGGTAAGTCTGACTTCTGTGGTAAGCAAATTAATGGAAACACTTTTAAAACAGAGAATAGTCAAGTTTCTGGAATCCTATGGATTACAGGACTGGAGGCAACATGGATTCACTAGAGGTAGGTCTTGTCAGAAAAATATGACCAATTTCTCTAATTGGGTGACCAGAGAATTGGGAAGAGGATGTGCGCTAGATGTGGTGTATTTAGATTTTAGCAAAGTCTTTGACAGTGTTCCACACAGACGTCTAATAAATAAACTGAGTGCTCTCACGATGGGTCCCAAAGTGATGGCCTGGGTCAAAAACTAGTTGAGTGGAAGACAACAGAGGGTGATAATGGAGATCGCTCTGAGGAAAGATATGTTACCAGTGGTGTGCCTCAAGGTTCTGTTCTTGGGCCTGTTCTTTTTAACATTTGTATAAATGATATTGCTGAAGGGTTGTCGGGTAATATTTGCCTATTTGCGGATGATACGAAAATTTGAAATAGAGTAGACACGCCGGATGGTGTGAATAACATGAAGAAAGACCTGGCAAAGCTTGAAGAATGGTCTGAAATTTGGCAGCTAAAATTTAATGCTAAGAAATGAAATGTCATGCATTTGGGCTGCAAAAACCTCAGAGTGAAGAGCTTATGTGCACGACAGAAGAGCGAGACTTGGGTGAGATTGTATGTGATGATCTTAAAGTGGCCAAACAGGTTGAAAAGGTGATGGCGAAAGCTAGAAGGATGCTAGGTTGCATAGAGAGAGGTGTGGCTAATAGGAAAAAGGAGGTATTGATGCCACTGTATAAGACTTTGGTGAGACCTCATTTAGAATATTGTATACAATTCTGGAGGCCGCACCTTCAAAAAGATATAAAAAGAATGGAGTCGGTCCAGAGGAAGGCTACTAAAATGGTATGTGATCTTCATCATAAGGCATATGGGGAAAGATTTAAAGATCTCAATCTGTATACTTTGGGGGAAAGGCGGGAGAAGGGAGATATAATAGAGACGTTTAAATACAATCAGCAAAAAAATTGTTATTAGCCCAGTGGTGGAGATGCCCCATGAAAGTACATTTATAATAGGTGGAGAAAAAGCCTCAACTTATCAACAATATAAGGACGGCAACCCAATGAGTTCTTAAGCCATTCCTGCTCTGTATCATAGGCAAAAAAAACTCCACACGTTTCAAAATGTAACTTTTCAAAACGGGACCAAAGCCCTGTGCACAGGGAGCCATAAAAAGAACAAAACAGTTCACTTATCTTCTGATGATGGCAACAACAACAGCGAGTAGATCTTCCTGCTATAGCACTTCTTGCGCTGAAAAAAGACAAGGAACTGGATGTCACCAACAAGGCTCTTGTTTCGCCGAATAACGGCTGCGTCAGGGCAATCACATTCTCTCCTGCTTAGTGAAATCAAATGAAGCCACAAATACGTTTTTAAGTACGAGTTGTATTTAAGTCGGGTGTTTGTAACTCAAGGACTGCCTGTACTCTAACTCTCTCTTTATTTTGTACGCTTCTAGCATTTGTGTACAGATACTTCAAAATGTGGGTTTTTTCCCCTGCATCTACAGGCTGCTTAAAAGCTGACAGGGAAAATGTGCATTCTTTATTCTGCTCTTCTGGCTTCCTTTCACCATTGTTAAAACCTCTCTATTGGGATTCCCTAAATGTCCTGTTTCAATAGTAACGATGTTCCTGAAATGAACTTTATTGAAAAAATCTAAGTTCAAAGGTACAATAAAATAATCCACATAAAGATAAAATATTCCACATAAAAACCTAAAGGACCCAGATGGCCCAGAACTCCCACAGCTCTGCCCACATGGATACAACATACTTCAATTCCCCAGGAAACACAAGCGCAGGGCAGGATTAATTCTTCGAGGGCCCCTAGGCACACAAGTACACTGGGTCCCCCTGGCCCTGCCCCGCCCCTAACCCACCCATACCCTGCCCATGTCCCGCCCCCACCTCGCCCATGTCCTGCCACCATTTATCTGTTTTCTTCTTTACTTCTTTATTTCCACTTGAATTTCTTCTTTTTTTTTTATTCAAAACAAACAAAGATTAGTATGCCAGTGCACAGTTTTTCTTCTATGCAACCCCCAAACATCTCTGAACAAATCTCCCTTCCTTCCCTTCCCACCTATTTACCCAGGAATTTAACTCTGAACCCTTTCCATGCATATATGAAAGTGTTCAAATATTTGTAAAGCAGTAATACTATCCGAAATATAAGTCTATATTAATAACCAAGTTTACAACGCCTCTCAACTGCCTCACTTTACATCAACCAACTGTAACCCAAATGTATGTATAAACAACCATATCTGTAACTCCTCTAGTACGTTCCACTCCATGTATGTTAACTTGCAACGAAACAACAAGGCAAGCAGTCCACCAAAGAATCCAACATGAAACAAAAGAAGATTGGCAGAAAATAAGAAGATTCAAATCAGGTTAATTCAAGGTGCTCCCAAGAACCATGCCTGATGCATTTCGTCAAACAAGGCTAGTCAACGCTAACAAAAAACCATGTCTTTCATACAAACAGGTCACATAAAACACCTTCACCTAGTATGGAATATGTAATCACAAACTAGCCTCTCCCCCCTTTTACAAAACTGTAGTATGGTTTTTTGCCATGGCTCGTACTAAAAAAATGCTCTCTACAGTTTTGTAAAGGGGGGGATAAAATAGACAAAGGTTAAATAAAACCACCAAGAAGCTGGACTCTGCATACAATGCAACACCACAGAAACAGCGATGCATGTCCCCTAAAGCATCTTCTTGTCAATATCTTCCTTTCATCTTTTGTCCTTCTGTGCCACTTCCAAGAACTGTATGCCTCCCCCTTCTATCTTTCCCTTCACCCTCATTGGTCTGGCATCCATCTTCTTCCATTCCCTCCTCCAATGGTCTGGCATCTCTCTCCTCTCTTCTTCCCTTCCCTCTTCCACACCCCCATGGTCTAACATTTCACTCTCTCCTCTCCCTTCCCCCACTTCCATCAGCATCAGCCCCCTTTCTTTCCCTCCAACCCAATTCCATCCAGTATCCTTCCCTTTCCCTGCACACAGTTCCATCAGCATCTGCCCCCTTTCTCTCCCTCCACCACCCTTCCATACCACGCTGCTCCACCATCTTTCCCACCACCCTTCCATACCACCCTGCCCCCTTTCTCTTCCTCCACCACCCTTCCATACATCCTTCTCACAATCCTTCCATACCACCCTGCCCCCTTCTCTTCCTTCACCACCCTTCCATGCTCCTTTCTCCTCTCCAAACATTGCTGCTGGCTCTGCCCTCTGAGCTTCTTTGCCCGAAAGCAGCATTATAACAGCTGATGGCAACGGCCCCCCCTCCCCCCCACAGGAACGGCAACGGGCCTCCCTCCTAGTAGCAACCGCAATACAGCCGGATCTGTTACTGGAAGGTCCCGCGATGACTGCTTCTGCCGGTCCATCCCCCTCCGACATTACTTACTTGCTCCAGAAGAAGTGACATCGGAGTGGGATGGACCGGCAGAAGCAGTCATCACGGGACCTTCCAGTAACAGATCCGGCTGTATTGCGGTTGCTGCCGGGAAGGGGGCCCATTGCGGTTGCTGCTGGGAGGGGGCCCGTTACAGTTGCTGCCGGGAGGGGGCCCATTGCCATTGCTGCTGGGAGGGGGAGGCCCATTGCGGTTCATGCCAGGGGGGCCCATTGCCCGCAAGGTGAGTCATCCTCCTTCAGCGGGCCTCCCTCATCGTTTTGGGCCCTAGGCACATGCCTAGTGTGCCTATTGATTAATCCGGCCCTGCACAAGCGAAGTGGCGGCCTAGCAATAATATACAAAAGCTCATACACCATCACTGAATTAGACTCGGCTACCCACCCAGATCCAGAATATTTCGTCTGTAAACTGGAAGACAAGCCCAACTCCACATTCAACAACATCGGAATTCTTCTGATCTATAGATCCCCCCCCCCCCAACTCTTAATCAAGCTCCATCCTCAAAATGACAGAACTAATAACTAGCCTGACATACCAACACATCAAAATGATTATACTCAGAGATATCAACCTCCCTCTTGAATCCATGGAAAACAAAGATGTCCATAAGCTCAAAACACTACTCGAAGACTACAAAATCACTGTAATGCCTTCGGGACCCACACACGAAAAAGGACACATCCTAGATATACTGGTAACCACTCCCACCAATCTCACTACTGACATCAAATGGACCCCTGTACCATGGTTGGACCATTACCTCCTAAACTTTCACCTAAACCTTACAACGGAGGACTAGAGTGACAAAGCCATCAAAGAAGAGAAATTAGTACGAGGAAGGATACAACCAAACCTCTTCTGGAACATAGTAACGAACTCCCTAATCCCCCCTTCTAACTGTACTACATCAATGCTAGCAAGCTGGAATCATACCATAACCAACACAGTGAACACTCTAACCCCCCCCCCCCCCCACTCCCAAAAAACAAAATCAAACTTTCCCCTGGTTCATCGAATCACTGAGAACAGACATACAATTATGAAGATGACTGGAAAGGAAATGGAGAAAGAGTGGAATGCAGGAACACAGAACACTTTGACGCAAAGCAATAAATAAATACAAACTCAACATTTCGGAGGCCAAGAAAAACTATTACACCTCCAAACTAGGCACCAAAACGTTAGACACAAAAAATGTATTCCTCCTGGTGCGACAGCTCACTACCCCACCGAAACAAGACTCCACGGGTCACCCCAACATAATCACTGCACAAGAACTAGCAGAATTATTTCTAAATAAAATCAAGACAGTTCAATCTGAAGTAGCCAAAGCGACCATTATGGAACATCATTCTCTTGACACTCAGTGGCATTCCACGGAACCCACTAAAGCAGACCAAATCTGGACTTCATTCTCTGGCCTGTCCATCTCGGATACAACAAAATTATTATCCAAAATGTCCGCACAACGCAGTCCCCTGGACAACTGCCCCACCTACCTCCTTGCAATTGCGCCCGAGCAAATCATCATCTGGATCACCAACCTTCTCAATACCTCCCTAAACCAAGGCCAATTATCAGAAATTATGGGAAAAATAGCACTTACTCCCATACCAAAAAAATCCTAAGGCAGATCTCTCCATGACCTCCAACTACAGACCCATCCGCTGGCATACCTTTCCTAACAAAAATCATCGAGACCCATGTAAGTAAACAACTTGCAACCTACATCGAGCAACATTCATGTCTCCACTCGACCCAATTCGGTTTCCATCAACAACACAGCACTGAACTTCTCATCCTCACTTTAATCACAAAAACCAAACAACTACTCAGTACGGGACGTCAAGCAATACTCCTGCATTTGACATTTCAGCTGCCTTTGACTCCGTGGATCATCACCTTCTATTAACAAAACTGTCAGAAATTGGTATAACCGGAACAGTGCTAAAATGGTTCTCTGACATCCTACAAAACAGAGACTACATCGTTAAAAAGAATGAAGAGATCTCCAAACCCTGGAAGGCCTTCTATGGGGTGCCTCAAGGCTATCCACTTCCCCCCATCCTGTTTAACCTTTTCATGAGTTCCCTCGGAAACATCAAATTCAATGATGAAAGCATAATGTTCGCCGTCCTCCTACAATTTGACCTTTCCGCTGCTTTCGACGTTGTTCACCATGATATTCTTGTTTACCAACTCTCTGAGATAGGTATCAACTCCACAGTCCTAGGTTGGTTCTCTAAATTCTTCCGCTCTCGTTCTTACATTGTTAACATGAATGGCACCTCATCCTCCCCCTGGAAACCGAATTGTGGAGTCCCGCAAGGCTCTCCACTATCCCCTATCCTTTTCAACATCTATATGTCCTCCCTAAAACTCCTCCACCTATCCCCCCTTGAAACAATTTACACTTATGCAGATGACATCCTCGTCCTCCTCGAGACTGATTCGAACCTCACTGACCTGTCTAAGAACATATCCTCTTGTACAATGAACCTACAATCCTGGGCCCACACTGTGCAAATGAAATTGAATGAGTCCAAAACAAGACTTCTTTGGCTCGGTCCAAAACTAGATCACCTACCCACCTCCATCCCACTACCCTCTGGCTCCTCTCTGCAGCTTGAGTTCTCGAGCAAGGTCTTGGGCATCATCATTGATTCCACATTAAATGCTTTTTCAGCCTTCACATGCTGAGGAAAGTGAGATCCTGCTTCCATTAAAAACATTTTACCCTCCTTGTCCAATCCATCATCCTCTCCAGATTGAACTATTGCAACTCTATCTACTTAAGCCTAACTAAGAAAAACCTCCACAGACTCCAATGGATTCAGAATGCCGCGGCCAAGCTCATCTTCGCTAAAAGTAAATTTGACCATGTCTCCCCGCTCCTGGCCAAGCTCCACTGGCTTCCGATAATCGCCAGGGTCCACTATAAATGCGCCTGTTTAACTTTCAAAATCCTATATGGTATCCTCCCTCCCTTTATCCCTCTTTCTTGGAATTCCTCAAACCCTAATACCACCAGATCCTCCCACAAATTAAAACTATCCTTCCCCTCGCTAAAAGGCATTTCCCACACAGGAAAGCTAGGGACCTCCCTTCACTTCAAAATCACTGAGCTCTGGAACAACCTTACCTCCCCTCTTCGGAACTTGAGCTCGCTCCAAGTTTTCCGCAAACATCTGAAAACCTGGCTTTTCTCAAAAAATGTAAGTCTCCCTCCAACTTAGGAATCAATGAAACTCTTATATCTTGGCATCCCAAGTCCTCTAAATTTTCTTCACACTTCTATCTCTAACCCTCTGTTGTAGTTCCTTCCTATTTCTCCTACTGTAAACCGCGTCGAGCTCTACGAACGTGGAGATGATGCGGTATACAAACCTAAGGATTAGATTAGATTAGATTAGATAATGTCCTACGCAGATGACATTCTGCTTCTCATCTCCACAACCAACAACCTGTCAGATGTCAACAAAGTCTTAACCAATATATTGAAAGAATTCAAAACTGGGCAACAATCAAGCTAAAATTAAACCTAAACTAAAATCTTAGACTTCTACACAGCCCAACAGACAGCATCGACAAGCATCACTCTCCGATCGGGCCACACCCTCGCTATCAATAAAACATCTAAAATCCTAGGCTGCATTGTTGACTCCACGTTAACCATGGAAGCTCAAATCATTAATATCCGGAAAAAGTCCCTCTTCACCATGAGGCAACTAAGACTCATCAGACCATACTTTCATCAGCATCACTTTGCTCTGATTGTACAGCCGATGATCCTACCACAGCTGGACTACTGTAACGCTGACTACATTAGAATCAACACCACACTGATCCAAAAAATGCAACTCATACAAAACACAGCTGTAAGACTAATTTTCAACCTGAAAAATACGACTCGATATCAGCCTTCATCAAGCAACTACACTGATTATCCATTAAGAACATAAGAACATAAGAATTGCCGCTGCTGAGTCAGAACAATGGTCCATCGTGCTCAGCAGTCCGCTCCCGCGGCGGCCCCTAGGTCAGAGACCAGTGCCCTAACTGAGACCAGCCCCATCTAGGTATGCTCCGGTTCAGCAGGAACTTGTCTAACTTTGGCTTGAATCCCTGGAGGGTGTTTTCCCCTATAACAGCCTCCGGAAGAACGTTCCAGTTTTCCACCACTCTCTGGATGAAGAAGAACTTCCTTACATTTGTACGGAATCTAACCCCTTTTAACTTTAGAGAGTGCCCTCTCGTTCTCCCTACCTCGGAAAGGGTGAACAACCTGCCTTTATCTACTAAGTCTATTCCCTTCATCGCGAATAAAATTTTAAACTTCATGCATCATATACTAAATAATACACGGAAACTCAGCAGCTCCACTCATCCAACTCTTCTCAAAGACATGTTATAACTACTAAACCTTCCTTCAACAAAGAATCTCCAATACAAGCAAATTTTTCACTCCATGCTTATCTTCCTAGGGGTGAAAACCTGGAATGACCTTATTGAAACGACCAGAACGGAACCCAACTACACCACATTCTGGAAATAAACTGAAAACCTACCTCTTTGACACTTGAACATCTCAGATCTTCCCCTGCCCAAATGTTCTCCCCATGTCTCCTCCCCGTCTCTCCCTGCCTTTCTCTGCATCCTCTCACTTCTCTTTGTAAGTCGCCTTGAGCCTGCTTAGGTATGTGCAACACAGAAAAGAAGATTAGATTAGACTGTCAGTTTCCCCCCCACATTTTAGTTTTAAAGCTGCTCTATCTACTTTTTATGAAATGGCAGTGAGTGCCAGGGCTGCCACAAATGTTTTGTGGTGTCTGCTATTTTTATTTAATTTCCTCCAAAGGAAAATCATGGGATCCAACTTGTATCAAATTATTTCCCTTTACTCCATCTGATTGGAAAATAAGTCTCTGGAAAGAGTTGCAATAAATCCACTTTAGAGCCATTTCCGATAGCTTTTAACAAGTCATTGCCATGACAAGAATAGTAAATTGCAAAACTTGTCTTTCGAACAAATAGCACATAAATCCTTTACTTTCCTCTTATGTGAAGCAAAGGGGGAAAAACTCTTTAGAACAGTATCCTCCAACAGATTAGCTTTGCAAATATCATGACAGTAATGATCCTTACTCCTAAGTTGGGGTAGGTCAGGTATTATCTAGGCTTTCATCTTTACTGCTAATGCTTGCCCTAGGACAGTGGTCTCCATCCTTTTTCATGTAAAGGACCACAGTGTGAATATGAGTAAGCTCTGAGGGCTACAAAAAGATTTCAAACTTACACCTTGACCTACTTATTCAGACTGGCTATTAAACATTAATACTAATATTGATTCTACAATACTTCAAGAATATATTTTTAAAACTCACTTTATTTTGGATTGTCAACATAAATGAGGCATTTGAGTAACACACATAAGAGATTATTTGCAGTTACTATATCAAGTGGGGTAGGCTAGATGCACTTCTCTTTACGAGAAGCTTGGAGCGATATGGGGACCAAAACTATGCCAAGGTACACTTGGCGGGGCCTCCGCGTGTGTGGATCGCTGGACTTGATGGACCTAGGGTCTGTTCCGAAGATGGCGCTTCTTATGTTCTTATTTAAATTAATGCATTTACAGGATTTGAAGAGCACTTCAGCCAAATGTTTGAGGGTCGCAATGGAGGACTTTGGGAGCCACTTGTGGCCCTGGGGCCGCATGTTGGAGACCACTGCCGTAGGATATAGATTGTTCCAAAAATAACTTCCCTCTAGAATTGATAGGATGTAATATGAGTTGTGCTTCACCTGAGGTGGTAAAAATCTTCATTATCTTATAGTCATTAGGGAGCTCTTTTACTAAAGTGTAATAAGTAGTTAATTTACCAATATTGTTAAGTGCTATCTCACTGCTGAGTTAATTATTAATGTGAAGCTGGCACATTAATCTGTTAACCTGGAATGGTGTGGAAACTATGTATGACAGGGGCAGGTCAACAGAGGAGCAGCTGTGTCAGCTAGAATGTAGGTCATTACCATATGCTACCAGTCTTGGCTGTACTTATCCAAACATATCCATAGTGGTGCTTCCACGCCCCCATTTCTCTGCCTGTCCCTGCTCTGATACCACCCACATGCATACATCTGCATCATACAAAAGCCCCACACCTGAAGAAAATCTCTTTCCCCTCAAGCCTGCCTCTCCCCAATCAGTTCAATGCTTCCAGGAACCTACCCCAAGGTTTCCATGGTTGTCAGTGATGATCAAACAGGAGCAGCCCTCTCTGCTCTCCATATAAGCAGAAAATATTATATGAAAGAATGCCCCCTAGCAGTAGTATAATGAGACTATTTCTAGAGGTCATAGAGGCCATTTTGAAGCCTGAGGAAACCTGAGCAGGAACAGGAGACTGCTCTTACCTGCCACCACTGATTACCATGAACACTCCTGAGTAAGTCCAGAGGTGGGTCAGGGTGGTGGCGAAGTGATGGGCTTGAAGATGGTTTTCTTGAGCAGGCAGGGTTTTAGGAGGAGGGTAAGGTGTTTGCATGGGAGAGGCATTGGAGTTTCAAGGGGCCTTCAGTGATGGATTAGATATGTAGAGGTATCAGTGGGGATATGCAGGGGATATGCAGGGGAAATCAAATGGATTGTGTTCCACCATAGTGGTTAATGTTCATTCATTTATATATCTATGTGTTCACCTACTGTCTTAAATGTAATAACAGATTGTGCAGAGTTTCCATGCTAAGTAATATGGTGCCGTGCAGTAAGTGTTTGCCCTGTGCAGTTAATGCACAGCAGATACTGGGCATACACCCTTCATTTACTGCACAGATTTTGCAATGAAGTACAGTAAGTGCAAAACCTTATCTCACTTTAGTAAAAGTGTCCCTAGGTGTGGGGAGGGGTTGATTTTAGTTTCATTTATTGTAAATATTTCTTTTTGAGTAGCCTAACAGTGGGCTGAGAACCATGGAAACCAGGGCTCAAATCCCATTCCTAGTAACTCTGGATAAATCACTTAACCCTCCCTCCATTACTTAGAAACATAGAAACATGATGGCAGATAAAGGACAAATGACACATCCAGTCTGCCCATTCACAGCATCCACTATCTCCTCTCTTTAAGAGAACCCATGTGCCTGTCCCATGCTTTCTCGAATTCAGATACAGTCTTTTTCTCCACCACCTCTATTGGGAACCTATTCCACACATCTACCACTCTTTCTGTAAAAAAATATTTCCTTAGATCAGGGGTGCCCACACTTTTTGGGCTTGCGAGCTACTTTTAAAATAACCAAGTCAAAATGATCTACCAACAATAAAATTTAAAAAAACCACAAAGCACACTGTACGCAGAGAAAATGTGAATTATCATTTATATTCTGGATTTTTTTCAAAGAGGTCAAGGCAGATGACTTTATGAAATGTCACCTCAGTAACAACTAAACTGCGATAGTGGTTTTTAGCACAGGGAGCTGCGCTGAATGCCCCGTGTTGCTCTCGACGCTCATAGGCTCCCTGTGCTATAAACCGCTATTGCGGTTTATTAAAAAGGGGCCATAGTGCAAAATATAGACAGCAGATATAAATTCTCAAAACGGACACATTTTGATCACTAAATCGAAAATAAAATCATTTTTCCTACCTTTGTTGTCTAGTGATTTCATGAGTCTCTGGTTGCACTTTCTTCTTATGACTGTGCATCCAATATTTCTTCCCTTCTTTCAGCTGCTGTATGCTTCCAGACCTCATTCCCTCTGCCAACTTTTTCTTCCTATCTCCCTGTTTTCCTCCCCTTTCTTTCTTTCTGTCTGTCTTTCTCTCACCATGCCTACTTTTTTTCTTTCTGTTTCCCTGTCCCCCCTTTCTTTCTTTCTTTCTGTTTCCCTTCTTTCTTTCTGTCTCCCTGCCTGCCCCCTTTCTTTCTTTCTTCCTTCCCTCCCCCAAGCCACTGCCGCTGCTATTGGGGAACAGGCCTCCAAAACACCGCCGCCCCAAGCTCTCCCTGCCTCCCGACACAGAAGCACCAAGCCGACCAACCTTCACCCTTGATGTCAGTTCTGACATCGGAAAAGGAAGTTCCGGGCCAGCCAGGCAGCGATTGCCTGGCCCGGAACTTCCTCTCCGACGTCAGAATTGATGTCGGGTGGGGAAGGTTGGTCAGCTCGGCACTTCTGTGTCAGGAAGCAGGTAGAACGCGAAGGCAACGCAATCGACTCGTGTTGCCTTTGTGGTCTACTGGTCAATCGCGATAGACCTCTTGAGCACCCCTGCCTTAGATTATTCCTGAACGTATCACCTCTTAACTTCATCATATGCCCTCTTATTCCAGAGCTTCCTTTCAAAAGAAAGAGATTTGCCTCATGTGCATTTATGCCAAATAGGTATTTAAAAGTCTGCATGATATGCCTCCTCTCCTGCATTTCCTCCATATGCCTTATGATGAAGACCACTGACCATTTTAGTAGCCTTCCTCTGTACCAACTCCATCCTGTTTATATCTTTTTGAAGGTGCAGTCTCCAGAATTGTACACAATATTCTAAATGAGGTCTCACAAGAATCTTATTCAGGGACATCAATACCTCCTTTTTCATACTGGCCATTCCTCTCCCTGTGCACCCAAGTATCCTAGCTTTCGCCGTCGCCTTTTCAACCTGTTTGGCCACCTTAAGATCATCATATACTATCACACCCAAGTCTTACTTCTCTTTCGTGCATAAATGTTCTTCACCCCTAAACTGTACCATTCTCTTAGGTTTTTGCAGCCCAAATGCATGACCTTGCATTTCTTAGCATTAAATCTTAGCTGCCAAATTTCAGACCAATCCTCAAGCTTCACTAGGTTCTTCCTCATGTTTTCCATGCCATTGCTTTCAAAAATGTTAAAAGGATTAGGCCCAAGAACTGATCCTTGAGGCACATCACTGACAACATCCCTTTACTCAGAGCCTTCCAGTGACTCAGTCCATCACTTTGGGGCCCACACTGTGTGGAACACTGTCAAAGGCTTTGCTGTAATCTAAATACACCACATCTAGCACACTCTCTGTATCCAATTCTCTGGTCACCCAGTCAAAAAATTGATCTGATTTGTTTGACAAGACCTTCCTGTAGTGAATCTAAGTTGCCTCAGGTCCTGTAAGCCACTGGATTCCAGAAATGTCGCTATTCTTTTCTCTTTTTTAAAAAGATTTTCCATTAATTTACTTACCAGCCTGTAGCTCCCTACTTCTTCCTTGCTTTCACTTTTGTGGAGAGGGACCAGATCCGCCCTTCTCAGTATTCTGGTACCATTCCCAGCTCTACTACTACTACTTTTAATTATTTTTATAGCGCTACCAGACGCACGCAGTGCTGCACAGAGTCACAAAGAATAAGAAAACAGTCCCTGCTCAAAAGCGCTTACAATCTAAACAGGCAAGACAGACAAACAGGATGTCACTCTAGAGAAGCATTGAAAAGGTCAGCCAGCGGATCCCTAGAACTTCACTAATTTCCTTCAGTATCCTCAGCGGTACACCATCCTGCCCCATCGCTTTGTCTACCTTTTGTTTAGCTAGCTCCTAATTAACACAATCCTCTGAAAATCGATCAGGTTCTACCCCACCTTCATCCCTATTTGCATCTGTCTTCTTGCAGTACCACTCCCGGCGCTTCAGCTATGAATATAGAACAGAAATATTTGTTAAGCAAATCAACCTTTTCTTTATCAGCTTCTACATGAGTCTCACAATACCACTTTTGCACTTCTTCCTATCTGTAATATACCTAAAAAAATGTCTTGTCCCTCTCCCCCCTCCCCCTCCCCCCATTTTACAATGTCGGCTATTTTTTTCTTCCATTTGCATCTTTGCTTTTCTGACTACTCGACCAGCCTCTCCTAATTTTTCCAGACTTCAACTGCTCCTAGTCCTGAAGAGGTGCTGAGTGAGGATCTGCTAAGGGGAAGAAAAACTCCATTTTGGAATATTTTATCTGCTGGCTTTCAAACTTGGGAAAAGGTAAATTTGGGTTTCAGTAGGTTATTTCATTGTCCTACTCTTTTACTTTTTAAATTCAGTACTCTGCCTTTTTCAGCAAAGTCAGTTTAGGCAATAGTGTAGCCAAGTTTAGAGTCTCTGTTAGGGTTTTATATAAAAGTGTTTTAATCTAAATTACTAAGGGGCTTATAATAAAAAATAAAAACCTCTAAAAACCCGCCTAAATCAGTAGTTGGATGATCAAAAAGACAGGTTGTCCAAGTGCCAATCGAAATGGATTTTTAGACGTATCTAAAAACAGCTTAGGCCTCTTCAGTGCTGCTGTATGCTCAGAGTGAAAAGGGGCATTTTTGAAGGAGTAGTTAGGGCGGGAGGTAGGCGGGATGTGGCCCGACCTAGACTTAAGTCGTACTGCAAGTATAACTGAAAGTTTAATGAGACTGCTTAGACGTAACTTATACATAGTGATTTAGGCAATCTTAAAACAGGTTTAAATACCCAGAAGGTATCCAAAGTGACCTGATAATCACTATAGACACAAAGTACAGACCCCTACACACTCCCCCAGTGATCACTGATACCCCCCCCCCCATAAAAATCAGAATAAAAACGTACATACCTGACTGCAGAACATCAGCACCTGGTATAGGAAAACCTAGTAGAGCTGCACAGAGGTGGCTTAAGTAGTCTGGGCTAGTGAACCATAGAGAGGAGAACCCAGGCCTATAAGCCACTCTAACCACTATATTCATGGTGAAACATGTGCACCCAACAACAAAAAAACCCAAACCCTATTGTACTGCCATATAGGTGCCACCTACAGTCATAAGGGCTATTAGGGTGGTAGACAGGGAGGTTTGGGGGGGCTCACCATGGTAAGGGAGCTGTGGTGAGATGTTTATTTGGCACTCTTTTTATGAAGTTCGCAGCAGTGCCCTGTAAGGTGCCCCACTACTCTGTTGCCATGTCTGGGTGACGAGTCCATCACTTTGCTGGCCCCTCCAACATCCAAAAGGTCTTGTTCTAGGCGTTTTTGACTTGGACAAATTTTTGGATGAGAATGGGATATAAAGATAGATGACTTAGCAGTCTGGCTGATCAAATGGCTGGACGTATAAGTAGACGATTCTCGGAAAAAAAATATATATTTTG